>NC_090439.1:415106044-415414350 GCF_031143425.1 Pleurodeles waltl | reverse complement strand
GCACCTCTGTCCAACTGGATCTAGATGACCATCCCGGCGCATCGGGGACCTCTGGACAGTCGGTTCCCCTCACACAGGCACAGGCCACCACAGACCTTCCCCCCTCTGGAAACACCAGCACAGCACCCACCCAGCAGGCCCATACCTCCGTTCCTAGGACACGTCAATCAGCTGTGTGTCCACCACTACAGGGAACCCAGGATAACCCACCACCCCAACAACAACAGGGACCTGCAGTCAGTGGTAGTGGGCACACAGTCCAGGGGACAGAGGCCCAGGAACACAGGGGAAATGGGAGGGCTGCTGTGGGACAGGGGGCGGACAGGCCAAGGGAACCCACTCTCCACGAGGCCCTCTCCTCCATCATGGGAGCCTACCACCACTCCCAGGAGACGATGGCAACGGTACTGGCCAAGTTTCAGGAGACCCAGCCCATGCAGGAGGAACAGTATATGGGCTTCAGGGAGGAACTCAGAACCATCAGCTCCACCCTGGGCACCATCGTAGGGGTGCTGAAGGAAGTACTCAACACCAGGAGGGACACTGTGGCACAACAAGGGGCCTCTGACACTAGCATGGACGATGAACTGCCCACCACCTCCGCCGGCGCTAGTGGACAGGAGGCACCGCCACAGGACCACCACACCAGCACCCCACCCCCTGCAGAGGGAGAACCACCCGCAAACGGCCCCTGAGATCCAGGACAAAGACAGAGCACGATGCCAAGACCCCCGCCAAGAAATGAGACCACCCTGATTGTCATCCTACTGTCCCACTTTGTCACCCTGTCCATGATTAAACTGCCCGAGCTCCACTTCCTATGCCCATATAGGCAATGCCCCTGTGAGACTAATAGACTGGACTCTGCCATGAACACTCCTCCGCCATCACCCCTCACCATTTCACTACCCCCTCCACTATTGAGCATTTAAATAAACACACCTAAAGCACAAAATGATCTGGAGTCTGTCTGTGATTTTGAAATAGTGTATTAGCAATTACAGTGACAAAATGTTTTTTAAATAGTAATGTCAACATACCTATGTCACACAGCTCTAGTCCATGAGGAATCTAAGCAGATGTCACACAGTGGGACCCACTTCTGTGAAATCCTAAGGGAAAGTGACAACTCAGTGACCATACACTGGGTGAAAACGACAGACAGGAGAGAGGTAGTAGTGTCAAAGTACATGTAGTAGGCAGGTTTGTATTCCTACCTGTGTCTCACTGGAAATATTGCAGGATCACTGAGTCCCTGTTATGCATGTCTTCTTCCTCTGCTTCCTCCTCATCACTGTCCACAGACTCCACAGCTGCAACAACACCGCCATCTGGACCATCCTCCTGCAGAAAAGGCAACTGTCGTTGCAAAGCCAAGTTGTGAAGCATACAGCAGGCCACGATGATCTGGCACACCTTCTGTGGTGAGTAGAATAGGGATCCACCTGTCATATGGAGGCACCAGAACCTGGCCTTCAGGAGGCCGAAGGTCCGCTCGTCCATGTGCCTCATTGTGCCTAGTTCGCCCATGTGCCTCATTGTAGCGTTCCTCTGCCCTTGTCCTGGGATTCCTCACTGGGGTCAGTAGCCATGACAGGTTGGGGTAACCAGAGTCACCTGCAAATGGCGAGGGACAACTGTTAGACACACACTAACCTGTAGGGATATCCCCAGACCCAGACAACCATTACCACTGTCTTGCTTCCCGGTGCTCACCTAATAGCCACACACGGTGCCTCTGGAGTTGACCCATCACATAAGGGATGCTGCTATTCCGCAGGATGTAGGCGTCATGCACTGAGCCAGGGAACTTGGCATTCACATGGGAGATGTACTGGTCTGCCAAACATACCATCTGTACATTCATAGAATGATAACTCTTCCGGTTTCTGTACACCTGTTCACTCCTGTGGGGGGGGACCAAAGCCACATGGGTCCCATCAATGGCATCTATGATGTTGGGGATATGTCCCTGGGCATAGAAATCACCTTTCACTGTAGGCATATCCTCCACCTGAGGGAAAACAATGTAGCTCCGCATGTGTTTCAGAAGGGCAGACAACACTCTGGACAATACGTTGGAAAACATAGGCTGGGACATCCCTGATGCCATGGCCACAGTTGTTTGAAATGACCCACTTGCAAGGAAATGGAGCACTGACAGCACCTGAACTTGAGGGGGGATTCCTGTCGGATGGCGGATTGCTGACATCAGGTCTGGCTCCAACTGGATTGTGGCAAGGTCAAGCCTGTAGGTGATTATCAAATGTCGCTCCTCCATTGTCGACAGGTCCACCAACGGTCGGTACACCGGAGGATGCTGCCATCTCCTCACATGTCCCAGCGGACGGTGCCTATGAAGGAAAACAGCGAGCACAGAGTCAAACAACTCAGAGGTATGTACCCACAGTTTACACAGAACACTAATCATACACAAAAGGTTGCCAGTATTTGTGTTGAATCTAGGCCTAGGTATGTGTGACGCAGTTGAAATGGAAGCCATGTGGGCCCCTGAAATGGCGGCTGTCTGACCTCTAAAGTGGGACAAAGGGATGTGAGGTAACTGCGCTGGCGTTGTACACCATCGCGGTAGGAGGTCGAAGAACACGGCGCAATGCTGCATTGGTTAACATTGGACCCTGTGGGTCCCAGGAGCCAATGACGATGTACGCCGGCGGTGACGGTACGCAGCGCCGCGGACGTGACCGCCATTTTCTATCTGTTCAATCACTCGATACCTGATCTTCGACAGGAGAAGACCTGCACTGCAAGTGCTGCTGTGACCTCGGTCTGGAAGAGTGCTGCGTGCATGAAAGACGGTGAATACATTTACCACATGGCAAGGGTAGGGATGGGGGCCAATCACTTTGACAGGTGCAGTTGGTAATGACTTCTCTTCTTCCCCTGTACATTTCATGTAGGTCAGCTCCCACCAGAAGAAAAATATTTGGTGTGCCATTGCCAAGGACGTCCAGACCCTGGGGGTCTATCAAAGACAGAGCACCCACTGCTGGAAAAGATGGGAGGACATTCGCCACTGGAGCAAGAAGACAGCGGAGGCTCAGCTGGGGATGGCCTCCCAACGTGGGAGGGGTGCCTGTCGCACCATGACTCCCCTGATGTTCAGGATCCTGGCAGTGGCCTACCCGGAGTTGGATGGGTGCTTGAGGGCATCACAGCAGACACAAGGGGGTGAGTACACTCTCATTCTGCTGACTTTGCGCGCAGTGGAGGTGTCTGGCTGGAGAAGGAGGGCTTTGGGTTTCCCTAGGCCAGGGCGAGTTCCGAAGACAAGGCCCCTCCGTAAGGCAGGCCATGTGGCACCCCACCCCACCTCTGTAGAGTGCCAAGTACAGCTAGTCATGCCCCTGTGTCATCTATGTGTCCAGATGTCGTCCATAGCCTTGTAGGCCATTTCCCAGGAATTGAACAGTGAAACCCAAGAGCGCGGCGTAGTGCAGGGGGCTTCTGTGTCTGTCGTGTCCGCCAACGGTAGCTGTAATCCATGCACTCAACATGTCTTTGTTCTGTCGTCCCCCCTCTTTTTGTGGTATCCCTGTTCTTGTGTGCATTAGCATCATCAGGCGGAGGAGCAGTGGCACCGGAGCATGAGGGAGCTGCATCCCACATGTCCCTGGAGGGCAAGACTTTGGACTCGGAATTCACCAGTGGGACGGAGGGCGAGGGGAGCGCCACGCTGGGGACAGGAGCTGATACCAGCGGCACGGATTCATCCTCTGATGGGAGCTCCCTTGTGTGGCCGCAACATCTGTGCCCCCCGCATCTACAGGTACAGCCGCCACCCCCCTACCAGCACCGCCCTCCCAGCAGCCCCTCAGCATTCGCCCCATGCCAGCTTACCCAGGAGGGTGGGCATCACCTTCGCCCCAGGCACCTCAGACCCTGCCACAGTCACCCTCAGTGAGGAGGCCATTGACCTCCTCAGGTCCCTCACTGTTGAGCAGTTTACCATTTTGAATGCCATCCAGGGTGTAGAAAGGCAGTTGCAACAAACTAATGCATTCTTGGAGGGCATTCATTCTGGTAAGGCGGCCCTTCAATGAGCTTTTCAAACTCTTGCCTCAGCACTGATGTCAGCCATTGTCCCCGTCTCTAGCCTCTCCCTCCAACTTCCTCCACCCAGACCCAATCCCCTGTACCTCTGCCTATCCCAAGCACACCATCAGATCAGCCTGCACACACCTCAACACACAAGGGAAGCTCAGGCAAACATAAGCTCCACACATCTCACAGGCACTCACACAAGCAACACACACATGCAGACACACCAACATCAATTGCCTCCACTGTGTCCCCCTCGTCGTCGTCTCCCTCCTCCCTCCTAGTCTCGTCTACACTCACACCGGCATGCACTACCTCTACAGCCACTACGTCCCTTTCCAGCACACACACCACCACACCTCTCTCACGTGCAGTCACCACCCCCACTACCATTCACATATCCCCTGTGTCCTCTCCCAGTGTGTCTGTGACGCCCCCTCACACGATACACAAACACATGCACACACCCACCCAACAGCCATCCACCTCACGACAGCCTCCAGCGCATGCACCTTCACCTAAAGTCACCAAACGAACACCTCCTACAACCACCACCTCTTCCTCCACTCCCAAACCCCCTCCAGCTACCCATCCCAGTGTGTCCAAAAATCTTTTCCTGTCCACCCTTGACCTTTTTCCCACACCTCCCCCACCCCGTCCATCTCATAGGTCCCGAAGTAGCACCTCAGCCAAAATATCTCCGGGACCAGTGGTGCCTGTAGTCACCGGTATGTGGAGTGCACCGGCTACCAGGACAGCCAGTGTGGCACGGAGCCACAGCACAGACAGTCCCCCACATGTGAAGCATCAGAAGTTGGCCAGTGCCCGGCGGGATGGGGGAAGACTCCAGCCACCAAAGCCACTCCCAGGGGTCCCGTTGGGAGGGTGGAGTCAGCTGTGACAACTTCCAAGGTGGGGAAGGGCCACAAGAAACCCGGCAAGTCTGGGAAGAGCTGTACGGCGGAGAAGACCGCCACCGTCCCCGCTGCCCAGGAGGCCACCGCCAGCCCAGCTGCCCAGGAGGCCACCACTAGCCCCAGCCCAGCTGCCCAGGAGGTCAGCCCCAGCCCAGCTACACAGGAGGCCACCACCAGCTCCAGCATAGCTGCCCAGGAGGCCACCGCCAGCACCAGCCCCGCTGGGCCATGAAGGACCGTCAGCACCAGCCCCGCTGGGCCATGAAGGACCGCCAGCAAAAGCCCTGCTGAGCCATGAAGGATCGCCAGCAAAAGCCCCGCTGGGCCATGAAGGACCGCCGTCTCAAGCACCGCTGAACATTGCACCACCAACTCAAGCACCGCTGAACAGGGCACCGCCAACTCAAGCACCGCTGAACAGGGCACCGCCAACTCAAGCACTGCTGAACAGGGCACCGCCAACTCAAGCACTGCTAGCCCATGAGCGGCAGGGGCACTGATGCAACTGGGTCCGTCACGGGGTGAGTGAGGCACTCTGGGCACCAGTCCCCCTCCAGAACCAGTGGAGAGATCCATCCACTACCTCTGTCCTTCACAGGATGAAGCACTCTGGGCACCAGTCCCCCTCCAGAACCAGTGGGGACTGTTATCCACTTGAGAGACTGTGTCTTTGCACTCCCCAGGATGGAACAGTGGGCAACCCACCCACTGTATAGACTTGTGAGACTGTGGCTTTGCACTCCCCAGGATTGAACAGTGGGCAACCCACCCACTGTAGAGACTTGTGAGACTGTGGCTTTGCACTCCCCAGGTTTGAACAGTGGGCAACCCACCCACTGTAGAGACTTGTGAGACTGTGGCTTTGCACTCCCCAGGATTGAGCAGTGGGCAACCCACCCACTGTATAGGCTTGTGAGACTGTGGCTTTGCACAATTGCACAATTTGCAAAAATCCTTCATACACAGCCTGGCCCAGTTCCCCAGCACTCCATCCTGTGACGCTCAACTCGCAGGGGCAGCGTGGGACCTTCTTTTGTTGTGCACCTCCTTTGAACCCAGATCCTGTGGCTTCTGGAGGTGCTGGCTGGCATCCTGAAGGCTCTCTAAAGTGCTGAGAGAACCCCACTTCCTCCTCACACAGAAGTGAGGCCCCCAGGTCCCTCCTGGACCCATTCAGTGCCATTTTGATGAAAAACACACTTTTGCCATAGCCAAGGCTTATTGGTGCCTTCCAACATGAAATCTCATCTTCAACAATCTTCACGCCATGGGACATGGTTTGCATCATGCAGGAACCTGCTGGCATCTTCCTATGGTGCATTTCTGCAGTCTTCAACTAACTGGGCACTCTTCTTTTGCACCCTCTTCTGGGTTGGCAGGGGCTCCTGTCCTTCCTGGAACTTCTTTCAACTTCTGGATTCTGTCACCTTCCTTTGCAGGTCTTCAGGTCCAATAATCCAGCAGTTGTTCTTTGCAGACTTGGTTGGCTGCTGCAAAATCCCGAAAACGAGGTGTAGTCTGACCTACGGAAACTTGCAGTACTTTACTCCTACTCTTTTGGGCTCTGGGGTGGGGTAATTTACTTATCTTTACTATATTCTTCCTTGCCCAGCGATTCTGCACACACTACACTTGTCTAAGGGGGGATTCATGATTCACATTCCACTTTTTTAGTATATGGTTTGTGTTGCCCCCTAGACCTATTTTCTCCCATTGCATTCTATAGGATGTCCTACTGTTTGCATTGGTCTATGACTGTTTACATGTCTAATTTTGGTGTCTAGTGTATATATTGTGTATAATACTTACCTCCAGAAGGAGTATTGTCTCTAACATATTTTTGGTACTGTGTCACCCAAATAAATACCTTTATTTTTGGTAACATTGTCTTTACTTGTGTAAAAGTACTGTGTAACTATAAGTGATATTGCATGAGCTTTGCATGTCTCCTAGTTCAGCCTATGCTGCTCTGCTATAACTACCTCTATCAGCCTAAGCTGCTAGAACACTACTACATTCACTAACAAAGAATACCTTGACCTGGTGTAAGGTGTAAGTACCCAAGGTTCCCATTTGAAACCAGGCCAGCCTCCTACACTAACACTAAACAGTACATAGAAGCCCACTGTAACCATTGGTTTGATCCCTTTTAATGCTTGCTCTTAGCCAGCATAAAAGATTACGCTGATGTGGTGCAAGGAGACTCTAGGCCCTCTTAAATATGGGCCAAAATGTGTAATACATCAGTATTTCATGTGTTACTTAAAAATGAGTCAAGTCTAGAATTTGTCTTCAATTGTTCGGGAAGACTGCAGTAAAGAAGTATATATTACACATTTTCACCCTGTGAGATCAGCTTGAAATTGTTCTGATTGCTATCAATGGAACTCACGCTATTTTAGCAGCGATAGGTTTCATGTTTATTACAAATACGTATAGTTGACACAGGAAGTGAATTCATTTAACCTAATATTTCTTTGAGTTAATGCTTTAGTTTCAGACAGCACAGCTCAGAAACAATGAATAAGGTTTGCCTCATTCTGACTGTGAGTTGTGCTGTCTGAAAAGAAAGCATTAACTAAGAGTAATATCTAGTTAACTGAATTCAGTTTTAAGTTCTCCAGCCAGGAGCTTTGCGCTTCAATGCGCCAGAAAAGCCCATCACAATATTAATACCTGCATTGAGAGAAAGTCTTTAGGACTGCTTTCATTGTTTAACCACATATGAGGAAGGCTTGAAATGCTATTGCGTATGTTGTATCAATTATTTGTCGAAGAATTGCACTGCAGCCTTTTGTACCATAAACATTTCATTGCTTGAGCTAGAGGGCGTCGTTTAACTGCTGCATCTCTTGCTTCACCTGATTTATTAAATGGGAGACGTCACAGACACTGCAAACAGTGTACCTATTTTGTAGGAGAGGTTACCATTGAAGTTTTCCTTGTTGGGCCTCTTTTCATAACATGCTTTCTTAGCCTCTGTGCTGCCACTCAGGGCCTCATTTTGAGTGTGGCAGTCCGAGGACCGCACACTCTTGTTGACGGTCAGACGGCCACACTGCGGGCGGTCTTACCACCCAATTGCAACCAGCGTGGGAGCAGACCCACCAGGGGACTTATGTCCTCGTCAGGGACGTGGTTCTGGGTGTGGTGCTGGTGGTCTGAGTTGTACTCAGCCAGGGTGGAGATAAACTCAGAACAACTCCCCTCATTGCCAACCTTTCCAAGATGGTTTCACCGGCATGGAAAGGCTGCCGGTGAGGGTGTGCTGGAGGCCACAGTGAATGCCCTGCACTACCCGTGGTCAGGCATAGAATGGGCAGTGCAGGGGGCCCCTGCCCAGCACCATTGCTGTTGGTCGCCCCCTTCTGTGCTACGAGATAGCATTCGGCTCCTTTGAGGGAGCTGAGTACTTTCTCATAGCACTGCTCCCGCTGGTTTGACCAGTAGGAACACTCTATTACAATGTTTCCAACAGTCAGACCGGCACGAACATGGTAAAAGGGTGGGGAGTACATATCCTACCTGCTAGTTTGGTGGTCCCCACACTGCGGTGACAGAACCTGACACTTCTGCCTATATCAGCGCTTCATTTGTGGAGTGAAGTTTGTAGTTCTACTACCCATTAGGTAAATGATGTGCCAGTGGTATATTAAACTGCCATATATATGAGCCTCACTGCTCACCTGCTCAGCAGAGGACCTAGTTAAGTAGAACCCCTGACAAGCTTTTTGACGCCGTAAGCATCACATTATTAACAACATCCCAGTGTATTTGACCAGCAACCTGCAATGGTTTAAAAGAAATCAGATATTTTGAAAGTGTTCTGTAATGCAACATTCTAATCCTAGCCTATGTATTTTGTTTGCAGCAAAATAAATAGCTTAATAATTGCTGTTGTCTTCCGAAAGCAGCGATTCTAGGCTATTTCCTCTCAAAGCTTTTAATTGGCTAATGACCGATGCAGTGAGCACATAGTATTAGGCACTGATTTGTATGTTGGACAATCATTCATCATACGTGCAGTCCTTAAGTTCCTCTTCAGAGCTTTTGAATTTATTTCGATTCAGTTGGTTTTGGAAAATGTGCTAAACATATACCGTTTCATGCCAGCTCTCTTGCTGAGAGAACTCCGACCAAACCTAGAAACAATGACACTTGCTTTCTCATGCGAAGGCATTGAATTTATGGCCTACCAAGCTTAAAGTTCAACAGCTGTCAAGTTGCTATTAGCACACTCTGCAAGCTAGCCTCCAGGTCCAATGAATGTTTCTTAAGAAGGAAAGTGGGGTAGAAAGAGATGCACTGAATTACCCAGGACTGCACAGTTGAGTGAATGGGAAAGCAAGACAAGTTTATCAAAATAATGAGCTGGAAATATTGTGTTGCATTATATTGTGAAGGCCAATTTTGTTTTAATGGAATATCGCAGGTATTAATATTGCTTTTTCGTGTTTTATTAGATGTTGTTAAAATCTTTTGCCTTCCTCCTCCATTTTTTTTCTGCCATCGTTTGTGTTCTCTTTAGAACTCTGTGCACTTTACAACTGCTTACCGGTGCTGAGGTGCTTGTGCTCTCTCCCTAAAACATTATTTAAATGGTGTATACCCAATTGGCGTATTGAATGTACTTATATGTCTCTAGCAAAGTGCACTACATGTGACCAGAGCCTGTAAATTAACTGCTACTAGTGGGCCTGCAGGACTGATTGTGCCACGCACTCAAGTAGCCTTGTTAACATGTCTCAGGGCTCCCATTGCAGAACCTGTATGTGCAGTTTATACTGTTATGTTGACTTGGCATTTAATACCCCTTGCCAAGCCTTAAACACACCTTTTATTACATACAAATCACCCCTAACGTAGGGGAAAAGGAAAAGGAAATATAACCCTCCAAAGTCTAGCACTTTCCTATATTTTTGCTTACATTGCAGTAGAAATTCTAAGCACTTCGATGTCCAGAACCTTTTCAGCCTGCCTCTAAGAGCCTGCTGAACGGTCTCCTGCTTTATGAAGTCTCGGGGGCACCGGGCTCTGCCATCTGTTAGTCTTGGCCTGCCAAGTGGCGTCTATCAATTCTTGGTCCCTTGGAAGTGGGTGTAAAGTGCTGCTTCAACCAGAAGCCCCACATCAATGATGTTACGCCGCTCAGAACTGGCACACCTTCATCAACGCTGATGCACTGTCATTGCTTTGAGGATAAAGTGCAACACAGTACCGACTCCACGGTGCATTGCCTCCATTTCTGACACATCTCCATCCCCGCATGGCTCGGAGCCAACATATCCCCTCCACCCCAAGGACTGACAATGATGCATCTCCGCCCCTGCTCCTCACATCTCCCTTGACTTTGATGAAAAAAAGGTACTTATGCAGTGGGCCAAGGTCGGACCCTGTATCATACTCCATCACTATCGGCCTGACCTTTTTAGATATGACCCTGTCTAACGTGACCATAAAGCCCAGTTGGTGCCTTATGCTTTTCAACACTATAATTCAGTTTATTTGTACTATACTTTATATACTTCTAGTTTCTCACTGCAGGCACTTTATTGACTATAAGTATATATCCCATATGAATCAATACCAGTTTTCCTTTCTGAGATTCGGTGTGGACTGCCGAGGGTTCAATGCAGTACCCAGGACTGATACTCACCCCATACCTAGAGCTGATAAGCTCATTGATAGGTTAGAGGGCTGCTGGGTACCTCAGTATTTTCAACTTGACCTCATGGTACCAGCAGATTACCCTAAGTCCAGGAGCAAAGAAGAGGTCAGCATTTTCCAATCAACAGGGCAACTCTCATTTCAAGGGGATACACTTTGGTTTGGAAAATTTACCTGCCGCATTACTGGGGCTGGTGAACTGAGTCATGTCTTCTACTGGGCTGACCGGCAGAACCCTCTGAGTTCAGAGGTTTCCAATGGTCAGTCCAGTGGAAATCTTCTAATCGGGCCAGAGAGGAGCCCACCTGCCTGCCTCCAGGTTTCAGACCACCAGACTCGTAATAAGGCCCTGAGAACCCTCTGCTATGATCAAAATGCAAAGTGTATGCATATCCCTGGATACCCTTCTAAAATGTTTCAACCCTACTACCCAACAAAGTGTCTGATCTTGTTCTTCTCATATCCTATGGCCATGAATGAGCCTGGGTGTATTGCTTTAATTTCTTATGAGATTGGCAGGATTTCTCTCCAACAGGGAAGTGTAATGGTAATACACTAGTTCAGTTTAGAAGTGACTATATCGAGCAATTAAGCAATTTATACAGTGAATTTCAAGGGATTATTCTCACAGATGTAAACTGGTGAAATAATTCTTGGAAGTTGTCTTCATGTTTGGAGTGAAGGAGAGGTCACTTTCAAAGAACACAAAGCGGCTTAATGTTTTTTGCTTTAGTTTGAGAGCTGGACAACCATGGGTGGCATGTTGTGCCTGACTTCCAATTAAGTGAAGAGAAGAAAATACATGTGATGACCCTACAAGTTACACATATGTTATCTGGTTGTTGAAACAGGGTTACTACAGCGATATGTGTTGCAGCAGTTTCTCATTTTTTGTTGATCTGCATACTCCTGTACCTGCTTGAAGTAAATCAAAGGCTCATCACTTAATAAGTAGTAATCTGAGCTGTGAAATTTTCAGATGCCAGAACATCAGATACTTGAGTGATATATAAGTTAAATAATCAAGATTGGGGTTTGGACAAGATGTTGAGTTTGAAATATCATGGGACATAAATCTTTTTCCTACCAAAATATTGTGGGATAGAATATAATTGACAAGAATATTGTTTGGCATAATATAATTTTCAAGGATATTGGGCTTCATTATGGGTTTGGTGGTATGACTGCCAGGCCTCCATGGCGACAGCCACCAAAAGATTGCCATGTTGGGGGTCTCACAGACTGCTGTATTATGGGTTGCAAAGACAGGAAAGACAAAACACAGCCAAAAAACTGACAACGCCATCCCGTCAACCAACAATCGACCGTATTACGACTCACAAATCACAATGGCAGTTCTTCCATGACGGTCTTCCATTGGCGGTGTGAACCACGGCCATCAGAGTTTCCCACAGTTATACACAACACCACATTGGATGGATTGAAAATTCACACAGCTGACACACTTTCACATACCTGACACACCTACAAACTGCACTATAAAACACACCCCTTCACACACCACAATCCTTGCATCTACAACGCCACATATAGAAGACATAGCCCCAAATCAGAGGCACAGTGCCATAGATTAGGTACCCCTCCAACTTTCACATAGCACTTATCCCATAGCTGAGCCACACTTAATCTGAGCCCAAGTCCAGCAGACTACAATAGTGAGGAAAATGGAAATGTGGCAAAGAATAGTCGACAGGGTGTATTCTGTAAACACCTACATATGCACAAGTGAGAATAACAGGAAGAGGTGGAATGACTTCAGGGGTGAGGTACGTTCCAGGCACTAGCTGGCACTTCTCAAGACTGGCGATGGTCTCCCACGTCCTCCCCCACAATTCACATCATTGGAGGAGAAGGTCTTGGCCATTCTGCATCCTTAGGGCTTCACAGGAAGACCAGGGGAAGTGGAATCAGGTGAGTCACATCAATAATGTCACCAACATGTATTGTCATGCATTCTCACTGATTACCTTTGCCACTTTCCCTGTCACACCACTCACCACCCCTGTGTCCAAATGTCCGAATACCCCTGTCAGTCATATGACATGTGAAGTTAACTCACCTCAGGGCACAGTATCTGTGCATGGTTTTGGTAGTAAAGGGACTGGCAGCACTACAACTCCCAGCAGGCACTGTTCTACCATAAGTAAAACCAGAACAGTGTACCACATTGAAACTAGCCTTGCGTGTATGCTAAACAATGGAGTATACTCACTTGAATGGTTCACAATTGTATGGTCTGTGGGAATGGTAGCAATGCACAACACCACAATCATACAGCTACAATTGTGTCCTCTGCTAAACTTTCCCTTCTACCTCCCATCAACTATAGAACTATACTCACCTGGGGGAAAACAATTGTGTAGCCTTCTGTCATAGGACAGCTATTGACAGGAATGCTAAGAACAACTGACACTGGAGTACTCCTTACACACAGCTACAACGGTGTCCTCTACTACTCTGTCCCTTCTACCTCCCATCACCTATTGGACTCTACTCATCTGGGGGATCTCACATGTATGCAGTATGCTACACTTGGTGTAAACTGCCACATATAGCCAGGTAGACTGGTTACTCCAAATCTGTTGGCCAGGTCAGTGGCCACATGACATTATGCAGCTTTCTGTTAACCCAACAATGCATTTTTGAAAACTGGGGGGGGGGATGCCTTGAAACATATAATGCCCCACTGATGCCAAGATATTAGCCTGTGAACACACATCCAAGAAAGATACTTATACATCCTTTAGCAAGGTGACTTAAAATGGAAATGTCTGTACCCCAAATATCAGGTCTATGTCATTGAAAGCATGTGTCACTGTCACATAAGGGGATCAAGCAAAGCCCCATTTGGCCCACAACATATATACGTGTAATAATGAATGCTGCATGTCACACAACAAACTGTAACTGTCTGTTCCTCATGTTCAACAAGTCAAACTGCCACTGGGACCATAAAAAGTACTCCTGAGACTGCCACTTCCCCCCTGGATGAAGCCCTCTGTGAGGAGAGCACTCCTGGATGTTTGAACGTTCAGGATGGCTCTGGCCCATCTGTGGAACCTGGTCAGATGACAACTGTCAGCCTCACCCTGGCCATATTGACTCCTCCCAAGCCCTGTTGTATCTACATCCCAGACAACCAATCGCCCCCACACTTATGTCCCAAGGACAGTAACAACCATCATGTGCCCCCCAGTCCAGGTACCAGAGACACAACTCAAAAACCATGACAATGATGGACCTGGCACCTGTGGCAGTAGGAAAACTGTGCTAAGGGCACAGACACATGAGGGTAGGATGCGTAGGAGGGATGGTGTAGGCCAGCGGCATGAGGCTGCTAGGGATAGCTATGTCCAAAATACCAACTCCCACGTCTTGTGAGCCTACCAACAATCCCAAGGCATGATGGGCTAGGTACTTGCCATGCTGGGGGAGATCAAGCAGCTGCAGAGGAACAGCCACCAAGAAGTCATGCAACAGTGGGAGGCCAACAATGCCTACATGGTCTACCTAAGAGGTGTGCTGAGAGGCATCAACACCACCCTGAGCAGGGAAAGTCCAGAACACCAGACCCCTCCCATTGGCCAAGTTACACCAGCCCCTTCATTATCTGAAGGCAGCAAGTGGAATGGAGGCCTTGCCAGGGGAAGGACCTGCCTCAGACACCTCTGCCTCTGTAGCTGACGTACCCCCCTCCCCAAGTGTGGACATCCACCTAAACAACCAGGATGTGCAAATGGCAAGATAACAAACACTGCCAGGAAGTAACCTCTATCTGATGGTGATGGATTCCCTTTGTGTGCCTCAGATGCACCGTGTTGACTTTTCTACAACCCCTTTACAATTTTCCAGGATAGTAGGACACTTGTCTTAGGACTTTAAATGTTGTGGCAGCTACTCTAATGATAACATCCACCATGACTGATCCCTTCACTGTTTAAACTTTTTCCTCACATCCATCCTAATCTCCCATGCACATGAAAATAAACACAACTAATACACTATCTATGTATTATAATCAGTATTTTATCAATGCGATTTGTTGAATGTGAATTTGTTTTCATGCTCATGATTAACTCATAAGAAGGAAATGTGAGGAGGGACATGTCACAGGTAGTGTCATGCTAAGGATCACTACCAACATAATGACACAGGTTGAAAGTCACCAAAACATTGTTATTACACTGTGCAGCAAATAGGCTGCCCATATGTCAGGACTGTCACAGTCAAGTGTGTCTAAACATCTTTTGCTATTGCCTAGGTGTCAGTAAGTAACAGCCCACTCACCACTGAAGTAAGGAACATGTTAGACTGTGACCATCAGAATAGGCAAACAGATTGGTGGAACTTGTCATCAGCTTGGCACTTATCACATACCAATACCATGCCTAGCAAATCAACATACCCAATAATACAAACACAGAACAGGACAGCAGTCCCTAGTCAGAGAACCCTCATCTTGGATAATGGGATCTGTCACCTAAGGGCAAGGTTGTGGAGCATGCAGTAGGTCACAATGACCTGAGACTCTTTAGCGGGTGAATAGAGGAAGGCTCCACCAGACTTAGGGATGCTGTGGAATCTTGCCTTCAGGAGCCCAAAAGCCCACTCCATGAGATGCCATATCATTCCATGGGCCTTGTTGAAGTGGACTTCCCCAGGTATGGTTAGGTTCCTCACTAGTGTCAACAACCAGGGATGGTTTGGGTAGGCAGAGTCCCCTGTAAAGAATTGTGACATGTTTGTAAACATGAGTCCAGGGCATCATCACATTTAGCAGCAGACATAGCATAGAAACACACATGACAAATGTAATGTACCAACCAGCCATACCCACTCTGGGTACCGTTGTGTCATCAGCTGTGAGATAACGCTGTTCCGCACGATGAAGCCATCATGGCATGAACCTTGGTACCCTGCACATACAAGGGAAATGTTTGGTCTGCCAAACAAACTACTTGGGCATTCATTGAGTGGAAGTTCTTATGTTCTGCTAGACCTGTTCATTGGCATGTGGAGGAACCAAGGCTACATGTGTACCATCAATGGCTCCCATTACATGTGGAATGCGTGCCAAACCATAAAGCTCTGCCTTCACATTGGAAAAATCCTCACATTGTGAAATCAGATGTAGTTGTCCAGGTCTTTCTACATTGTAGAGAGTACATCCTTCAAGACCAGACTGAACATAGACTAAGAGATCCCTACAGTTAGGGACACTGTATTTTGGAAGAAGCCTGTGGCCAGGAAGTACAGCACTGACATGACTTGACCAATGGGTGGTATGCTATTTGGATGACTGATGGCAGGCATCAGATCTGGTTCCAACTGACGACACAGATCCTCGATTTTCTGCCTATCCAGTAGGTAGATTTGTATGAAATGCCTATTCTTCATGGTCTGCAAGTCTACTAGTGTATGGAACACAGGAGGTTGTCTGACCCTTCTCATTCTTGGTTAACTATGTGAGCAAAAATAAGATGCTATGTAACTCACTCATTGTGTCCCTTGTAAGTGACATTACCTATGTCCCATACAATCTGTGACATGCTGTTTGATATAGTGAAAGCATGATACACAGCACATATCAATGGTAAAAGTGGCACAGTAGTCACATGTCATCCCCTTGCCTGAAATAAGATATGTACATGTTAACTAATACATGATACTGACATCAGTGAATGCCTGGGATCAAATGCACAAAAAACAAGATTGACCATGGCCCGAGAGGGTAATGACTGTACCACCAATGATTTGTTGAAATTAGCAGAACAACATGACAACATGATCCTTCAATCTAGCCAAATATACATCTTCAGACAATGCTAACACTAACAATGACACTGTAGAAATGTTTTCCATATTGTGAGACATTAATAATTGCCTTTTCCGACCACTGTAAGGCATTAAAATTGTGACTGCCTGACATACTCCACTAGAGAGTAGGAAACGACTGCCAGCAGAAGTTCTCATGACAGTAGGCAGATGAGACCTCAGTAGACATTGCAACTGAATGACACTGCTGCCTTTGGAGGTTTTTTGCCAAAGGCAGTGTCCACCAGTGGTGACGGTTGCCTACATGGTGAAAGTGACTGCCATCTCCTGCTTAATCTCTCACTTGCCTCCTGGCACTGCTGCCAGCAAGACCTCCACAACCTGAGCTTCTATGTACTGCCTCTGGGAGCAATCATGCCACATCCTACAAGTGATAGGTTCCCTGCCTTGTCACCAGAAGAGCTGAAGAAGCTTGTGAAGGAAGTCCTACCCCTCTATTGAAAGCTCTATGGTGCACCAGAGGAGCAGGTAAGAGCACCATGTCCACATATGCTTCTGTAGCTCCACTAATCTTTTTTTTAGTTAGCCTAAGCTTATGTGCAAAATTTCAGAATTAGTCCTTTAATCCCTGTAGGTGCTATCATTGTGCTTAAATGGTTAAGTTCCTGGGAGTGTACCTACGGGAAGTGACAGGTTTAGAGTCCTGAGACATTGTGGAGAGTGTGTAATGAGTGTTCCCTGAGCCACCTTGTGATTGATGCACATGGTTAACTGAGGTGTCATGCCAGCCATCTCCAGGTAAATGCTATCATTAGGTGTCCTTGATGTGTGGTCATATATGGTAACAAGACAGCAGGAGGTGTTGATGCATGCTGTTTGCCGGTTTGTCCCCATCCTTGTGCCCTTTCTGTATTTGCACATACATCTATGGCCATTTCTGGGCTTGTTGTGTTGTTGTACTAAAGCCAGCTAATGACACCCTATGGCTCTATGGCTGTAAGCTCTGCACAATGACAGCCATTGGCAATTGGCTGTGGGATATATGAAGTACTGTGATAAATCTGACCGTTTAGGGCATGGTATTATGTGTTGATTTGTGTGATCTGCCTGCTGAGAAAGTAACCTTTTTAATTGTCACTTTCTGTAAAATATTGTCATTTGGGCTTTTATTGAATAGCTTTTGCACTGCAAGTGTTAGTCTGTAGCCACACTCTGTATCCATAAACAGCATGTGAAGGTTCAAAATCATGCCTCACTACTAAGGTTCATCGACTTGTCCATGATTATTATTGTCAATGCATTGGGAGCATGGTGGAGAGCTGTGAAAGATGTGCTCAGATCAACTCTGACCATTTGTGTTACATATCCTTGACAAGTCCCATGATCACACTCCCCTGTTGGCTCCGTAATTCAGCTCTCATATGTATTGTGCATGCCCCCAATTATTTGGGCATTGAACATCTGCAAACAGTTTGTTGTGCACTGATGTTCCCTGAAATATGAGCCTGTGTTTTGATGCGGTGTTGTAATTTAATATCGATTAGATTAAGCATTAGCAGAAGACATCTTGTATTTAGCAAATATTGTGAACATTTGGCGGAATCCATTTTGTATTCATGGCAGCCATTTTCTCTGCCATGTGCTCGCCATGTGCCCTATCCTACCTTTCTGTTAACTAATCTTGAAAATCTGTCTAGTGACAAGTTATATTTAGCATCTACCACTTTCGCACATGCCCAGTAAGATCTGCAGCTGTTAGTAATCAGTAACAGACAGTAATGTGTCAACTAGTCCTTGAAACTGTTAGCCCCTCCTACCTGTCGACTGTGCATGTCCATATGACCTTACATGTATGTAAGTCTTGCTTCTATAATTGTACCACCTTCTTTTAGCCCCTGCGTGGGTATAAAAGGACCATGCTCTCTTAGTTCAGTGTGCTACTTCAAACATTACCGAAGGGTGCTGTTTGAACTGTAGAACCACCTCATGAGGTTTAATAAACTTTGTCTTTTATTTCAGTTTCTGTGCCAACTTCTTCCTATGTGGTCTGAGGACTTTGTGCAGAGAAGGGCGAACCCCTTGCACTAGTAGGCCTTGCTGAGGCTTACTTCAACAGCGGGACATGTACAATGAAAGCCAGGTGTATCTTACTTTGACATAGCTTTTGTGTGCATGCATGTTTTGAAAGTATCGTTAAAATTTTTGGACTGACACAAAGACCCCCACTGCCTGAAGTAGCATGTGTGTTCATGTGTATGTGCATAAGTGCACACATGTAAAGGCTTGCATCTTTGTATGCACAACATGTGACCTCCTTGTATGTTGTCCTAGCAACATGGGCCTGTCTGTAGCCTGGCTGTGGCCTGTGGGGACCATATGCAGCCTAAGATTATCAGGGGTTGTGGATGTTTGAGTGCAATTGTTGCTATTTGGTGTACCTATCACTTGCCATTTGTTGTGATATGTTGTATTGTGTTCCTTGTCAATGCATGTAGTTTGCTCATGTCACACAAAGCACACTGCTTTTCTAACAAGTCAGTGCAGGGGCTGAGCAGGTGGTTGTGATCAGTATCCTTATGGGGAATGTTTGCATTATTATCTCCCTATCCAATGACTGCTATGTGCCATTGGTTGACAGGATGTTCAAGACAGGTTGTTATTGGTTTATTGGACTGACTTGTACTTAACTCTGACTATTCTTGTGTAGGACTTGTGGACACAATTTTCTGTCTTGTCTTTTACATCCATACAGGGCAATGCCCATCAGAAGAAGGGGATTTGATGAGCCATCGCCAAGAAGGTGCGGACCCTAGGGGTCCATAGCTGGCAGAGCATCCACTGTCGCAAGAGGTCGGAGGACCTGAGATTCCGGGCCTGGAAGATCGCTGAGGCCTGGATGGGGCTCTCCTCTCAACAAGGACAGGGTGCTCTTTGGACCATGACCCCCCTAATGGCCCACATTTTGGCCGTGGCCTACCCAGAGTTGGATGGGCATTTGAAGGCAGCACAGCAGCGACAAGGGAGTAAGTACAGACCTGACTCATGCTTTACCCTTTCCCAAGTGATTGAGTGAGGGATAGAATGCTACCTCTGACAATGTGGGAAGTTTCATGTGTCACAGAACTTCTCTGCTAACATTGGTGTGCATGAGTCATGTATTGGCAACAGGTGTGCACACCCATTTGGGTTTGGGACCTGGTACTCATCTATGGGGACCCTTCAGCCCTATAGCACAGAATGAAGCACATATGATTGTGTTTTGTGTTTCAGTAATCTGCTTTTACTACCCTGTGTTAGTTCCCACCAACAAATCACTCCTCCCTAATGTCACAGTGTAGAAAGGTGGGTAGGTTGTTGCTGTATGTCCCCTGCTATATATCCGGGGGATGTTTGTAGTTCAACTCAGGCAAGAGCAAGTCATCTCCATTGTATGTTTGTTTCTGATGTTGGACAGCATTCTTTATTGCATGGGTGCCCATCATACATGTGACATGACTTGCATAGCTAACATTTTGATACCTGTTGCAAGGTAATTCCCCTTGGTAAGTGAGGAATTTACAGTGTGATGTATGATGTCTCATCAGCAAAATGAAAGTTGGATACCTGTGTGCACGTGCTACATTTCCACTGTGACACAGATGTAAGCATGTGATAGCCATGCTGATGTCCTGATAGCAGAAAGTTGCCACATTATAGCCCAAGGGATTCTTTTGTAGGGATGATACATAGCCAATGGTTGTACACTCACAGCTATGGCCCAGACAGTACAGTGTCAACATCATGTGTATTCTGATATCACCATCCATGCCTCTCTGTTTATTTTTTGACATGTGTACCTGCTGTGGCAATGAAGGATTTGACACCCAAGGCCAGGGTGTTTGACCACTTCATGTTTGATGATAAATCTATTTGGTGCTGTTGTGGTAGTCCCTATACACATGTGAGTAGGTTGGGAAGTATGAACTGACTGCTGGGTTGTTTCATGGATGGCGTACCAGTGATGTTAGCATCACTTATGCTTTTCCTCTGGGTTTTCTCAACCCAGAGGCATAGGCAGATGCCATGCTTGCCATGTTTGATGTATGGGCAGTGATGGTGCTTCTCAATCTGCAGCAAATAGGTTAACTCATGTTAATCACTGCAAGGTCTGTCTCCCTCCATCCTGCACCATACATTGGACTATTTGATACATACACCAAAACATAACATTTAAATGTGTGTGGGACCTTGGTGTGAGCTTAGTTGGTGCTTACATGACTATTATTGTTTGTACTCTGGAGATATTTAGCCTAGATATTTTGCACCTGAGTCTATTGTTACTCCTTGCTCTATCACAATTGGGCCATGTGTTCGTAACATGTGTACGGCCTCCGTGACTAACAATTGCCAGTTGTAGCATGTTGATGTATCATATGATGGAGGTATCCATAGCGATATGGTTGATTCAATGTCACTTGATGAAGGTATGGCTTGTTTCTGCCGGGGTTGCCTTCCTTTACTTGGCAACATATGTTATTGCCTCACACATGACATCAGGGTAAGGGATTTGTGAGGTAAGGATTGGGTCTGTGTATTTGCTAAGTGACCTTACAACGGGAATCCATTGCTTGTCTACTGCTTGACTATGTTGTGAAGAATATGGCACCTGTATTGGGGGTAATAGCTACCTAGACATGGTATGGTTAATGTGGTCGCTCAACGTCATTCTTTCTATTGTAGTTTTCAGATAGCTTGCTTTGCTGGTGTGTTACTGTAGGAGGCTGGCCTGGTTTGTAGTGGGTACCATGGGTACTTACACCTTATACCAGGTCCAGTTATCCCTTATTAGTGAAATGTAGTAGTGTTCTAGCAGCTTAGGCTGATAGAGGTAGCTGTAGCAGAGCAGCTTAGGCTGAACTCGGAGACATGCAAAGCTCCTGCAATACCACTATAGTTACACAGTACTTATACACAAGTAAAGACAATACTCAGTGCTGCCAAAAATAAAGACAGTTTATTTTAGTGACGAAAAGCCAAAAATATCTCAGAGGCAATACTCCTTCTGGAGGTAAGTGTTAAACACAGTATATACACTAGACACCAAAATAAGACAAGTAATTTGTCATAGGATAGTGCAAACAATAGAAAGTACCATAGAATGCAATAGGAAAAAATAGGTCTAGGGGCAAAACAAACCATGTACTAAGAAAGTGGAATGTGAATCACAAATTCCCCCCTAGACAAGTGTAGTGTGTAGAGAATCGCTGGGAGACTAACCACAAAGGTGAGTAAAATATCCCACACCAGAGCCCAGGAAAGTAGGAGTAAAGTACTGCAAGTTTCCTTAGGACACACTACAAATCGTGATTAGAGTTATTGCAAAAACCAAACAAGACTGCAAGCAACAAATGGTGGATTCCTGGACCTGAGGAACTGCAAAGAGAGGAGGCCAAGTCCAGAAGTTGCAAAAGATTCCAGGAAGGACAGGAGCCCCTGCTAACCTAGAAGATGGTGCAAAAGTGGATTCTCTGGTTAGAAGAAGTCTGCAGAAGACCACCAAAGAAGATGGCTGTGGGTTCCTGCATGATGCAATGGATGTCCAACGTGGAGATGTTGGATGCAGGTGAGTTTCAGCGCTGGATTCGTCCAACAAGCCTTGGTTCAAGCAATGTTGCAGATAGCGTCAAAATGGCGTTGCCTGGACGCAGGAAGGACCTGAGGGCCTTAACTTGGACTGAGGAGGCAGAGGGGGCTCCCAACACTGGAAGGAACCTGCAGATGACCAGGCAGCACCCACGGAGGTCCCAGGACACCAGGACAAAGAAGTTGCAAATTGCAGTAGTTGCAGCACTACAAAAGAAGGTCCCATGCCACCGGAGAACAACTCAGCGAGGTGAGCGTCGCAGGATAGAGTACTGGGGACCTCGACCATGCTGTGCACAAAGGATTCTTGCAAATAGTGTGCAGAGGCCTCAGGAGGAGGTGAAGATGAAGTGATGCACAGGAGTACTATCGCAAACGGGGAAGACAAGCTCTTACCTCCTCCACATTTGGACAGCAGGACCTTAGGACAGTCTGTGTCAAAGGGGTCTACCACCTGTTGACTGCCAGACCTCCATGGCGACAGCCACCAAAAGATTGCCATGTTGGGGGTCTCACAGACTGCTGTATTATGGGTTGCACAGACAGGAAAGACAAAACACAGCCAAAAAACTGACAACGCCAGCCCGTCAACCAACAATCGACCGTATTACGACTCACAAATCACAATGGCAGTTCTTCCATGACGGTCTTCCATTGGCGGTGTGAACCACGGCCATCAGAGTTTCCCACAGTTATACACAACACCACATTGGATGGATTGAAAATTCACACAGCTGACACACTTTCACATACCTGACACACCTACAAACTGCACTATAAAACACACCCCTTCACACACCACAATCCTTGCATCTACAACGCCACATATAGAAGACATAGCCCCAAATCAGAGGCACAGTGCCATAGATTAGGTACCCCTCCAACTTTCACATAGCACTTATCCCATAGCTGAGCCACACTTAATCTGAGCCCAAGTCCAGCAGACTACAATAGTGAGGAAAATGGAAATGTGGCAAAGAATAGTCGACAGGGTGTATTCTGTAAACACCTACATATGCACAAGTGAGAATAACAGGAAGAGGTGGAATGACTTCAGGGGTGAGGTACGTTCCAGGCACTAGCTGGCACTTCTCAAGACTGGCGATGGTCTCCCACGTCCTCCCCCACAATTCACATCATTGGAGGAGAAGGTCTTGGCCATTCTGCATCCTTAGGGCTTCACAGGAAGACCAGGGGAAGTGGAATCAGGTGAGTCACATCAATAATGTCACCAACATGTATTGTCATGCATTCTCACTAATTACCTTTGCCACTTTCCCTGTCACACCACTCACCACCCCTGTGTCCAAATGTCCGAATACCCCTGTCAGTCATATGACATGTGAAGTTAACTCACCTCAGGGCACAGTATCTGTGCATGGTTTTGGTAGTACAGGGACTGGCAGCACTACAACTCCCAGCAGGCACTGTTCTACCATAAGTAAAACCAGAACAGTGTACCACATTGAAACTAGCCTTGCGTGTATGCTAAACAATGGAGTATACTCACTTGAATGGTTCACAATTGTATGGTCTGTGGGAATGGTAGCAATGCACAACACCACAATCATACAGCTACAATTGTGTCCTCTGCTAAACTTTCCCTTCTACCTCCCATCAACTATAGAACTATACTCACCTGGGGGAAAACAATTGTGTAGCCTTCTGTCATAGGACAGCTATTGACAGGAATGCTAAGAACAACTGACACTGGAGTACTCCTTACACACAGCTACAACGGTGTCCTCTACTACTCTGTCCCTTCTACCTCCCATCACCTATTGGACTCTACTCATCTGGGGGATCTCACATGTATGCAGTATGCTACACTTGGTGTAAACTGCCACATATAGCCAGGTAGACTGGTTACTCCAAATCTGTTGGCCAGGTCAGTGGCCACATGACATTATGCAGCTTTCTGTTAACCCAACTATGCATTTTTGAAAACTGGGGGGGGGGATGCCTTGAAACATATAATGCCCCACTGATGCCAAGATATTAGCCTGTGAACACACATCCAAGAAAGATACTTATACATCCTTTAGCAAGGTGACTTAAAATGGAAATGTCTGTACCCCAAATATCAGGTCTATGTCATTGAAAGCATGTGTCACTGTCACATAAGGGGATCAAGCAAAGCCCCATTTGGCCCACAACATATATACGTGTAATAATGAATGCTGCATGTCACACAACAAACTGTAACTGTCTGTTCCTCATGTTCAACAAGTCAAACTGCCACTGGGACCATAAAAAGTACTCCTGAGACTGCCACTTCCCCCCTGGATGAAGCCCTCTGTGAGGAGAGCACTCCTGGATGTTTGAACGTTCAGGATGGCTCTGGCCCATCTGTGGAACCTGGTCAGATGACAACTGTCAGCCTCACCCTGGCCATATTGACTCCTCCCAAGCCCTGTTGTATCTACATCCCAGACAACCAATCGCCCCCACACTTATGTCCCAAGGACAGTAACAACCATCATGTGCCCCCCAGTCCAGGTACCAGAGACACAACTCAAAAACCATGACAATTATGGACCTGGCACCTGTGGCAGTAGGAAAACTGTGCTAAGGGCACAGACACATGAGGGTAGGATGCGTAGGAGGGATGGTGTAGGCCAGCGGCATGAGGCTGCTAGGGATAGCTATGTCCAAAATACCAACTCCCACGTCTTGTGAGCCTACCAACAATCCCAAGGCATGATGGGCTAGGTACTTGCCATGCTGGGGGAGATCAAGCAGCTGCAGAGGAACAGCCACCAAGAAGTCATGCAACAGTGGGAGGCCAACAATGCCTACATGGTCTACCTAAGAGGTGTGCTGAGAGGCATCAACACCACCCTGAGCAGGGAAAGTCCAGAACACAAGACCCCTCCCATTGGCCAAGTTACACCAGCCCCTTCATTATCTGAAGGCAGCAAGTGGAATGGAGGCCTTGCCAGGGGAAGGACCTGCCTCAGACACCTCTGCCTCTGTAGCTGACGTACCCCCCTCCCCAAGTGTGGACATCCACCTAAACAACCAGGATGTGCAAATGGCAAGATAACAAACACTGCCAGGAAGTAACCTCTATCTGATGGTGATGGATTCCCTTTGTGTGCCTCAGATGCACCGTGTTGACTTTTCTACAACCCCTTTACAATTTTCCAGGATAGTAGGACACTTGTCTTAGGACTTTAAATGTTGTGGTAGCTACTCTAATGATAACATCCACCATGACTGATCCCTTCACTGTTTAAACTTTTTCCTCACATCCATCCTAATCTCCCATTCACATGAAAATAAACACAACTAATACACTATCTATGTATTATAATCAGTATTTTATCAATGCGAGTTGTTGAATGTGAATTTGTTTTCATGCTCATGATTAACTCATAAGAAGGAAATGTGAGGAGGGACATGTCACAGGTAGTGTCATGCTAAGGATCACTACCAACATAATGACACAGGTTGAAAGTCACCAAAACATTGTTATTACACTGTGCAGCAAATAGGCTGCCCAAAAGGCAGGACTGTCACAGTCAAGTGTGTCTAAACATCTTTTTCTATTGCCTAGGTGTCAGTAAGTAACAGCCCACTCACCACTGAAGTAAGGAACATGTTAGACTGTGACCATCAGAATAGGCAATCAGATTGGTGGAACTTGTCATCAGCTTGGCACTTATCACATACCAATACCATGCCTAGCAAATCAACATACCCAATAATACAAACACAGAACAGGACAGCAGTCCCTAGTCAGAGAATCCTCATCTTGGATAATGGGATCTGTCACCTAAGGGCAAGGTTGTGGAGCATGCAGTAGGTCACAATGACCTGAGACTCTTTAGCGGGTGAATAGAGGAAGGCTCCACCAGACTTAGGGATGCTGTGGAATCTTGCCTTCAGGAGCCCAAAAGCCTACTCCATGAGATGCCATATCATTCCATGGGCCTTGTTGAAGTGGACTTCCCCAGGTATGGTTAGGTTCCTCACTAGTGTCAACAACCAGGGATGGTTTGGGTAGGCAGAGTCCCCTGTAAAGAATTGTGACATGTTTGTAAACATGAGTCCAGGGCATCATCACATTTAGCAGTAGACATAGCATAGAAACACACATGACAAATGTAATGTACCAACCAGCCATACCCACTCTGGGTACCGTTGTGTCATCAGCTGTGAGATAACGCTGTTCCGCACGATGAAGCCATCATGGCATGAACCTTGGTACCCTGCACATACAAGGGAAATGATTGGTCTGCCAAACAAACTACTTGGGCATTCATTGAGTGGAAGTTCTTATGTTCTGCTAGACCTGTTCATTGGCATGTGGAGGAACCAAGGCTACATGTGTACCATCAATGGCTCCCATTACATGTGGAATGCGTGCCAAACCATAAAGCTCTGCCTTCACAATGGAAAAATCCTCACATTGTGAAATCAGATGTAGTTGTCCAGGTCTTTCTACATTGTAGAGAGTACATCCTTCAAGACCAGACTGAACATAGACTAAGAGATCCCTACAGTTAGGGACACTGTATTTTGGAAGAAGCCTGTGGCCAGGAAGTACAGCACTGACATGACTTGACCAATGGGTGGTATGCTATTTGGATGACTGATGGCAGGCATCAGATCTGGTTCCAACTGACGACACAGATCCTCGATTTTCTGCCTATCCAGTAGGTAGATTTGTATGAAATGCCTATTCTTCATGGTCTGCAAGTCTACTAGTGTATGGAACACAGGAGGTCGTCTGACCCTTCTCATTCTTGGTTAACTATGTGAGCAAAAATAAGATGCTATGTAACTCACTCATTGTGTCCCTTGTAAGTGACATTACCTATGTCCCATACAATCTGTGACATGCTGTTTGATATAGTGAAAGCATGATACACAGCACATATCAATGGTAAAAGTGGCACAGTAGTCACATGTCACCCCGTTGCCTGAAATAAGATATGTACATGTTAACTAATACATGATACTGACATCAGTGAATGCCTGGGATCAAATGCACAAAAAACAAGATTGACCATGGCCCGAGAGGGTAATGACTGTACCACCAATGATTTGTTGAAATTAGCAGAACAACATGACAACATGATCCTTCAATCTAGCCAAATATACATCTTCAGACAATGCTAACACTAACAATGACACTGTAGAAATGTTTTCCATATTGTGAGACATTAATAATTGCCTTTTCCGACCACTGTAAGGCATTAAAATTGTGACTGCCTGACATACTCCACTAGAGAGTAGGAAACGACTGCCAGCAGAAGTTCTCATGACAGTAGGCAGATGAGACCTCAGTAGACATTGCAACTGAATGACACTGCTGCCTTTGGAGGTTTTTTGCCAAAGGCAGTGTCCACCAGTGGTGACGGTTGCCTACATGGTGAAAGTGACTGCCATCTCCTGCTTAATCTCTCACTTGCCTCCTGGCACTGCTGCCAGCAAGACCTCCACAACCTGAGCTTCTATGTACTGCCTCTGGGAGCAATCATGCCACATCCTACAAGTGATAGGTTCCCTGCCTTGTCACCAGAAGAGCTGAAGAAGCTTGTGAAGGAAGTCCTACCCCTCTATTGAAAGCTCTATGGTGCACCAGAGGAGCAGGTAAGAGCACCATGTCCACATA
Organism: Pleurodeles waltl; assembly: GCF_031143425.1. Lineage (NCBI taxonomy): Eukaryota > Metazoa > Chordata > Amphibia > Caudata > Salamandridae > Pleurodeles > Pleurodeles waltl. The sequence continues at coordinate 415,386,663 of NC_090439.1, read as the reverse complement.
TGCTTCTGTAGCTCCACTAATCTTTTTTTTAGTTAGCCTAAGCTTATGTGCAAAATTTCAGAATTAGTCCTTTAATCCCTGAAGGTGCTATCATTGTGCTTAAATGGTTAAGTTCCTGGGAGTGTACCTACGGGAAGTGACAGGTTTAGAGTCCTGAGACATTGTGGAGAGTGTGTAATGAGTGTTCCCTGAGCCACCTTGTGATTGATGCACATGGTTAACTGAGGTGTCATGCCAGCCATCTCCAGGTAAATGCTATCATTAGGTGTCCTTGATGTGTGGTCATATATGGTAACAAGACAGCAGGAGGTGTTGATGCATGCTGTTTGCCGGTTTGTCCCCATCCTTGTGCCCTTTCTGTATTTGCACATACATCTATGGCCATTTCTGGGCTTGTTGTGTTGTTGTACTAAAGCCAGCTAATGACACCCTATGGCTCTATGGCTGTAAGCTCTGCACAATGACAGCCATTGGCAATTGGCTGTGGGATATATGAAGTACTGTGATAAATCTGACCGTTTAGGGCATGGTATTATGTGTTGATTTGTGTGATCTGCCTGCTGAGAAAGTAACCTTTTTAATTGTCACTTTCTGTAAAATATTGTCATTTGGGCTTTTATTGAATAGCTTTTGCACTGCAAGTGTTAGTCTGTAGCCACACTCTGTATCCATAAACAGCATGTGAAGGTTCAAAATCATGCCTCACTACTAAGGTTCATCGACTTGTCCATGATTATTATTGTCATTGCATTGGGAGCATGGTGGAGAGCTGTGAAAGATGTGCTCAGATCAACTCTGACCATTTGTGTTACATATCCTTGACAAGTCCCATGATCAAACTCCCCTGTTGGCTCCGTAATTCAGCTCTCATATGTATTGTGCATGCCCCCAATTATTTGGGCATTGAACATCTGCAAACAGTTTGTTGTGCACTGATGTTCCCTGAAATATGAGCCTGTGTTTTGATGCGGTGTTGTAATTTAATAGCGATTAGATTAAGCATTAGCAGAAGACATCTTGTATTTAGCAAATATTGTGAACATTTGGCGGAATCCATTTTGTATTCATGGCAGCCATTTTCTCTGCCATGTGCTCGCCATGTGCCCTATCCTACCTTTCTGTTAACTAATCTTGAAAATCTGTCTAGTGACAAGTTATATTTAGCATCTACCACTTTCGCACATGCCCAGTAAGATCTGCAGCTGTTAGTAATCAGTAACAGACAGTAATGTGTCAACTAGTCCTTGAAACTGTTAGCCCCTCCTACCTGTCGACTGTGCATGTCCATATGACCTTACATGTATGTAAGTCTTGCTTCTATAATTGTACCACCTTCTTTTAGCCCCTGCGTGGGTATAAAAGGACCATGCTCTCTTAGTTCAGTGTGCTACTTCAAACATTACCGAAGGGTGCTGTTTGAACTGTAGAACCACCTCATGAGGTTTAATAAACTTTGTCTTTTATTTCAGTTTCTGTGCCAACTTCTTCCTATGTGGTCTGAGGACTTTGTGCAGAGAAGGGTGAACCCCTTGCACTAGTAGGCCTTGCTGAGGCTTACTTCAACAGCGGGACATGTCCAATGAAAGCCAGGTGTATCTTACTTTGACATAGCTTTTGTGTGCATGCATGTTTTGAAAGTATCGTTAACATTTTTGGACTGACACAAAGACCCCCACTGCCTGAAGTAGCATGTGTGTTCATGTGTATGTGCATAAGTGCACACATGTAAAGGCTTGCATCTGTGTATGCACAACATGTGACCTCCTTGTATGTTGTCCTAGCAACATGGGCCTGTCTGTAGCCTGGCTGTGGCCTGTGGGGACCATATGCAGCCTAAGATTATCAGGGGTTGTGGATGTTTGAGTGCAATTGTTGCTATTTGGTGTACCTATCACTTGCCATTTGTTGTGATATGTTGTATTGTGTTCCTTGTCAATGCATGTAGTTTGCTCATGTCACACAAAGCACACTGCTTTTCTAACAAGTCAGTGCAGGGGCTGAGCAGGTGGTTGTGATCAGTATCCTTATGGGGAATGTTTGCATTATTATCTCCCTATCCAATGACTGCTATGTGCCATTGGTTGACAGGATGTTCAAGACAGGTTGTTATTGGTTTATTGGACTGACTTGTACTTAACTCTGACTATTCTTGTGTAGGACTTGTGGACACAATTTTCTGTCTTGTCTTTTACATCCATACAGGGCAATGTCCATCAGAAGAAGGGGATTTGATGAGCCATCGCCAAGAAGGTGCGGACCCTAGGGGTCCATAGCTGGCAGAGCATCCACTGTCGCAAGAGGTCGGAGGACCTGAGATTCCGGGCCTGGAAGATCGCTGAGGCCTGGGTGGGGCTCTCCTCTCAACAAGGACAGGGTGCTCTTTGGACCATGACCCCCCTAATGGCCCACATTTTGGCCGTGGCCTACCCAGAGTTGGATGGGCATTTGAAGGCAGCACAGCAGCGACAAGGGAGTAAGTACAGACCTGACTCATGCTTTACCCTTTCCCAAGTGATTGAGTGAGGGATAGAATGCTACCTCTGACAATGTGGGAAGTTTCATGTGTCACAGAACTTCTCTGCTAACATTGGTGTGCATGAGTCATGTATTGGCAACAGGTGTGCACACCCATTTGGGTTTGGGACCTGGTACTCATCTATGGGGACCCTTCAGCCCTATAGCACAGAATGAAGCACATATGATTGTGTTTTGTGTTTCAGTAATCTGCTTTTACTACCCTGTGTTAGTTCCCACCAACAAATCACTCCTCCCTAATGTCACAGTGTAGAAAGGTGGGTAGGTTGTTGCTGTATGTCACCTGCTATATATCCGGGGGATGTTTGTAGTTCAACTCAGGCAAGAGCAAGTCATCTCCATTGTATGTTTGTTTCTGATGTGGCACAGCATTCTTTATTGCATGGGTGCCCATCATACATGTGACATGACTTGCATAGCTAACATTTTGATACCTGTTGCAAGGTAATTCCCCTTGGTAAGTGAGGAATTTACAGTGTGATGTATGATGTCTCATCAGCAAAATGAAAGTTGGATACCTGTGTGCACGTGCTACATTTCCACTGTGACACAGATGTAAGCATGTGATAGCCATGCTGATGTCCTGATAGCAGAAAGTTGCCACATTATAGCCCAAGGGATTCTTTTGTAGGGATGATACATAGCCAATGGTTGTACACTCACAGCTATGGCCCAGACAGTACAGTGTCAACATCATGTGTATTCTGATATCACCATCCATGCCTCTCTGTTTATTTTTTGACATGTGTACCTGCTGTGTCAATGAAGGATTTGACACCCAAGGCCAGGGTGTTTGACCACTTCATGTTTGATGATAAATCTATTTGGTGCTGTTGTGGTAGTCCCTAGACACCTGTGAGTAGGTTGGGAAGTATGAACTGACTGCTGGGTTGTTTCATGGATGGCGTACCAGTGATGTTAGCATCACTTATGCTTTTCCTCTGGGTTTTCTCAACCCAGAGGCATAGGCAGATGCCATGCTTGCCATGTTTGATGTATGGGCAGTGATGGTGCTTCTCAATCTACAGCAAATAGGTTAACTCATGTTAATCACTGCAAGGTCTGTCTCCCTCCATCCTGCACCATACATTGGACTATTTGATACATACACCAAAACATAACATTTAAATGTGTGTGGGACCTTGGTGTGAGCTTAGTTGGTGCTTACATGACTATTATTGTTTGTACTCTGGAGATATTTAGCCTAGATATTTTGCACCTGAGTCTATTGTTACTCCTTGCTCTATCACAATTGGGCCATGTGTTCGTAACATGTGTACGGCCTCCGTGACTAACAATTGCCAGTTGTAGCATGTTGATGTATCATATGATGGAGGTATCCATAGTGATATGGTTGATTCAATGTCACTTGATGAAGGTATGGCTTGTTTCTGCCGGGGTTGCCTTCCTTTACTTGGCAACATATGTTATTGCCTCACACATGACATCAGGGTAAGGGATTTGTGAGGTAAGGATTGGGTCTGTGTATTTGCTAAGTGACCTTACAACGGGAATCCATTGCTTGTCTACTGCTTGACTATGTTGTGAAGAATATGGCACCTGTATTGGGGGTAATAGCTACCTAGACATGGTATGGTTAATGTGGTCGCTCAACGTCATTCTTTCTATTGTAGTTTTCAGATAGCTTGCTTTGCTGGTGTGTTACTGTAGGAGGCTGGCCTGGTTTGTAGTGGGTACCATGGGTACTTACACCTTATACCAGGTCCAGTTATCCCTTATTAGTGAAATGTAGTAGTGTTCTAGCAGCTTAGGCTGATAGAGGTAGCTGTAGCAGAGCAGCTTAGGCTGAACTCGGAGACATGCAAAGCTCCTGCAATACCACTATAGTTACACAGTACTTATACACAAGTAAAGACAATACTCAGTGCTGCCAAAAATAAAGACAGTTTATTTTAGTGACGAAAAGCCAAAAATATCTCAGAGGCAATACTCCTTCTGGAGGTAAGTGTTAAACACAGTATATACACTAGACACCAAAATAAGACAAGTAATTTGTCATAGGATAGTGCAAACAATAGAAAGTACCATAGAATGCAATAGGAAAAAATAGGTCTAGGGGCAAAACAAACCATATACTAAGAAAGTGGAATGTGAATCACAAATTCCCCCCTAGACAAGTGTAGTGTGTAGAGAATCGCTGGGAGACTAAGAAAACCACAAAGGTGAGTAAAATATCCCACACCAGAGCCCAGGAAAGTAGGAGTAAAGTACTGCAAGTTTCCTTAGGACACACTACAAATCGTGATTAGAGTTATTGCAAAAACCCAACAAGACTGCAAGCAACAAATGGTGGATTCCTGGACCTGAGGAACTGCAAAGAGAGGAGGCCAAGTCCAGAAGTTGCAAAAGATTCCAGGAAGGACAGGAGCCCCTGCTAACCTAGAAGATGGTGCAAAAGTGGATTCTCTGGTTAGAAGAAGTCTGCAGAAGACCACCAAAGAAGATGGCTGTGGGTTCCTGCATGATGCAATGGATGTCCAACGTGGAGATGTTGGATGCAGGTGAGTTTCAGCGCTGGATTCGTCCAACAAGCCTTGGTTCAAGCAATGTTGCAGATAGCGTCAAAATGGCGTTGCCTGGACGCAGGAGGGACCTGAGGGCCTTAACTTGGACTGAGGAGGCAGAGGGGGCTCCCAACACTGGAAGGAACCTGCAGATGACCAGGCAGCACCCACGGAGGTCCCAGGACACCAGGACAAAGAAGTTGCAAATTGCAGTAGTTGCAGCACTACAAAAGAAGGTCCCATGCCACCGGAGAACAACTCAGCGAGTTGAGCGTCGCAGGATAGAGTACTGGGGACCTCGACCATGCTGTGCACAAAGGATTCTTGCAAATAGTGTGCAGAGGCCTCAGGAGGAGGTGAAGATGAAGTGGTGCACAGGAGTACTATCGCAAACGGGGAAGACAAGCTCTTACCTCCTCCACATTTGGACAGCAGGACCTTAGGACAGTCTGTGTCAAAGGGGTCTACCACCTGTTTTCCAAGGAGCACACTCGTCGCCAGGAGAGGAGTCCAAGAAAACCAGTTGTTATCTTAGAAGGTGCCCGGTGGAGCAGGAAAGTGAATCTGTAACTCTACGAGAGATTCCTTCGGTCCTTCTGGGGCATGGTGAAGACAGGGAGTCTCCATGGCGTGCATACCGTGGAAACTGTTGAAGTTGCTGGCTGGAGCTGAAGTTGCAGAGTCGAAGTAGCCCTTCTGGATACTTTATTGCATTTACAGCAGTTCCTGGAGCAGTCTGTGGTTGATCCAAGGTCAGAGGATGAAGCACCCACAGGAGAGACCCTTAATAGCCCTGAGAGGGGGATTGGCTACCTTGCCCGGTATGCACCTATCAGGAGGGGTCTCTGATGTCACCTGCTGGCACTGGCCACTCAGAGGCCTCCAGAGTGTCCCCTCACCTTGGGAAACAAGATGGCTGAAGTCTCGGACACACTAGAGGAGTTCTGGTCACTACACCTGGGGTGGTGATGGACAGGGGAGTGGTCACTCCCCTTTCCTTTGTCAAGTTCCATGCCAGAGCAGGGACTGGGGTTCCCTGAACTGGTGTAGGCTGGCTTATGCAGGGAGGGCACCATATTTGCCCTTCAAAGTATTTTCAGAAGCTCTTGGAGGCTACTGCTCCAAAGCCTGTAACACCTATTTCCAAAGGGAGAGGGTGTAACACCCTCCTCCCAAAGGAAATGCTTTGTTCTGCCGTCCTGGGACGGAGTTGCTCAGAGCCCAAGAGGGCAGAACCCTTTCTGTGAGGTGGCAGCACCTGTAGCTGCAGTGCAAGCCTCAGAGCTAGCTTGGCAGTACTGAGGGGGTCCATGGTGGAGCCCCCAGGATGCATGGAATTGGCTCCCCAATACCAAATTCGGAATGGGGGGACAATTCCATGATCTTAGACACTTTACATGGCCATATTCAGAGTTACCATTGTGAAGCTACATATAGGTATTGACCTATATGTAGTGCATGCGTGTAATGGAGTCCCTGTACTCACAAAGTCTGGGGAATTGGCCCTGGACTGCGTGGAAGTACCTATGCTAGTGTGAGGGCCAGGGTCAACGACCGCGGGAGCACCGCCAACAGGCTGGCGGTGCTCCCAAGGGCATTCTGACCGCGGTGGTATGGCCGCGGTCAGAAAGGGAAAACCGGCTGTGTCCCGCCGGTTTTCCTCTGCCCTGAGGAATCCTCCATGGCGGCGCAGCTTGCTGCGCCGCCATGGGGATTCCGACCCCCTCACCGCCATCCTGTTCCTGGCGGTCATGGCGGTGAGGGGTGTCGTGGGGCCCCCGTAAGAGGGCCCCAAAAAGATTTTCAGTGTCTGCCATGCAGACACTGAAAATCGCACCCGTCGCACCCTTCCCACTACGCCGGCTCCATTCGGAGCCGGCTTCCTCGTGGGAAGGGGTTTCCTGCTGGGCTGGCGGGCGGCCTTCTGGCGGTCGCCCACCAGCCCAGCGGGAAACACCGAATAACCGCGGCGGTCTTCTGACCGCGTAGCGGTATTCTGTTGGGGGAACTTTGGCGGGCGGCCTCCGCCGCCCGTCAAGGTTGGAATGACCCCCTTAGTATCTTTTCACCTAGTCTTCAGTAAATTAAGGTTAGACATATAGGTGACTTAAGTTACTTAAGTGCAGTGAAAAATGGCTGTGAAATAGTGTGTGCAGTGGCAGTCCTGTAAAAGGCTTTGTCTGCAGCCTGTAAGGATCTCCTGAAGCCCCAATGCCCTGGGTACATAGGTACAATTTACTAGGGACTTATAAGGGAGGTCCAGTGTGCCAATTGGATTTGGTAAATTAAGTCACTAGCCTAACTTGGAAGTAGAGAGAGCATAGGCACTGAGGTTCTGGTTAGCAGAGCCTTAGTGATACAGTTGAACAGTACTGACAACACACACATTAGGCCACAAACTATGAGCATTGGTGTCCTGGCTAGCAGGATCCCAGTGAGACAGGCAAAACACACTGACATATTGGGTTTTCACAATGTGCACTAGGGTCCTGGCTAGCAGGACCCCAGTGACATAGTAAAAACACACTGGCACACACTCACAAACAGGCTCAAAGTGGGGGTAACCATGCTAGAAAGAGGCTACTTTCTCACAGTTACATTTGTATATTTGAGAAACACACATTGTATTGTGTTGTTACATGAATTTGCACTTTGCTGGCACATCCTATGGAGATGCTGGTGGAGTAGGGCAGTTGACATGATAGCATGTAATTTCTTACTGATTTGTGATGGAGGTGTTATCATGTGTATGGTGTAACCCAACTTCAATATCTATTTTCAGCATCAGCACCGGCAGGTGAAGGATTTGGGGAGCAGCAGAGAAAGGAAGCTACTGGCCACGGGACCTCCAGTCATGACACCATAGATACAGAGGGACACAGTGGCCTGTAGGTTGAGGGGAGTGCCACAGGAAAGACCGGATCTGTAACATCATCTTCAAAGTCCTCCTCCAGTGGCCACTCCCTAGTTGTGGCAGACTCATGGGGGGCCCTTCCAGTACCATATCTGTCCGCCACCCCCTGTTCTATAACTGCCCTTCCTGTAACTCCCCAATGAGTTGGCCGTCTCCCCTCACACAAGAGGGTGGATGTCTCCTTTGCAGCAGGCACTTCTGCCCCTGCCCCTGTTTCCCCTGCTGCCTCAGTGAGGAGGCTATTGACCTCCTGAGAAGCATCTGTGTGGGTCAGTCCACCATTTTGAATGCCATCTAGGGACTGTCAACCCAAGTCCAACAAAGCAATGCATTCCTGGAGGGCATTCATGGTACAATGGCTGGCCTGCAGAGATCTTTTCAGGCTCTGGCCTCCACACTGATGACAGCCAGTGACCTCTTGCCTACCTTCCTCTTCCGAGTCCAAATCCTCCCTTCCCCGACCCAGCAAGAGCACACAAACAGACTGGAATGCATCCACCTCAACAGACAAGGGACGCGCACACAAACATAAGCACCACAAGACACACCACTGACACGCACACAAATAACTTCAACCTGCGGACACAGTAATAGTCATGACTTGCCCTGACACCCTCACCACCCACAGCATCACAGACACTACACCTGTCCCCTGTAGTGGCTATTGTGTACATGTGGTATGTATTCTGGAGTTTTGTCACTGCAGACATGTAGCGTTTGAGTTGTGGAAGTTTGCTTTGCTTTTATGTGTATGTGACTATTCAGGAATGTGTCCCTAAGACCAGGCTGTTGTTTTGTATAGTGTCTGGAGTAGTGTATGCACTGTAGCCTTGCTCATCACCCATTTGTGTGACTGTGCATTCCATTTGTTGTTGGTATTGCTTGTCCATGAGATATAAATGGGGCCTGTTCATGTGGGCATGTTTTTGTGGGCCTTGTTCAACATGAGATGCATCACAGTGAGGTCTCCTTCCATGTATGGTTTTGCTGCTCCCCTCACTGCTGTATCGGTCTTGTTGTAATGTGTAGCTTTGTGTGTTTTGACTGTGTCTGCTTGTATTGGGCATGGCATAATAAGTCCGATGTGATGTGTGTGTGTGTGTGTGTGTGATGTGTGTGTCGATTGCTGGGTTGTTTGATGGTGGCGTTGTGTGTTCCATTGCACATTAATGTACATTTGCTTGTATGTGTGTCCAGTCCTTGGCCAGTGTTGGGTATGAGTGTGTGAAATGTATTTGTATTTGTGCAGTTGTTGTGTTGCTGTTACAAGTTTGTATGTTGTGTGGGGTTCTGTGACCCCAGGCCTGTGCTGTATTGCTGTGCATACATGTGTGGTGTGTGTGTGTGCTGACTGAAGTGTTCACGATGGGTATGTGCAGGTGTCCTTGATACAGTATGTGTGGGTGTCACTATGCTGTTACATGTAAGTGCAGCACTTTGCACCCTCGTCCCTATGGTCACTTTTATAATGGTACTAATTGATACATTTTACCAAAAAAACAGGTGAGGGCGTGTACTTACTGTTGTTGTTGTCCTCGTCGGTGATGATGTTGCTGTCTTTCAGTGAGCAGGAGCAGCAGGATGGCGTCTAGTTGTGGTTGAATGGCGGCTCCAATTGTGTAAAGCTTCCTGGAGGTGAGTGTCTCACTTTATTGTGTCAATTTCTGCCTCCTTATGTGTGGTAGTTGGACCGCAGTGGTCACATTGGTGGTGTGTAACCTTCTAATAGGTCTGGCGAAAAATGGTCTCCACCAGACTGTTTGTGTCTCCAGACAACCACCGCAGACTACGATGACTAATGGTTCCGGCGGGCCGCTGGCGGTCTTCTGTGTGCACCACCACCAAACTCATAACTTGGCAGTCGACTCCGGCAGCTATTGGCGTTGGACCACCAAACTCGTAATCAGCCCCATTTTTTTTTTAATACGCTTAGTTTAAATATTAATTTTAAGTATTTGTTAGAAATGGGGGTTTTGGTTGGCAGTCAGGTTACCCCCTGTCCAAGCAAGGACCCTCACTCTAGTCAGGGTAAAGGAGAATCACGCTCAGTTAATCCCCGCTCACCCCCTTGGTAGCTTGCCACAAGCAGGCAGGCTCAACTTCAGAGTCTAGGTGTAAAGTATTTCTACCAACACATACAGTAACTCAGTGAAAACACTACAAAATGACACAACACAGGAAAATAGGAAATATTTAGCTAAACAAGACCAGAACGGCAAAATCCACCACACATGTCAAGTTATGAATTGTAAAGCAAAAAGTCTTAAATCCTTTAAAAACAGTGTTAATGCTGTTTGCGCAACAAAGTACCTGGGTTGTGTCAAAACAATACCGCCAGGGCAAGTGTGCATCGGAGAAGCCCAGCAATGCGTTGATTTCTCCTTTGCAAGCATTTCTCCTCCTGTTGGGTTGGCGTGCGTTGTTTTTCCTCTCCGCAGGAGAGTGATGCGTCGATCCGGGCAGGCACCTTAGGACCGGCAGTGTTTGCGTCGTTTTTCCACGCCCAACGAGGTTTGCATTGAAAATCCTGCCGCATGGTAGCAGCAAAATCGTGATATGTGGGTTGCAACGTTATCAACCTCCGTCAGGGGGTGTTCCACATCCTTTCTCCAGCTGCGTGCATTGGTTCTCAAGCTGCAAAGCAGGTGGAGCGTAGATCACATCATTTCTCAGCTGCGTCTCAGAAGGTGCGTCAAAAATGGCCCTGCATGACAGTGTGTGCGTGGCTTTTAAGTCTTGGTCTAGCAGCTTCTCCTTTCAAGGCCCCATAGACTGGATAGGGCACAACTTGGCAGGGCAGAAGTTGAGCAGAGAGTCCAGATGCTGTCAGGGGAAGTCTTTGATGGCCCTGGTACTTCAACAACAGGAGGCAAGCTCAGGACAAGCCCTTGGAGATTTCTTCACAAGCAGGAATGCACAACAAAGTCCAGGCAGAAGCAGCAACTGCAGGATAGTTCCACAAAGCACAGTCACAGGCAGGTCAGCACTTCTCTTCAGCTCTTCAGCTCTTCTCCAGGCTGAGGTTCTTCTTGATTTCCAGAAGTGATCTGAACTTTTAGGGGTTTGGAAACTCTTCTTACACTCATTTTAGCCTTTGAAGTAGGCCTACTTCAAAGGAAAGTCTCTCTTGTTTGTGAAATCCTGCCTTGCCCAGGCCAGGCCCCAGACACACACCAGGGGGTTGGAGACTGCATTGTGTGAGGGTAGGCACAGCCCTTTCATGCGTAATGACCACTCCTCCCCTCCCTCCTAGCACAGAAGGCTCATCAGGGCATGCAGGCTACACCCCAGCTCCCTTTGTGTCACTGTCTAGAGAGAGGTGTAAACAGCCCAACTGTCAAACTGACCCAGAATGCGAACCCACAAACAGGCAGAGTCACAGAATGGTTTAAGAAAAGAAAATGCCTACTTTCTAAAAATGGCATTTTCCCACACACAATCTCAAAACCAACTTTACTAAAAGATGTATTTTTAAATTGTGAGTTCAGAGAACCCAAACTCCACATGTCCATCTGCTCCCAAAGGGAATCTACACTTTAATCATCTTTAAAGGTAGCCCCCATGTTAACCTATGAGAGAGATAAGCCTTGCAACAGTGAAAAATGAATTTGGCATTATTTCACTGTCAGGACATATAAAACACATTATTATATGTTCTACCTTAAACATACACTGCACCCTGCCCATGGGGCTACCTAGGGCCTACCTTAAGAGTGTCTTACATGTAAGAAAAGGGAAGGGTTACGCCTGGCAAGTGGGTACAGTTGCCAAGTTGAACTGGCAGTTTAAAACTGCACACACAGACACTACAGTGGCAGGTCTGAGCCATGTTTACAGGGTTACTAATGTGGGTGGCACAACCAGTGCTGCAGGCCCGCTATTAACATTATGATTTACAGGCCCTGGGCACCTCTAGTGCACTGTACTAGGGACTTATCAGTAAATCAAATATGCCAATCATGGCAATCCAATTACACATTCATGTTACATAGGAGCACTTGCACTTTAGCACTGGATAGCGGTGGTAAAGTGCCCAGAGTAACAAAAACAGCAGCAAAAGCACATATCAAGGGAAAGAGGGAAAAAGCTAGGGGAGACCACACCAAGGATACCAAGTCTAACAGTACTGTTTTTTTAAAATACTATTTTTTTAATATAGTTTGCAATTTGACATCTATTAGTAATTTACTTCTAATTGTAATTAGCTATTTATAGAGTAGTAGCTGGTTGTTGGGGTTGTAAACAAATAGAATGGAAATATATTTACTTTTTGAGTAATTTAATTTAATGATAGTTTCTATTTCAAATTAAATATTGAGTGTAAACTAGGTTAATTATTCAATTGCTATGTTATTGTTTTTTATTTCAATTTGTTATTTTAATCTAGGTAATAATAGTATTATTAGTAACAATAAGTTATATTTTATTAGTGGGTTGGTGGGTTTGTAGGTCAGTAGAGTGGTAGGGTAATTACATTATAAAAAGATGACATTTAATTGCATTTTATTGTACTTTTTTATTTTTATTATTTAGTTCAATTTTATTATTAGTAATCATAAGTTATAATTTAGTTGCAGGTTGCTGGGTTTGTAGGGGTACAGGGTGGGACTTTAATTAAAATCAAAGTAACTTAGTTTCAATAGTATCTTATTTTTTATGTGAATGAAATATGTAATCATATTATGTACATCACTTGAATTTTTAAGTGTTGCTTGTATTTTGAAGTGTTTTTTTGTATTTGTAATCTAATTACATTTTTGTTCTGTATGTGTTTTATATATTTCAATTATTATTAATTTAGTTCTATGTGTGTTTTTTAATTTTGCATATGGAATAAATTTGAGTCTATATTTTATTTTTTTCTTTTAGTATTAATGTAAATTTAATATTTGGTATTTATTTTAACATTTTGGTATGTTTTTGTAGCTAGTCAACTACATTTTAGTATTTTTTCTTTTTTATATTTTTCTTTTATATTTTATTTTTTCCCCACTTTTCATGAATAATATAGCATTTCGTTTTTTATTTTCTATGCACTATAATGTAGATTTTCTTTTTACTAGGTATTGAAATACATTTAGTAAGTGATCAGGACTTGCATTCTTTTATGTAATTCTTTAGAAGACCAACACTTTACTTCTGTTGCTTAATCTTGAGTGGGAATAGTAAACCCAACCCTCCAAAAGTCCAACACTTTCCCAACTGTTAATTAGACTGGAGATGGGATAGATAATGTAGCCTTTCTGAAGTTCAACACTGTCCCTATTGTTGCTTAGAGTTTATTGGAAATAATTAATCCCACCCTTCGAAAGACCAGCACTTTCTCTACTGTTGCTGAGACTGGAGTGGGAATAGAAATGTTAACCTCTCCAAAATCCAGCACTTTCCTTAATGTTGCTTATACTGCAATGGAAATCAAATCCTTTCACCCTCCAACACTTTTCCTACTGGAGGTTGGGTGGTGGTAGAAAATCTTCCAAAGATCAATACTTTCCTTACGATTGCTTAAATTGGAGTGCAAATAGCTAATCTAGCCTTCTAAAAACAAACACTTTCTCTAATGTTCCTTAGACTCGAGTTGGACTAGTAAATCTAACCTCTGAAAAACAGTGCTTTCGCTACTGATGCGTAGACTGGAGTCGGAATACTAAATCTAACCCTCCAAAGTCCAACACTTTTCTTACTGTTAACAGTTTGGGTTACTTTGAAAGTTTATTTTTAGGTTAATAACATCCACTGCGATAAAAAAAAGAATACATAAAGAGTGGTACAATAAGTTAGGCCCTTCACATCTAAAACAAACTTTTGCCACTCAGTATTTAGGCCACCATTACAACATTGATGCTGCAGGGAGGATGCCACCACAATGCTGGTTGTGCCCCCCACCCTATTCCAATGACAGCAGTCCTGTGGTGGGTCTGCCTGCCAAGGTTGTAATTGGGCTGTCTGACCACCTGGAGCACTGCTGTCGGACCGTCAACACGAGTGTGGTTCTACCCTCCACATCTAAAACAGACTTTTGCCAATCAGTACTTAAAGTGACTTAAGCTTTGGTTAAGCAATGCAATATCAATACAATAGTTAGATGATATGTTTGATGGCTAAGTCAATATGTAAAGTGTCTAGTGTTTAGGCAGCTCGATTAACTAATATTACTATTGGTTCGAGAACCTAAACATGATAAATAGACCTTATAAAACTGTGCATGAAGTGACATGCTTCACTTGCTAAATAAAGTAACATTGTAGCAAGTTCACAAGTAGAAAAATATTCAATTAATAAATCAATCAATCAAACATTTATAGAGTACAACAAATCAGCTGTGAGAGTCTTGAGGCACTAGAGCTGTGTGCTGATGCATTAAGGTATGATCATTTGATCATTCAGGTCTTTAGTTGTTTTCTGAATCATTGGAGTGACAGTATTGTCCTGAGATGCAGGGGGAGGTTGTTCCAAGCCTTGACTGCCAGGGGAGAGAATGAGCGTCCTCCGCTGTCGGTTTGATGGATCTCTGGGATGTCTGTGAGGTAGAAGGAAGCTGCTTGGGGGTGTCTGGTTGGTTGGTGGAAGGTCAGGTGTTTTGTTATGTATGCTGGTCCTTCTTTGTGCAGAGCCTTGTAGGTTTGGGTCACCATCTTGAACTGGTACCTTTTCTGAATCTGGAGCAAGTGTAGTTTCTTGAGATGGTGTATGATGTTGGTCCTTCTGCGAAGGTTGAGTAGGAGTCTTTCCACTGACTTCTGTATTGTCTGGAGTCTTTTTCAGGAGGTGTGCAGTGATTCCTACATAGAGAGTGTTTCCATAGTCCAGTCTGCTGGTGATGAGGGCCAGTGTGATAGTCCTTCTGGTGTGCGCTGGGAGTCACCTGAAAATCTTGCGGAGCATGCAATAGGTGTGGAAGCAGGCGGATGAAACTGTGTCAACTTGTTTCTTCATGGATAGCTTGATATGCCGAGGGTGTGGTCTGTTGGAGTGGGGGGGATTTTCCAGCTCTGCGGGCCACCATGTGTCGGTCCATAATGAGGTGTTGATGAGTTTGAGACAGTTGTCAGTCATCTAGTCCACTATGTTCATCATGCATCTGTGGAAGTGAGCTTTTGTATTGGAGGAATTTTCAAACAGTGAGTGGATGAGCTGTATATCGTCAGGGTATGAGATGATGTTCAGTCCGTGTGATCTGACGGTGACAGCCAAGGGGGTCATGTAGATACTGAAGAGGGTCAGGTTTAGGGATGATCCTTGTGGGACTCCTCAGATGATCTTCTTGGGCTCTGAGTTGAACGGTGTGAGATGGATCCTATGGGCTTTGCCGGTGAGATACAAGGAGATTCATCTAAGGGTGCTTCCTTGAAACTCGATGTGGTGGAGTCTGTGATCAGGATGTGGTGGGAGATGGTGTTAAACACAATGAACAGGTCCAGGAGAGTGAGGGCTGCTATATCCCCAAGGTCCAGAAGGGCTCTGATGTCATCAGCGCTGTCTCTGTGCTATGGTTAGCTCAAAATCCGGATTGAGAGGGTACAGGAGGTTGTGATCTTCTAGGTGATGGGTGAGTTGCTGGTTGATCACTTTCTTGAGGACTTTTGCTGGATAGGGGAGCAGAGAGATGGGCCAGTAGATCTTCAATTCAGCTGGGTGTTTTTTTCAAGAGGGGCCGCATTCCAGCAAGTTTCCAGACCCCTTGAAAGGAGGCCGTGGTGATTGAGGCATTCAGGAACTTCCTGAACTCATTGCCGATTCTCTTGCTCCCAAGTTTGAAGACGTGGTGGGGGCAAGTGTCAGTGGGTGTTCTCGAATGCACATAGTTCATGAGTTCGCATTGGGTGAGAAGGTGTTTGGTGTTTCTGTTCGTGCATGTGAGCTAGGAATTCTTAGCTGCTGTTTTAGCCATTAGTTTTAATTAGTTGTCATCTATTTAATTTTGCCACAGATCCCTCATCTGCAGGTATTTCAAATTGTATTGAGGTGCCATATGCCATTATAGTGATGAATTTTGGTAAAAGCTGTTATCTTTTTCCATATCAAACACTTAACTGTCTCTTCAGATGCTATTCTCAGCCTCAGACAGTGTTTCATGAACCATAGGATGACTAATGTTGTCATATCAATTAAGTTGAACTTGAGTCATAGCTGACTTGCGAAAACATTTGTAGGCAATTCAACTAAAGCCCTAAATGATCCTGTTTTTAATCTCTTGAGACTGTTGTAGAGCATAGGTGCCCAGATTGTATAAAATTCCTGGAACCAAATTAGTTCTGAATATTTCCAAGATGTAGTTGCCTTTCGGGCACTCTAGTTGGTTGGAGATTTGCCTCAATTAGTTTTTGAGATAGGCGCAGGAGGTGACTGATGACTGTGTGACACCTCCTGTCTCTAAAAAAGAGACAGGGTGGAGTAAGTCACCCGGCAGAAGTTGGTGGGACTGAAACATAATTCCCAAGATAGGCAACAGCCACTGAGAGACAAATCCAGATCCCCACTGAAGCCACCTTCATGAAGGTCTTGCAGCTGGTGATATATCCCCTCCAAGGGGTCACTCTGACAGTGTATCCTTTTCAACTTTTTATATAATAGCTTTTTTTCTTTGGTTGGCTGCCACTGGGACTGATGGCTGTGGCATCAATGACCCATGGTTCGCCTTTTCCCCTCACCTATGTCTCCACAGGGCTGAGATTTACCACAAAGTACCCTCAAGGTCATATAAACAGATTCATGTCATGAGGCCCAGGTTGCTGCACTATTTCCTTTAAATTGTGTTGCATTGTTGCCCCTTGAAATGGAGGCTAATTCTCTCTTTTCCTCCACAGGGATACTGGATTATACTACATAGGTTGTGACAAACATTGATTCTGTCCCCCTGGTCTCATACTGGGTATACCACACACCTATACAACTCTCTAAGGCTACTATGTTGTGGCCTCAAATGGCCCCCTTATAATCATGTGCCCACTCATAAACGTATATATATGTAGACAAAATGATACACCACAGGCACTGGTGAGCTGGTTGCTTCCTATAGGGCCTATTCTTTGTCTGATAAAGGATGCAGACAACACATAGGTGCCGAGCCAACTGTTTTTAGCACCTTTACCTCACATAATACCCACTTCGCTCATTCAACTTATAGTTCACAAACTCTCCTACTGAGACTCTCCTTTCACACCCATGTGGACCACACCTCAATGTCACTGGTCCTACTCATTTCATTTTGAGTAAAAAGGTATTGTCTTATCTGAGTACACTACTCAAGGACACAGCCCTTATACAAGAAACACAATTATAAATTATAGAAAGTTCAAAGCTGTGCCGCAAGTGGGTGGGAAGGGAATATCATCCCCATAACGGCGGTGCTAACCACACATAGCCCCTGACTCCTACATGGACAAATCACACCACCCCAGACAGGCAACCATGTTGACAGAGGGCTGCTTGCAGATATCAGGTCTGACTTTGCCCTTCACGACCCTTGACATCTCTCTCACCCCAATGAATGGAACAACACATTTATCTCTTGTGCAAACAGTACATGTGCATGTATCGATTACTTCTTAGCAACCACGTGCCTCCTGAAGAGGATAATAGATACAGCCATTTGACACAATAGAATATCAGACCATGTCACAATTTTGATCCACCTGGACTTGGGACTGATGAGACCACCACAGGGACAATGGAGACTCAATCTGTCATGCTATGGACCGACAACTGACAAAATGTAGACTTGTTTCAATGATAACTACCTTCCTAGATAAGAATGAGCACCCAGCCCGTTCCGTACCGTACAAGTGGTTTAGGTAGTGGTCAAAGCAGCTGTCATGGTGGACCTAATGAGAAATTTGGCTGTCAGTGTGCGGGGAGCACAACAAGTTCAGGCATCAGAAGATTAAATAGCAACTCCGACAAGTGCATAGACAGACTCTCAGTCGACGGTGATCCTAAGCACCTTGCTACAGGCCTAGAGGGAAATATACAAACTATACACGCACAAGCTGAAATAGCACTTGCAGCAACGGAATTATGACACAGGGGGACATGCAGGCATGCACTTGGCCCTACAATAAGAACAACAAAAGTCCCAACACATTATTCCATCTATTGAGATAAGAGCTGCACTGTCCTCAGTCATCCGACAAACATAGATGTCACTTTCCATGACTAATATGATGCACTGAACACCTCAGACTCCTCTCAATTAGACCACATAGTAGAAGACTTTCTCTCAGGAACCTCTTGGCCCACAATTCTGCACCCACAATTAGAGAATCTCTGAACCATGCAATCACAGAGGCAGAAGTTATTAAAGTCATCAACAAACTACCATACAACAAAGCACCAAGACTGGACGGATACTGAGTTTCACTGGCTAAATAGGAGCAATATAGCCCCTTATCATGAAAGGTGTGTAATGTTATATTTGAAGGCACTGCATCATTATCAGAGATGAACAGGGAAAATCACACTCTACTTCTGAAACTGGGAAAGGGTTCATTGGAGTGGGCAAGTTATGACCTTAGCTTGCTTCTTAATGCTGAGACAAAACACTTACTAAGATCTTGTCCAACCATCTGCAGGTGGTTGTCCCACTCCTGATCCAACAGAGCAAGGTGGCGTTCATCCTACATCCCTCCTCTACTGCTCAACAGAGGGGACTTTTGCACTTAATGGGGCATGTGAAGGACAATGAGGATCGAAAATTTCACTCTCCCTGAAATGCAGTGTAGAGAGGCTATATCTCTTCCACAGTCTCACTTTGGCTGGGACAGGGGGCAGGTTTATTGCAGCAGTCAAATAGCCTTATACTACCCTACATCAGTTGACGGGTGAAATGAACACATCTTGCAGTCCTTTGACATCTTGTGGGGATTGCAACAGGGGTATCCTCTATCTCCATTGTTGTATGTCCTAGCTTTAGAGCACCTAGCACAAACTATTAAAAATCACATAGACGTTACATGGATACAGAATTCTTCGGGGGAAAAAAGCTCTTCCATTATGCGGATAATCTCCTCCTCACACTGTCTGACACAAGGAGAGCTATCCCTCTCCTGATACAAAAAAATAACCCATTTTGCTTGGTTCAATCACACTACTGTAGCGGTGATAGATTGTCATCCCTTTAGATGGCAAACTAGCAGGCTTATGTACTTAGGAGTCTCCTTTGGCATGTGGCTTGTCAACATGATTGAGAATAACTCAAACCTCCTAATAACAGCCATAAAATCAAATGTCACCAGCTGGATGACACTTAATTTATCTGTGTGTGGGAATATTCAGACCCTCAAAATGAACTTTATGCCACAACTTAACTATGTTTTCTTTCTCATTCCCCTCCATATACCAAAGCATCTTGTACATGATCTCAATGGTGAGAATGCCATCCTTTTTCCCAGATCACCCCCAATTTTTGTCTGATACTAGTGGTTACCGACTCAGCCTGTGCTTTGGGCTCTGGTAAATAGACCCATGGCCAGTGCTCTGTATAAAAGGTATACGGTAATTAAGAATAAATATAATTGTCTCTGACAACCTACCCATAAGTTTCTACTATATGGTAGGGCATGTAAGTTTAGGGACCCCAGTGGAGTTGAAGCACTTAAGGATGTACTGCTGGGGTATCTGCTGTCATTTTGAAGTCAGCCATGCCTTGCAGCTACTTTTACAATAAAATGAATCCCAAATTTGACTTTGGAATTATCAGTTCATCCAAAGTCGGGGTGCCAGAGAGTCTGGCTGCAAAGTGCCTACCATTGTGTGAGTCTCTGCTGACCGGAGCTTTTATCCAAGCACAATCTGCACATCGCAGGGGAATCAGGGCCCTCCTGGCAATGCCTGACCTTGCCCAGCTGCCTTGCCATTAGAATTAGTTGAGATTTCCCCCATGAGGTGGTCCTGAGTGATTTTTGGGCAGACTTGTTTTGATGACTTACCAGGGCCTGTTGGAGCCACAAAGTCCCAACGTGGGTCTTGGAGGCTGACATGATTCCTGTGCAGCAGTGGGCAAAAACGGATCATATGACTCCCCCATGACAGAGAGAGAGGGGTACCCACTATGCTTGCAACTCCACGCTACCGGAGGTACTCAACAGGAGCAGATGCTCTGAAATGTTTGCCGCGGGCCATCTGCCTCCCTTGGGAGTGACCACGTACTGGGTTGGTAGGAGGGTTCAGCCTGCTGAGCCTGGTGGGCAGATTGGAATGCCCTGGAGAAGAAAGCTGCCATGGCTCTTGCATCCAGACCTTGCTGCATACAGCTCAGTACCTTGCTACCTGGCATTTGAACTGAGGAATGAGGATCCCGAGATGACAGCTCCTGAGAGGGTTTTGCCTAATGGCCTGTAGGCAAAGCAAGGCAAAACCCTTGGTAAGGTGGGCGCTGGCAGGGAGGCCAGGGGGAATACTGAGGCTGCAGGGCCTGTGCTTAGTATTACCTGCACTTTGAGGGGATAGGATGCCTATATGTCACACCACCTGGACACATACCAGGCTGCAAGGGCAACTGGCCTGACCCTTCTCCTGAAGCTGTGAGATAAGGGCTTTTATATTATGGCATGTTAGAAAACTGTGCACACAGGGCCTTGAAGTGATAAGAGTTGCTCAGATGAGCTTTTGGAGATGATAATGTCACTTTTGTTCTGCTCCCACTGAGCGCTGATTTGCTATGATTTCCCTGCATGCAGCCTCTGGGAAGGTTTTCCTCTGAGGCACACAGACTAGCCCCAGCTCCTCCTGTACAGCCCTGTTACTAATCCCCTAGACCCTCAGCCAGGTGCCTGAGGAGCATTCAAGCCCAGGAGGGTCTCCTTGATAGACATTTTGAGTGCCTGTGGGGGCCCAGGGCTCCTCGTGCCCTGTGGAAAAGTCACCAAGGAGAGGCGAGTCCTGGCTTTGGTGGTCTTGGACCTACCTGAAAGCTTTAAGACACTCCTCCTCTCCTTTGATGAGCTGGCCAGCAGCTTTGCTGGCATTTGTCTGACTTTTGTATTATGTCATTTTTATTTTGTATTTAGTCAGTTGTATTTTGTTTTTGGACATTTAATCTAACTTTGCTTGGTGTTTTAATTTAACTTTACTTGGTATTTACTTCTGTGGCTGGTCATGGTTTTGTCCAGTTCCAGTTGTGCTCTGCTCATCTGACATTTTCTGCTCCTCCTGCTCATGCTGTTTTCCCCCGATCCTTGCCCTCCCGCACTGTCCTTCCCACACCCAGTTTGGAGACTGCGGTGTGGCTGCATGGCAGATGATTGCAGTAGGCTCACCATCAGTACATCAATGGCATGCCAAAGGCAAGCTCGTTTGAGCTACACCTGCACCACATCCAGCACCAGGACCCCTGGCCCTCCCACCAGCCACAGCTACACAGCCAGACAGACCTTGGATGTTGCAACTACAACAACTGCCTCATGGCCTCCCCAGGATCAACCAAAGAACCCTTCACCTGCCACCACTGCCATTTCTCTTGCTGCACAGGACCACTGACCCACACAGGACCCAACACACACAAGGCTACATACTACTCAACACCTCTCCAATGCATTCTGCTCAAGCCTGTTCCCTTTGCAAATATGCAACAGAAACATGGGACACCATCACCACCCTTGCCCCTGATGTGGCCTTCATCACAGAAACATGGCTCAACCCCACCACAAACCCCAACATCACCACCACCACACCGATCAGCTACAAGATGATATGCAGAGACTGTGCAAACATACACAGTGAAGGCAGTGCAATAAACTTCATTGAAACCATCCAGTACACCATCCCCAATGATAAGCCCAGACTCCTTATGGAACACCTCAACTTCAGACTACAAATCAATACCACACCACAATAGGATGCACCCTAGCTTACAGAGCACTGGGACCACGGCCAGACTTCTGAGACGTAATCTCCAACCTCATTGCCACCCTGGCCATCAACTCCCACCACTACATCGAGCTAGGTGATCTCAATTTCTAAATCAACACCCTCAATGACACAAACACCACCACCCTCCTAGAGAGCCTCAACAACATCTGCCTCATCCTGCAAGACTCCAAAACACACGCACAAAGCTAGACACACATTCTACGCCATTTTCACCTCCAGTGACAGACTCAAATTTACCCATGTCACACAGTTCACCTGGACCGACCACACCATTGTCCACTTTACCATCTCCAGGAGAGCTCAAAATACAACCATCAAGCTCTTCAGTGCTACCCGCTACAGTTGGGGAAAAGTTACCAAGATGTAATGGACCCAATCCCTCAGTATCACTCAACATGAGATCTCAGCAGATCTCAACCTTGCCATCCAGAGCTTCACCACACTGATCACCAAGTGTGCTGATGAAGTCACCCCGCTCAAACCAGCCAAAACCAATAAAGCCTCAAAACAGGTCAGAAGTTACATCCCATGAGCTCAGAACCACTAATCGCAACTGCAATGACTAGAAAAGTGATAGCAAGCTTTCAAAGATCCCTCCGATAGAGCCACCCACAAAAAGGCCCTTAGCAACTGCCACCAGTGCATCAATGAAGCCAAGAGAGCAGCCATCACTGACCGCAACAAAACCATGGCCAACCAAACAAAGGAACTATTCAAGATTATCAAGGAATTCACCAACCCAATAGCCACAGAAAACACTGTCCCCTAACCTAAAAACTCTGCAACTCTGTCTCAGACTACTTCCACGCAAGATAACCATGATCTACAACAACTTTAACCCCAAACACACCAACCCCTGCCTCGACAACCTTGAGCAACCAGCAATCACCAGCCCAAACGCAAACCACCTGGCCTCCACTCACTGTGAAGACCACCACTATCATTCTGTCACCCATCCACTCTAAGGAGCCCTCCAAACCCTGCCCATGCCATCTCTTCAACCTGGGAGCCAACCCCATCAGCACAGAGCTCACCCGCATCCTCAACACCTATATCTCCAAAACAACCTTTCCAGACGGACGGAAACACGCAGAGGTCAGACCCTCCTGATAAAGCCCTCGGCCTACCCCAGAGACTTCAAAACTGTTAGAAATGGGGTTTTTGGTTGGCAGTCAGGTTACCTCCTGTCCAAGCAAAAGCCCTCACTCTAGTCAGGGTAAGTCACACACTATCCAAGATTATCCTGTGCCCACCCTCTGGTAGCTTGGCACGAGCAGTCAGGCTTAACTTAGAAGGCAATGTGTAAAGTATTTGTGCAATAAATCATACAATACCACCATATAGCACCACAAAACTACACCACACAGTGTTTAGAAAAATATATAATATTTATCAGGATAATTGTAGGTCAAAAAGAATAAAGTTGCAATGGAAAATTGTAGAAATTTCACAGGAAAGTGATATAAAGTGTCTTAAGTCTTTAGAAGGCAATACAGTGTCTTTCAAGCACAAAGTACCTGGTTTCTGGTGGAAAATCTCCTCAGAGGGCCACAGGAGAAGAGATGCGTGGAAAAAGGGGTGTGTGCGTCGATTTCTCCTCAGCACACACAGACTTGCGTCGGTCTTTTCCACGCGGGGAAGTCGGGCGTCGTTTTCCGGCGCGCAGACAGTCTCTTTTTGTGGATCGCGGGGATTACCAGATGTCCCGGGTCTGTGCGTGGATTCTCCTGCTTGTTTTCCGGCTGCGCGTCGTTCTGCGGGGCTGCGCGTCGAAGTTTCGATCTCACGGTAGGCGTCGCGTCGATTTCTCCTTGGAAGTCGGGCGGCGTTGTCCTTGCGAGGCCGTGCGTCGAAAGTTTGGTCTCACGGCAGGCGTCGCGTCGATTTCTCCTTGGAAGTCGGGCGGCGTTGTCCTTGCGAGGCCGTGCGTCAAAGTTTCGCACTCACGGTGGGCGTCGCGTCGATTTCTCCTGGAAAGTCGAGCGGCTTTGTCCTTGCGAGGTTGTGCGTCGAAGTCTCGATCGTCCCGAGGGCGTCGCGTCGATCAGCGTCGGTGTGCGGCGTTTTTCTCGCCGCGAAACAAGCTGTGCGTCGAAATTTTCGGCGCACGGAGCGTCCAAGTGAAAGGAAGAAGTCTTTTTGGTCCTGAGACTTCAAGGAACAGGAGGCAAGCTCTATCCAAGCCCTTGGAGAGCACTTTCACAGCCAGACAAGAGTTCAGCAAGGCAGCAGGGCAACAGCAAGACAGCAGTCCTTTGGAGAAAGCAGACAGGTGAGTCCTTTGAGCAGCCAGGCAGTTCTTCTTGGCAGGATGTAGTTTCTGGTTCCGGTTTCTTCTCCAGCAAGTGTCTGATGAGGTAGGGCAGAGGCCCTGTTTTATACCCAAATGTGCCTTTGAAGTGGGGGAGACTTCAAAGAGAGGCTAAGAAGTGCACCAGGTCCCCTTTCAGTTCAATCCTGTCTGCCAGGGTCCCAGTAGGGGGTGTGGCAGTCCTTTGTGTGAGTGCAGGCCCTCCACCCTCCCAGCCCAGGAAGACCCATTCAAAATGCAGATGTATGCAAGTGAGGCTGAGTACCCTGTGTTTGGGGTGTGTCTGAGTGAATGCACAAGGAGCTGTCAACTAAACCTAGCCAGACGTGGATTGTAAGGCACAGAAGGATTTAAGTGCAAAGAAATGCTCACTTTCTAAAAGTGGCATTTCTAGAATAGTAATATTAAATCCGACTTCACCAGTCAGTAGGATTTTGTATTACCATTCTGGCCATACTAAATATGACCTCCCTGCTCCTTTCAGATCAGCAGCTGCCACTTCAACAGTGTATGAGGGCAGCCCCAATGTTAGCCTATGAAGGGAGCAGGTCTCCCAGTAGTGCAAAAACGAATTTAGGAGTTTTACACTACCAGGACATATAACTACACAGGTACATGTCCTGCCTTTTACCTACACAGCACCCTGCTCTAGGGGATACCCAGGGCACACATTAAGGGTGACTTATATGCAGAAAAAGGGGAGTTCTAGGCTTGGCAAGTACTTTTAAATGCCAAGTCGAGGTGGCAGTGAAACTGCACACCCAGGCCTAGCAATGGTAGGCCTGAGACAAGGGAAAGGGGCTACTTAAGTGGGTGGCACAATCCGTGCTGCAGGTCCACTAGTAGCATTTAATCTATATGCCCTAGGCACCTGGAGTGCACATGACTGGGGACTTATAAGTAGATTAAATGGTTCAATCAGGTATGATCCAAAGTTACCATGTTTACAGAGAGAGAGCATATACACTTTATCACTGGTTAGCAGTGGTAAAGTGCGCAGAGTCTAAAAACCAGCAAAACAGTATCCAAAACGAGGAGGGAGGCAGGCAAAAAGTTAGGGGTGACTACCCTAAGGCTGTCAGGTCTAACATGTGTCCCCCCCAGCTGAAAGTGGGGAGAGCTACCCGACCTCCTGGGAGCTCTCATCGCTAAGGCGGAAGTACCTGGAGAGACCATCAGCATTGGCGTGGTCAACCCCTGGGCGATGTTCCACCGTAAAGTCCATCCCCTGTAGGGAAATGGACCACCTCAGAAGTTTTGGATTCTCACCCCTCATCTGCATGAGCCATCTGAGGGGTCTGTGGTCTGTCTGAACTAGGAAGTGAGTCCCAAACAGGTAGGGCCTCAGCTTCTTCAGGACCCAGACCACAGCAAAAGCTTCTCTTTCAATAGCACTCCACCTCTGTTCCCGTGGTAATAGCCTTCTGCTAATAAAGACTACCGGTTGATCTTGGCCCTCCTCATTTAGCTGTGCTAGGACTGCCCCTATGCCATGCTCTGAAGCGTCTGTCTGCACGATAAATTCCTGGGAGTAGTCAGGGGCCTTGAGCACGGGGGCCGTGCACATGGCTTCCTTTAGGGCGTCAAAGGCTTTCTGACAAGCCTCTGTCCAATTCACCAACCTAGGTTGCTTCTTGGACGTGAGTTCTGTCAAGGGGGACACAATGGTACCATAGCCCTTGACAAACCTGCGGTAGTATCCGGTGAGGCCTAAAAAGGCTCTCACCTCAGTCTGGGTTCGAGGTGGTTGCCAGGCCTTGATAGTTTCGATCTTGGCCTGGAGTGGCTGCACCTTGCCACCACCTACTAGGTGTCCCAAGTACACCACGGAACCCTGCCCAATCTGGCACTTACTAGCCTTGATGGTCAGGCCTGCCTGTTGCAGGGCCTGAAGCACCTCCTTGAGGTGGAGCAGGTGTTCCTCCCAGCTGGAACTGTAGACAGCTATGTCATCCAGGTAGGCTGCACAGAAGGCATCCTTGCCAGCCAGGACCCCGTTAACCAACCGTTGGAAGGTAGCGGGGGCATTTTTTAATCCAAACGGCATCACTCGGAACTGGTAATGGCCGTCAGGGGTGGAAAAGGCGGACCTTTCCTTAGCCCCCTCAGTCAGGGCGATCTGCCAGTACCCTGAAGTAAGATCAAACGTACTCAGGAACTTGGCAGCGCCTAGCCTGTCCACGAGCTCATCAGCCCGGGGGATGGGGTGAGCATCAGTCCGGGTGACTGAGTTGAGACCCCGGTAGTCCACACAGAACCGGAGCTCTGGCTTCGCACCTGGGGCAGTAGCCTTAGGGACCAATACCACTGGGCTGGCCCAGGGACTACTGGATTTCTCAATGACCCCTAGAGTCAACATCTTGGAGACCTCCTCCTTGATGCTGGCCTTCACCTTATCCGACAACCTGTAAATTTTGTTTTTCACAGGGAGACTGTCACCGGTGTCAATATCATGAACACAGAGGTGGGTCAGCCCAGGAGTAAGGGAGAACAGGGGGGAGAACTGCTCCAACAGCTCATAACAGTCTCCTTTCTGATTTAGAGTCAGGGTGCCAGACAGAATGACCCCGCTTACTGACCCATCACCTTCTTGGGCAGAGAGGAGGTCGGGGAGAGGTTCACTCTCCTCTTCCGTTCCTTCATCTGTGACCAGAAGCATGTTGATCTCCGACCTCTCACAATGAGCTTTTAGTCGGTTCACATGGAGCACCCTTAGGGGATTCCTAGGGGTTTTGAGGTCCACTAGGTAAGTGGCCTCCCCTTTCCGCTCCTTTATTTCAAATGGGCCAGACCAGCGGTCCTGGAGAGCTCTGGGCTCTACTGGCTCCATTACCCACACTTTGTCTCCAGGTTGAAACTCTACCAGGGTGGCCTTCTGGTCATACCATTGTTTCATCACCTCTTGACTGGCCTCAAGGTTATCTTGGGCTTCTTTCCAGAAGCGGGTCATCTGGTTGCGGAGGGCCAACATATAGCTGACCACATCCTGAGGGGGTGCCTTTGGAGCTTTCTCCAATCCCTCCTGGACAATGCTTAAGGGTCCCCTGACAGGGTACCCATAGAGAAGTTCAAAGGGGCTGAACCCTACCCCTCTCTGGGGGACCTCTCTGTAAGCAAAGAGAAGGCATGGTAAGAGGACGTCCCACTTACGCCTCATGGCCTCAGGAAGGCCACCAATCATGCCTTTCAGGGTCTTGTTGAATCTCTCCACAAGACCGTTCGTCTGGGGGTGATAGGGTGTGGTAAACTTGTAAGTTACACCACACGCATCCCACAGCGACTTCATGTATGCGGACATGAAGTTAGTGCCTCTGTCAGACACTATTTCCTTGGGGAACCCCACACGGGTAAATATCCCCATCAGGGTTCTGGCCACCACCGGTGCAGTTACTGTCCTTAGAGGGATTGCCTCTGGGTAACGGGTGGCATGGTCCACCAAAACCAGGATGAACCTGTTGCCTAAGGCAGTTTTGGGGTCCAAGGGGCCAACAATGTCGATGCCCACCCTTTCAAAGGGGGTGCCAACGACAGGAAGTGGAATCAGGGGGGTTTTAACCCTTTTTCCTGCTTTACCACTGGCCTGGCAGGTAGGACAGGATCTGCAGAACTTGTCTGAGTGTGTCCTCATTTTGGGCCAATAAAAGTGGGTGACAAGCCTGTTAAAGGTCTTGCCCTGCCCCAAATGTCCTGCCAGGGGAATGTCGTGAGCCAGACCCAGTAGGAAGGTTCGGTAACATTGGGGGACCACCAGCACACGTGCTGCCCCAAAGCCCGGAACCTTAGGCTCACTGTAAAGGAGATCATTCTCCCAATATAGGTGGTGATCGCCAGAGGCGTCGCCGGCTGCCTGGTTTGAGGCTTGTTTCCTCAAACCTTCTAGAGTGGGACATTCTTTCTGCGCCTTGCAGAAGTCCTCCCTGGTGGGTCCACCCTCAACTTGCCAACCAGCAAGCTCAGGTAAGTCACCTAGGGCGGCGATGTCTTCCCCAGTTGGCTCGGAAGCCTCCTCCTCAGGAGCCCCGTCAGCCACTGTGGGAACAGCGGGGGCCGGTTTCCCGCACCCCTGGTCCCTCCTCCTGGCAGCTCTCTGGGCCATCGTTCCAGGCTCCAGATGCCCTTGACTTCCCTCTCGGTCAGCCATGGACCGTGTGGTCATGCAGACCCACTCAGGTAACCCTAACATCTCCAGGTGAGACCTGAGCTCCACTTCTTTCCAAGCAGTGTGCTCAAGGTCATTGCCTAACAGACAATCTACAGGCATGGCAGGACTCACAGCTACTTTCAGAGTACCAGAGACCCCCCCCCACTCAAAGGGAACCAGAGCCACCGGTAGGTGACTCTCGCGATTGTCAGCTACTCTGACCTGGTGGAATGTATTAGGCATTATCTGCTCTGCTGACACCAGCTGACTCTTGATAGTAGTCATACTGGCTCCTGTGTCACGCAGAGCCTCCACCCTCTGCCCATCAATGGTGACCCACTGCCGGTACTTGGAAGTATTTCTAGGCATGTGGGCCTTGGGCACCATTTCTCCTTCTCCCAGGGACACTAGGGAAATCTCTACCTGTTCCCCAAAGCTAGTTGGGTCCATCTCCCCCCCGAGTGCTACACTAGTCAACCCAGGTGCCTGTCCGGTAGTGGACGGTGCCCTCTTGGGGCACTGAGGATCGCCTTTGTAGTGACCATATTGGTAACATTCCATGCATTTGGGGCTAGATTTTCCTGACTTGTCAAATGTCCCTGGCTTTCTCCCAAATTTGGAAAAGGAAGGGTTGCCACCCCCTCCCTGGGAATTCTTTTGGGGGCCTTTAGAGAGTTCCTTATCTGTAAGTTTATCTCCCCCCTCTTTCTTCTGTTGGGAACCCTGACCACCTTTGTGGGAGTCCCCCCCAGGTACCTTTTTGGACACTCTGGTGCTAACCCAGAGGTCCGCCTCCTCAGCAAGCTTCCTGGGATCAGTCAGCTTACTATCCACTAGGTGCTGGCGCAAATCTGTATAAGTAACATTAAGCATATGCTCTCTCAGGATCAAATCATATAAACTTTTATAATCTGCTACTTTGTTGCCCCGCACCCATCCATTCAGTGCCTTACTAGAGAAATCAAAGAAATCTACCCATGTTTGTGTGGTTTGTTTGGTGCTGTCCCTGAACCTCTGACGGTATCCCTCAGGGGTCAGCCCAAACTTGGCAAGTAAAGTGGCTTTCTGGAGTGGGTATGTGTTTTGATCCGGTGGATCCAATGTGAGAAGTGTGTCCCTCCCCAATGGCGGCACATAACCCCACATAGCTACCCCCCATTGCCCTTCAGGAACCTCATGAGCCCTTAGTGCAACTTCATAAGCAGCTAACCATTTATCTATGTCATCTCCCACCACAAAACTGGGCACCACATTTTTGGGTATACGAACCTTCTTTTCTCCAGCAGGTCCTGTCTGTATGCTGCCACCATTATTGCTGGATTCAGACTGTCTTGCCTTGATCTCCAGCTCCTTGAGACTCAGTTCATGAGCCAACAATAGTTTCTTTTCAGCCAAAGCTCTTTCAGCTTCCACTTGTTTGGCTGCTCTTTCAGCTTCTGCTTGTTTGGCTGCCCTTTCAGCTTCTGCTTGAATCTGTTTGGCTGTCCTTTCAGCTTCAATCTGTTTGGCTGCTCTTTCAGCCTCAGCTTGTTTGGCTTCTCTTTCTGCCCTCCTCTCCTCCTGTTGCGCCTCAATTTTCAGTTTTGCCATTTGCAATTGGAACTCCCTTTCCTCTCTCCTTTCCTCTGCGGTCAGGCTTTGCATGGAGACACTGCTCCCTGGTCTGGAAGGGTGCACAATTGCAGTGGTAACACCATCCATAGATAGTGAAAATCCTTCTGAGGGGCCATTTTCTGGCTCCCCTTCCTCATCATCCTCTAAATGGGCTTCTGCCCAGGCCCTCAGCACCACTTGAAAGTCCTCCTTTCTGGAGGCCCCTTGGGTGGGTACCCTCAATGCCCTGCAGAATCCTCTTAGTTGTTTGACCGTGTATGTATCCAACTGGACTAGGTCAAAGTCCCCTGTCTGAGACCCAGTCAGAGACATGTTGAGTGAGGATTTAGTTTTTGAAAATTGTCAGGAAAAAAACGGATTTTCAAAAAGAGATAAAAACCAAGTTGACCTTCAACTGTGGGTAGGTAGTGAGATACTTAGCTACTGTATGTCACTGCACAAATACAAGTCCTATCCTCACCGCTGATCACCAATGTTAGAAATGGGGTTTTTGGTTGGCAGTCAGGTTACCTCCTGTCCAAGCAAAAGCCCTCACTCTAGTCAGGGTAAGTCACACACTATCCAAGATTATCCTGTGCCCACCCTCTGGTAGCTTGGCACGAGCAGTCAGGCTTAACTTAGAAGGCAATGTGTAAAGTATTTGTGCAATAAATCATACAATACCACCATATAGCACCACAAAACTACACCACACAGTGTTTAGAAAAATATATAATATTTATCAGGATAATTGTAGGTCAAAAAGAATAAAGTTGCAATGGAAAATTGTAGAAATATCACAGGAAAGTGATATAAAGTGTCTTAAGTCTTTAGAAGGCAATACAGTGTCTTTCAAGCACAAAGTACCTGGTTTCTGGTGGAAAATCTCCTCAGAGGGCCACAGGAGAAGAGATGCGTGGAAAAAGGGGTGTGTGCGTCGATTTCTCCTCAGCACACACAGACTTGCGTCGGTCTTTTCCACGCGGGGAAGTCGGGCGTCGTTTTCCGGCGCGCAGACAGTCTCTTTTTGTGGATCGCGGGGATTACCAGATGTCCCGGGTCTGTGCGTGGATTCTCCTGCTTGTTTTCCGGCTGCACGTCGTTCTGCGGGGCTGCGCGTCGAAGTTTCGATCTCACGGTAGGCGTCGCGTCGATTTCTCCTTGGAAGTCGGGCGGCGTTGTCCTTGCGAGGCCGTGCGTCGAAAGTTTGGTCTCACGGCAGGCGTCGCGTCGATTTCTCCTTGGAAGTCGGGCGGCGTTGTCCTTGCGAGGCCGTGCGTCAAAGTTTCGCACTCACGGTGGGCGTCGCGTCGATTTCTCCTGGAAAGTCGAGCGGCTTTGTCCTTGCGAGGTTGTGCGTCGAAGTCTCGATCGTCCCGAGGGCGTCGCGTCGATCAGCGTCGGTGTGCGGCGTTTTTCTCGCCGCGAAACAAGCTGTGCGTCGAAATTTTCGGCGCACGGAGCGTCCAAGTGAAAGGAAGAAGTCTTTTTGGTCCTGAGACTTCAAGGAACAGGAGGCAAGCTCTATCCAAGCCCTTGGAGAGCACTTTCACAGCCAGACAAGAGTTCAGCAAGGCAGCAGGGCAACAGCAAGACAGCAGTCCTTTGGAGAAAGCAGACAGGTGAGTCCTTTGAGCAGCCAGGCAGTTCTTCTTGGCAGGATGTAGTTTCTGGTTCCGGTTTCTTCTCCAGCAAGTGTCTGATGAGGTAGGGCAGAGGCCCTGTTTTATACCCAAATGTGCCTTTGAAGTGGGGGAGACTTCAAAGAGAGGCTAAGAAGTGCACCAGGTCCCCTTTCAGTTCAATCCTGTCTGCCAGGGTCCCAGTAGGGGGTGTGGCAGTCCTTTGTGTGAGGGCAGGCCCTCCACCCTCCCAGCCCAGGAAGACCCATTCAAAATGCAGATGTATGCAAGTGAGGCTGAGTACCCTGTGTTTGGGGTGTGTCTGAGTGAATGCACAAGGAGCTGTCAACTAAACCTAGCCAGACGTGGATTGTAAGGCACAGAAGGATTTAAGTGCAAAGAAATGCTCACTTTCTAAAAGTGGCATTTCTAGAATAGTAATATTAAATCCGACTTCACCAGTCAGTAGGATTTTGTATTACCATTCTGGCCATACTAAATATGACCTCCCTGCTCCTTTCAGATCAGCAGCTGCCACTTCAACAGTGTATGAGGGCAGCCCCAATGTTAGCCTATGAAGGGAGCAGGTCTCCCAGTAGTGCAAAAACGAATTTAGGAGTTTTACACTACCAGGACATATAACTACACAGGTACATGTCCTGCCTTTTACCTACACAGCACCCTGCTCTAGGGGATACCCAGGGCACACATTAAGGGTGACTTATATGCAGAAAAAGGGGAGTTCTAGGCTTGGCAAGTACTTTTAAATGCCAAGTCGAGGTGGCAGTGAAACTGCACACCCAGGCCTAGCAATGGTAGGCCTGAGACAAGGGAAAGGGGCTACTTATGTGGGTGGCACAATCCGTGCTGCAGGTCCACTAGTAGCATTTAATCTATATGCCCTAGGCACCTGGAGTGCACATGACTGGGGACTTATAAGTAGATTAAATGGTTCAATCAGGTATGATCCAAAGTTACCATGTTTACAGAGAGAGAGCATATACACTTTATCACTGGTTAGCAGTGGTAAAGTGCGCAGAGTCTAAAAACCAGCAAAACAGTATCCAAAACGAGGAGGGAGGCAGGCAAAAAGTTAGGGGTGACTACCCTAAGGCTGTCAGGTCTAACAAAAACCTACTGACCAATCTTTCTGCTCCCCTTTATGGCCCAAGTACTTAAGAAAGAGATCGACCAACAGCTCACTGAATACTTGAAACTCAACCATACTTGAAACTCAACCAACTACTGAATGCCTCACAATCTGGATTCCATGCCCACCACCGCACACTGACTGCACTGATTGCTGCCAAAGATCACATCAGACCTCTCCTTGACTGCAGAGAAAGTGTGGCCCTGATCCTCCTTGACCTCTCCACTGCATTTGACACCATTTCACACCACACCCTCATTCACAGACTCAACATTGTCAGCATACATCAAAATGCCCTCAAATAGATCACCTCTTTCCGCTCGGGATGCACATAGAGCATCCAGCTGCCTCCCTTCTCCTCAACACCCAAGGACATCAATTGCGGCATACCCCTAGGATCATCCCTAAGCCCCACCCTATTCAACATTTACATGACCCCCCTTGCAGACGTCAGATCCCATGGCCTCAACATAATCTCCTATGCTGACGACCGTCAACTCATCCTCTTACTCACCAAGGCCAAAACCAACTTCCTCAGTGTCATGGCAGATGTAACCAAATGTATGAGAGACAGCTATCTCAACTCCAACAACACGGAAGTACTTATCTTTGGTATGAAATCCTCTGCATGGGACCACAGCTGGTGGCCAGCAGAACATGGACCTACTTCCGCACCGAGACACTATGCACACAGCCTCAGAATCATCATCAACAGACAACTGACAATGAGAAGGCAAGTCAATGCAGTCACCTCCTCATACTTCCACACCCTCTGCATTCTATGCAGAATCTTCAGATGGATCCACATCAACAGTAGAAAGATCATCACGCAGGCCCTCGTCACCAGCTGCCCAAACTATGGTGATGCTCTCTAAACTGGAAT
Source organism: Pleurodeles waltl (assembly GCF_031143425.1). Classification (NCBI taxonomy): domain Eukaryota; kingdom Metazoa; phylum Chordata; class Amphibia; order Caudata; family Salamandridae; genus Pleurodeles; species Pleurodeles waltl. The sequence goes on along the minus strand of NC_090439.1, from coordinate 415,353,120 downwards.
CTCCTCCTAACTCCTCTAAAGACTCCAGACCATGCAGAACACTGCAGCCAGACTCCCCAAATGAACCCACATCACACCCCACCTCAGAGACCTCCACTGGCTCCCCCTCCAGAAGAGATACCAGTATAAGATACCTCACTCCTGCCTACAAATTGTTTCACAAGCAAGGACCATCCTACATCAATCATCAGTTGAAATTTTACCTGCCAGCAAGACACTAGCACTCCGCTGCACTCACCCTCGTACACCCCACATCCATCGCAGGCACAGCAGGGGCCACTCCTTCTTTTAGGTCACCAAGAAGACCTGGAGCACCTTACCCCTTCACATCCGAACAGCTCCCTCCCTGGCACAGTTCAGGAAGAAGCTCATGACCTGGCTTTTCGATGGAGACACAGCACCTCAGCACCCAGCTATCCCTAGGGGTGACAGTGTGCACTCTGATTGATTGAGTGATTGATTTACTGATTGATTGATTGCCTCAACCACAGTGAGTGCCACACTGCCCTCCTCCATGGACTGCAAGTGTCCCCCTGCTTGACTGCCATCACTGGGGGTGAGATGCGCCTGGGGCAAGCTGAGCAACAAATTTGGACTGCCTTAACATGAGTCCCTGGTGCGACCTTGCTGTACAGTGGAAGCACCTGGAGATATCATGGGAAAGCACAAGGCAAAGCAGGCTAAGCTTTCCTTTGAACAGTGAAAGAGCACAGGTGAATGGCTGACATGCCTCCAGAAGCCTTGACACTAATATTAGGAGACAGCCAGGACCTTTCCCCGGAACCACGTATCCACACAATGTTCATAGACCTCAAACACATTCTCACTGCGATCAATACCAAAATAGATTTGCTGACCAACAAATTTGACTGGCTGAAAGCTAAGGTTGATAAGCACAATGAAAAACCTGATAAACTAGAGCACTGCACCTTAGAGGTTGAAGGCAGACACCAGGTGGCAAGTGAAATGCTACTCCAAATAAAGAGAGACCTGGAGGCGCGCTCAAGAAGGAACAACCTCCTCATCCTTGGTGTGCCAGAATCAACAAAGATGGAATGTAAGGAGGACTACGTAGAAAAGTGGCTCCACATACTGTTTGAAGATGTGCTCTCCCAGGTGTTCATTGTCAAGCAAGCCCATCACTCCCTGGGCCAGAGTCCTCTGCCTGTTGCCCAGGCCCAACTGATAATACCCTTGTTCTTCAACTATAGAGACCGCAATGTAGATTTGTGCTTGGCAGAGGGATTGGAACACTCTTCAGTACCAGAACAACACAATCTCCATTTTCCCAGACTTCACCATTGTACTGCCTGATACCAGGGGAGGCTTTTTACCTTTTAAACACTCCCGACAGAAAGCCAAATATTCCCTCATCTACCTGTAAAGCTGCATCTACCAAAAGGGGGATGCATTTCTTCAAGGATCTGAAGGCCACAGCAAAGTTTGTGACAACCCTGCCTAAAACAAGAGCGCAGTCACCTGATGCAACCCAGGGCTCAGGAACTAGACCTCTCAGTGACAGTTAGTGAGGAAAACCAAGATTTATGCTCAGAACCCTGAGGTGTACTTATCACAGATAGACCATGCGTTCCCCCCAAACAGTGCCATTGCGGGACTTCAGTAATGCCACTGATGCTTTCATCACACTGAACTTCTGGATGAGTGGACTGCAGGACCCACTTGGGAGGCCCTGGTTGCCCAGCTGATACACTCCTATGGCATACCAGCTGCTCTATGGCTGGGAGAGAGCTGGAACTCCGTTCTGCCCCAGTTGGATGATTATCTGGCTATTAATCTTTTTTGTGCATATGTTGTTTGTTTTCTGGGTGGGTTAGTAAATGTTGGCCTGTTTGGAAGGCTCAAGTGGATGGTGGATGGGTAATTGGGATGTTGCAATGGCTTGACTTCTTTTGGTTGGTCAAAGTCTACCCTTCCTTCCCTTCAATAATAACTCAGAGGTACAAAGAAGGTGTTCCTTTCAAGTGCTCCGCATCCTGTGTGACCCACAGGGCAGATACAATATGTGTCTGACATGCTACCAGGACACCCGATCTGACTGCTTTCAGTCTGTGGACCGAATAAAGATGACCCCCACTTCTTCTCAGAGGTGTCGGGACTGGAGGGCATGTTCAATCCTGGAGCAATTCTGTGAAGTGGGGATTTTATTGTAGTACTTGACCCCTGGTATGAACATTCTAGCAACACCCGATAGCCAAGCTCAAAAGCTGATGTGTGACTGCCCTTATTTATATCCAAAAATAATTTATTAGACCCGGGGAGAGCCTGGCATGCTGGCAGTAAGGAGGGTACATGCATAGCTGCTTTGCACATCACCTGGTTACACATTTACTATTGGCTTGCCTCTCACGAAGGTTGAGCACTTGCCATGGATACTTTCTGATCATGCCCCAGTACTGCTGGAAATGCAGCTCCCTGAATCTCACGCGCTTTTACCTACTGCCTCCCTGTGGGTGCCTTGCGTATCCAGGCTTTTACAAAGGAAGTCAGATCAGCAGTAGGTGAATATTTTCAACATAATGAAAAGTCAGTGACTTCACACTCCGCAATGTGGGAGGCCTTTAAGGTAGTGACAAGGGTGGTTATATTACAAAGCAGGCAGGTGTGTTGCGCTCTGCATGGTGAGTTGGCACATCTTGAAAGTGAGATTGGCTCCTTGGAACTTCAAAATTATACAAGTAATGACCCATCCCTACTAGCCACCATCAGAAATAAGCTGAGGAAATATTAGGAAGCGGCTCATATGAAGACGCATTGTTTGGGACAGAGGCCACCATGAAACACTTTGGGGAGGGGGACCGTGCTGGCAAGACCCTGGCCACTATGCTACGTAGGCCTTGGGCAAACAAGAACATTATCAAGTTGGAGGATGACCAGCAAGGTGAACATGTGGGGACTGTAGCAGTCCAAGTAGAAATGACTGCCTTTTGCACAAACCTTTACATGGAGCTCTGACTGAGCAGCCACCAGACCACAATTCCTACTTTGACAGCTACTGTGGCTTTATGAGGGACATTGGTGGTTCTTGGATGAGCCATTCACAGTGGTTGAGATCAAGAGGGTCATCAGTCCCTTGGTAGGAGATAAAGCCCCAGGGATGGATGGGCTTACCACTACTTTTTACAAGGAAATATGCAGATCTTCTTGTTCCACATCTATTAGCATAATATGAGGAGTCCCTTGCTGATGGCATACCACTCTCATTATGCAAAGTGTTGATTGTGACAATACTTAAACCCGACAAGGAACCCTGCTGCTGCAAATCTTATTGTCCCCAGTCCATGGTTAGTGTGAAGAATAGAATTCTCGCCAAACTTATCACCTCACCAGTGTTATCACTCCTATTATCATAAACCTGAATCAATAGAGCTTTGTACTAGATGGTCAACAATGCACAACCTGTGCACCTTCATTGCTCTGATCCATACAATAGACCGTGACCTTCGCACAGCTGCTGTTTTTCTGAATGCAATGAAAGTATTTGATTCCCTAGAATTAACATATCTGTTTGTGCTGCTTTCACGGCTAGCCATTAACTCCAAATTTATTTGACTCATCCGACTGCTCTATACCCAACCTGTGGCCCGCATGCAGCTCAAGAAGTTGATAACTGCTCCCTTCCCAGTCTCTAGGGTCATATTTCAAGGGTTTCCCTTATCCCCTATATTGTGTCATGCCTCCAACAGAATCACTCACACTGAGTTCTGGTATTTCAACTCACTGAATCTTAATATCCATGTACGCTGACAATGCCACTCTATATATGCAACACCCACACAATAAAATAGATCCACTAATTAGGGAATTTCTCAGATTCAGGGGCAGATCAGGTATTTTTATTAGCTGGGCCAAATTGGTCCTCTTCCCGCTTATGGACATAACAGAGGAATTCCCATCAGAATATCCACTCTGTTTGGCGAGAGAACCAGTGTGTTACTTAGGGTTTGGCATGGTAGTAATCTCGATGAACTTTGGCATGGTCAAATACATGCACCTAATGACATGGCTAGAGGAGCAAGTGAGCAGCTGGGTGAAGTTCCCCCTCTCCTTGACCGGGAGATTGGCAATTGCTAAAATGTTAGTCTTCTCCAAATTTTTCCACTTGTTTCTCAATCTGCCCCTTCCTCTGCACTTCCATAGACAGCTCTGATTGCATTTGGTGTCCCTTGCTTGGGCAGGACATCAGCCCCGTATAAAGTAGGAGATCTTAACACTTCCATTTGCAAACTACTGGCTTTTCACTTCACGGTTTGTGGTGCACACTGCTCAGGAACATGATTGTGCATTGCCATGCTCTCTCCTTAAGGCATTATATTTGACTCCCATATGCCCAAAGGAGCAGGTGTATACTTTAGGTGGTGCATAATGTTGGACTATTTTTTACTCTTCGAATGCCAATCATTGGTCATCTCACACTACTGATAACACTTGATGTTGAAAGGCGAATCAGACTGCGCTCCTTGTTACTGACATTCATGAGCGCAATCTAGCAGACAACACCTTTTTTCCAACACAGCAAGCCCTACAGGCCCTGAAATGATGCTACTAGATACATTCACATACTATCAGCTGTATGCTGTTATCCACGTGCTTCAGTGTTTCAGATACTGGAGGAGTTCATAACATCACCCTCATTATGCAGGCTGATAACTAATTGTATGCAGGAATGTAGGGATCAGCTATGGTGCCGGTCCCTGGCTCACGACATGTGTTGGAGGTGGATCTCACTGAAGATCAGTGGAAGCATTACTGCGCTCATTCCAGGGCACTGTCACCTAATTATCAACTGTGCCTAGTGCATTGTAAGTTCTTGCACAGACTGTATCATACTCTGGAGCGACTGTTTCGAATTGGTTGACTGATGAGGCACACTGTCTATGCTGCTTATTAATACAATTGTATTTGTAAGTTTACGCTGCTTTTGCGTTAAAAAGCGTCACAAATGCGGCACAAAAAAAGTATAAATATGGGCCATTGTGTTGAGCATTCACCTGGTTCCAATCTGCAGGGACAACACTGGAACTGATGCTGGACACCCACTCCCAATCAGGGAGAAGCTGGAACCAGGGACAGTGTTTCTAGTTCCATGCCACTTTCAAAAAGAGAAGGGAGGAAGGACAAAATAATGAAAGGACTTTGGCGTTACTGACTCTGCTCTGCAATGGTGCTACTCTGCTTAACAGGATCGTCACTTCTGGGACCTTCTGGTTTAGGTGAAGGTGGATGTTTATGAGACAGCACTTCTGATTAATATTAAATGTAATACACTTCAAAGAACAAGAAGAGGCAGTGATTATCTATGCATCAAATCCTCTACACAGGTAACAATACAATGCTTCAATTTTTAACACTGTCAGATTTTTTAAATAATCATAACATTATAGTAAATCAACCAGATACTCAAATAAAATCTTCTGGAACTCCCAAACAAGAACTTGAAATACTGGATAGAGTTTAAGGCACTCCATGAGTGAACTCAGAACATAGGTTGAAGTTAATGATATCCCGCAGTTGCATTCGATACATGGATTGGAACCTGAAAAAAACTCACAAGGAAATAGGAAACTAGGTTACTCTAGGCACATAGGCGCTCATTACAACCATGGTGGTCGGTGTTAAAGCAGCGGTAAAAAAAATGGAATCATGACCACGGCGGAAACTGCCAACACATACAGCAACTTTTACACTCCGACCGCCACGGCGGTAGCAACAAACACCGCGGCGGTAACCGCCAACAGCCAGGCGAAAGACAATGTTCCGCCCACTGTATTATTTACAATGTATACAATATATACAAAAGGTGGGACAATGCCCACTCAAAATGTCTGTGGCCCACTGGGAAAAAAACACATAGGCCAAACCCACACTTGACTCTTGCCTCAATACAGAGAGAACACTGCAGGGGCATCAGGTCGAAAACACACAGGCACCTCAGGGGGATGGGGTAGCGGGGCACCATAGCCGGAAGATGGTATAACGCCACTGCTCCTGGAGGGGGCTCTATGCCCACTGCTTGGTCCTGGGGAGTGCAAAGCCACAGTCTCTCAAGTGGATGGTTTGCCCACTGCTTGGTCCTGGGGAGTGCAAAGCCACAATCTCTCAAGTCTCTCAACTGGGTGGTTTGCCCACTGCTTGGTCCTGGGGAGTGCAAAGCCACAGTCTCTCAATTCTCTCAAGTAGGTGGTTTGCCCACTGCTTAGTCCTGGGGAGTGCAAAGCCAGAGTCTCTCAAGTCTCTCAAGTGGGTGGTTTGCCCACTGCTTGGTCCTGGGGTGTGCAAAGCCACAGTCTCTCAAGTGGATGGCTTCTTCCACTGGTTCTGGAGGGGGCTTTATGCCCAGTGTGCTTCATCCTGTCAAGGAGGGGCTTAGTAGATGGCTTCTTCCGCTGGTTCTGGAGGGGGCTTTGTGCCCAGTGTGCTTCATCCTGCCATGGTTAGGGTGAGTGGATGCCTTCTTCCACTGGTTCTGGAGGGGGCTTTGTGCCCAGTGATGCAGCACATGGGGGGTGTAAGGTCACAGTCACTCACCTGGGTGTCACACCCACATGATGTTCTGTGGCCAGGATGCATGACACACCATGGACGCAGGACTACCTTCCATCTGCGGGCAGGGACGGACAGTGGTTGCAGTGCTGGTGCAGGTGTTGGTGCTGCCAGTGGTGGGGGAGGCTCCAGCTCTTCCCCTGCAGCCTCAAACGGCTGCCCACTGGGGCTGCTGCTGCTGGCAATGGTGCTGCTTGCAGCAGTGCAGGTGGTGGTGCTTGCGGTGGTGCAGGTGGCGGTGCTGCCAGTGGTGGGGGGAGGCTCCAGCCCTTCCCCTGCAGCCTCGGACGGCTGCCCACTGGGGCTGCTGCTGCAGGCAGTGGTGCTGCTGGTGGTGCACGTGGCAGTGCTGGCTGTGGTGCAGATGGCGGTGCTGGCCACGGTACTGGTGGCGGTGCTGGCCGTAGTGCAGGTGTCAATGCTGCCAGTGGTGGGGTGCGTCTCCAGCCCTTCCCCTGAAGCCTCGGATGACTGAAGTGCCCTGGCTGGTGTTCTGTGCCCCTTCCTGCCCTTGGCAGATGGTGGTATCTCCTTGCTTCTGCCAGCTGGTGCCTTTGCCTTGGCCTTGCTGGCTGGTTGTGCCTCCTTCTCCTTCCTGGATAGAAGCTGGAGCTAAGACCCCTTCCAACATAACAGGGGCTGTCCAGCTACTAAGGCCCCTGTTGGGGCCCCATGATGTGCTTAGCAAATCTTCTGACAATCGTAATAGTCCACAAGACGTCCGCTAGAAAACTAAAATCTACTAAGCCCAGACAACACAGACAGACATCGCAGGCAAACTCGATTAGCAAGAGGTATGTCCACGGCCCAAGGCAGGGTGAAGAGACCACCACTAGAACGTTCCGAGCATATAGAGCAAACCCAGCCCCTTCACAAAGGTACCCAAAATGACAAACCAATTCCCCAGTTGTTGTGGGTTCCGGAGTTCACCCCAAGATCTACTACTGATATTCTCAACCGCTCCACTATTTTAAGACTGATAAAAGCTATCCCGGATCTACAGCATGTGGCCTCAAATGATATTGCCGCAATTAAATTTATCCAAGCTAAACGCTGCCAACACTCGGATCCCACGCTTTGTATTTTTGCGGACCCAGCCCTCCCTTTGCAGATCATGGAAAGAAAGGACCTGCTGAAAGCTTGGGGTATCGAGGTAGCCATCTACAAAGGTGAGCGATATCCACTCCCACTACTAGCTTCTCATTTCCTGGAAATGCCAAAAGGCATGCGGTCCATCTTGCATGGTGCACGTGCAGCTACCCTAGACAGCGGAGGCCCTGCAGAAACCACTATCGAGAAAAGGCTTCCCAAATCCCCGCTGCAAGTTAAATTTTGGAAACATGAAGGCAGGAAAAGACTGGTCCAAGTTCAGAGATCCTGCCGTGGAAGGGAATGGGTACCTCCGGCTCTTCACCCAAGAGCAATGGGTAACAGCTGAACATCTGGGGACTCATCCCCACAAAGAGTATTAAACATCTGCTCATGGAATATTGGTGGCCTGCGGGCAAAAATAGAGGACGAGAGATAAAAACGTTTTTTAGCACCTTTTATATTATACTTTTACAGGAATCCCGAGCGATGGAATCAATACCATTAGTAGGATTCATTGAACATGTCAATCCAGCTACAAAAAGGAATAGGCCTGGCCGGCCAAGGGGAGGCTTAGTGACATATATTAGTATGAGCATCCGGGCAAAGATCACAGAGCACAAGGAGGATGACTTACCCTTCCAACTTATCAGGCTTGACGGTTGGGGAAAGAATATACAGGACGCAATGATCCTAGTCAACATATACATCAATCCAAAAACCAAAGCAACTGAAGCAAACAAGTTATTATCCGAATTGATAAGGATGAAAAGTCTGGTACAATCAGCATATTGGCTAATATCAGGTGATTTTAACCTCAATCTATTCCACATGCCTGGCGAAAACCACATCAAAACAGTGACAGCAGTGCCCACCCAAACTCTCCCTACTAAAATTAGGAAAGACATATTAGGTGAGAGTTTCATACACACCTGTGAAGGTATAGGCCTCTTTGCCCTAAACAGTCGAAAGCTTCCCGACGTCCCTCCAGTATGGACAAGGTCCTCTGGGAAATCAGTCTCCCATCCAGACTATACACTGGTAACACCCGCCCTGTACACTTTAGTGAGTAACTTCAGCATTGTGGACCGAGTTGAAAGTGATCATAAGCCTCAGGTAATAGGGATCCGCTCATCACCACTTAAATTGGAAAAAGCGGTAGCTCTGGAAGGGCTCTTAGCACCGAAAACCTAAAACGACTTAAATGGTCATCAGATACCATTGTAACCCAAGCAGAAGGGGCTCTACTAAGGCTAGAATCAATGGCCACAGGTAGGGTGAATTTGACAATGGTCTGGGAGAACTTTGCCACCAACCTTGTTAACGCAGTCGACGTAGAAAGCACAAGAAAGGGAGCGCAAATGAGCCACCAAAAGCGTTTATATCTTCCACAGCCTGTACGGAGAAGGAAAGCAATTGTGGGTAAATTACTAAGGCAAATGCGAAAACTCCCAGACAACAGACCCCTACTGGCTGCTCTGCGAGAGCAGAGGGAACTCTTAAAAAGAGAATTATGGTTCTTTAAAAAACTGCAACAGGAGACACTCTGGGCCAAACTACACTATGCATCTAAATCATCTAACCCTAAAAGATTCTGGAAAATCATCAACGCAATGGACAAGGGACCACCAGCAGCTAATAATGCAAACATTTCAGAGGAAGCATGGGAACACCTTCTTAAGTCACATCTAAAGGAATTAGACACTGAGGCCCATATTTATACTTTTTTGCGCGCCGCATGTGCGTCCGTTTTTGACGCAAAATCGGCGCAAACTTACAAAATACAATTGAATTTTGTAAGTTTGCGACGATTTTGCGTAAAAAAATGACGCACATGCGGCGCTAAAAAAGTATAAATATGGGCCTGAAATCGTTCTGCAAACCCAGGGGTTCTCGGAGAGCCAAGAACCCGAGGTTGCAGAAAGCCTAAAAATCTCAGCATCAGAATTAATAAATATCATTGGGAAATCGTGAACCGATTGCGCCCCAGGGCCTAATGGTTTACCACAGGCACTGTTTAAACAGGAAATAGAAAGATGGGCCAAGTTCCTGGCTGAGATGTTAAACTGGGAGCTCACAACAGGAATCGTCCCGGCAACCTGGAGAGGCTCAATAATTCACCCCATCTACAAAGGAGGGAATGCAGCTTCTCCAAGCAAAGACAGACTCATCGCTCTCCTAGATGTAGACCTTCAGGCCCGTATATATACTTTTTTTGCGCCGCATTTGCACCACTTTTTGACGCAAAAGCGGAGCAAACTCAGAAAGTACAATTGTATTTTGTGAGTTTGCGACGCTTTTGCGTTAAAACATTACGCAAATGCAGTGCTAAAAAAGTATAAAATACCGGCCTAAGTATTTTTCATCTTGTATGTTAAAACATCTAGAGTCTTGGATTACAGATAACAACATTTTGCCATTCAATCAACCAGGACCCCCACCTACCTAAGTTTTGTTGACTTTAAAGCTACTTTTGATTGTGTTCCCCACTGTAAACTGTGGGCTAAACTACAGCTCTGGGGACTCCCAGTTAATATTTTAAAAGCTATTGAATTGATCTATTCTGACATTTGGGTGAAGGTAAAACTAGGGGGCAGCTCACATTTATCTAGGGCAGTTAAAACAACAGCTGGTGTTAAACAAGGCTGTGTATTGGCCCCAACACTCTTTAACCTGTATTTACCGGATCTGTCTGCAATGCTAAATGTGGATCCATCCCACTCACCCTCATTGGGCGGCCAGCAATTATCTAATATGTTATATGCAGACGACCTACTACTAATTAGCAACACCAGAATAGGCATGCAGAAACTGCTAAATAAATTAGAAGAGTTTGCAAGGATAAACGAGCTAGAAATCAACCACAAAAAATCTAAAATGATTATAATTAATCACAGGCCCCCATCCCAGCATAAATGGCTCATAAACTGAAAGATCCTGGAGGAAGTAAACTCTTACAGATATTTAGGAGTCGTGGTTGACGCCAGGTGCAACTTTGCTGGTCAAATGGAAGCAATAAAAAACAGGGCGCAGACTCTTGCTTATGCATTCTGCAAACTCGCTAATTCAATCTGTGGTCACGCCTTGAAACCCTTAACAGCCATAATGAGAGCGAAATTATTGCCAACTCTCTTGTATGGGGCAGAAAAAATGAGGGGTATGGAAGTAACTCTTTTGGAGAAGCTTTTGATAAAGACGTATAAGTGTGTCTTCCGGCTACCAAGGCATGCTTCCACTGCCCAGGTCAGACTAGAATTCATGTTGGTTAAACAGTCACTGGCTCGCCCAGCAGCTTTCATCAAATGTTGTTACAAACTGAGCTGCGCCCAAGAAGGATCTCTAGCCAACCTAGTCTGACAGGAAATCTCACTGGAAAGAGGCAACGGAAACCACAAAAGATATCTGGAAAGGAGTATAAGCCTCTTGAACCTAGGTGGGGTATGGGATCAGTCACAACAGTTTTTAATAAAGCAGTTAATAAGTCATGTAAACTACTTACAAAAAAGATCTGTCCAAAAGGTCGCATTGGCTGGCTGACCCTTAATTTGTATAAAACTCTAAAGGAATCTACACTATTGTCCGCCCCCTACTCACGGAAAATTAAGCAATGCTTTTTAAGGCTTAGACTGGGTGATGTCCCAACACCAGACCTCCTCCCAAATTGGAAAAAGGGGCCACAAGCGGGCACACAGGAATGGCACCTCTTCCATCTGTCGGTTGAAAACCTGGTGCATGTGGTCTGCCTTTGTCATGCTCTTGCTGGAGACAGAAAGCGCTTATTGAAAAAAGAACTAAATGGCCTAGGGATTAGATCTAGACAAGCACTAATTGAAGCATTCAACCCACAAAACACAATATTGAATATTAGATTGGTTCAAGTTTTAGAAATTTACTCAGGTAAAATAATGTCTGCTGAAAGATGCCTGTGACAGGAAGGGCGCAGGTAGAGACATAAGCCACCTACTTTGAATACAAATTTTAAAGAAAGAAAGGTACTCAAGTAATATTCGCCACATGGCCTGACTGGCCGGAAGCACTGTACTGAAAATCGGAGTCAAATAGGTTTTCCTTTTTTTTTTCTTTTCATTTTAAACTTGTGAAATGTATTTTCATTCAGTTTTATACATTTTATGTAATTCATATGTTTTAGTGTATGAGCACGGTTCTGTTAACTTTAATGTTGAAGGATTACTTTTATGGTTTTAATTAACTAATAAAATAAACATTCTCTCCCTCCCATCCCCTTATGCACAGACATTGACCACCAGACATGCAGCACTCTGCCCAGGACTCCTCAGCCCCCCCACATGAGGCTTACACACACAGCAATCCATACATTCATGACCCACACATCATGCTCACAGTGTACTCACCTGTTTGCCTGGAGGACCACAGAGTAAACTATAATGAGGTAGGACCCCATCCACCAGTCTCTCCAACTCCTCTAACGTGAAGGTGGGGGCCCTTTCTCCAGATACTCGATCCATTGTCGCTTCTAGACACAGGTCACAGCAGCACTTGCAGTGTAGGACCTGTCCTGTTGAAGGTCAGGTCGTAAGTGAGTGCACAGATAGAAAATGGCGGTCTCGTCTGCGGCGGTGCGTACCTTCACCACTGGCATACATCGCCATTGGCCCAATGATAACAAATGTGAAGTTGCACGGCAGTCATTGACCGCCGACTGCAACAGCGCACAACGCCAGTGGAATTACCTCATTTCCACTTGTCTCTCCTCACAGGTCAGGCAGCCACCATTTCAGGGGGGTACAGGCCATGGCACCTAACTGCATCACAGCAGACATTGGCACATCAACTGACTCTCGAATTCACATACTGTTTCCGTAAAGGAAAAAATGCATTCTTAATTTCACATGATTACTGATATCGGTATATAAATAGTTTGATTGAGTAGTTTGGATGTTTTCATTTTATCGTGTACATTAGGGTTTTAGTATTGGTATCAGTCTTTAGACTCTGTAAATCTTTGGTCATTTCTTTCTTTCTGGTCCGATTAAGGCTGCTGTCCTTTTTAAATGGGCTTACAAGAATGTTGTATCGGGTGAGTTGTTCTTTATGTTTAAAGTAGATAGAGTCCTATTTTGTTATTCATGTACGGTGTATCGTTGTCTAGAGAACGGACTACAGGTAACTGGAGTTAATCCGTTTTTTATTTTTACTAATCATGAGGCGGGACTTTGTTAGCCCAGAAGAAATGCGTTGCCAGTTCCACACAGTTACGCGTACTCACGTTCAAGCATGAGCAGCGTAGATCCGTTTTTAGAGGTGAGTGGGCTTTAGGATTGCTAAATATGATACTTACATATAACGAGTCACTCATTTTGCTATTACTTTAATTTATTGTATATCCTTGTTGCAGATACACTTGCCTTATACAATTTGAGCTCATGCAGACTTAATCTATTCGAGTTGTCAATGAAGAGGTAAGCCATTTTGGCAGTGGGATGAATTTGACATGGTAGCATAGATATTGCACTAGACTCACTATTACTTTATTATATTTAGGTACTCAGTCATTTTATTCATTTGATTCTATTGGTATTGTTCTGTAAGAGAGCTTTGTGGATAGTTGGTAAACAGGTATTTTCTTTAAGAATATTTAAAAAAATAAGATACACTATAAGGGAGATATAATGGACTTCACTTGTGTGTGCATTTTTGTAACACATTAATTGAATAAGATGTCACTGAGTTGATGGTGTGGGTAGAATACTAATAAACACTAGTTTATATTGTTTATAATTTATATAGATTTCCACTGAGTCAATAATGAATATATTACACAGTATAATTGGTGGAATATATGTTTTGTAATTATTGGAATTATTTGGATTAGAAATGAGAATGTTTATAGGAGGAATAGTTATTATTGTTTATGTTGTTAGCAGCCGTTAAAAGCCCTGAAGAAGTCAATGGGGAAGATTCAACCCACATGAAACACATGTTGGCTTGGCTGGATCTGTCTGTGAAGAGATATTAAAGAAGACATGTATTGGATGATCTTTTTTGAGCCTGGTGGTTTGATATGTTTTATTGCCATTATACTCTTTATTGAACAAGAGTGCTATTTGTTGATATTTATGATAGGATTAATCTTTTGTCGTCCGTTTACATGCTTTCTAAGGGGGATACATTGTTTAACATCGTTCATGTACTTAAGAGGGATCATTGTGGTGAACGCTATTTTCTCCCATTACCTACCCCTGTCTCTAGTAGTACTATAGAACAGCACCATACCACAAAAGATGTCACAACTTGGACTGGGGAGGGCCTGGTTAGTTGAAATACTATTTTATGAGTGGAATGGTGGAAAAATAGTATAGCATTCTGGGAAGTGCTATAATTTTAAGTAGGGCAATTCTTCATGTAGCTGTCAGGGGTAACATCTCCCAGAAGCGCATATTTGCTCTAATCCCTCTGAGTCCTTGCATATTTCCTTCTAGTAAATCATCCATTTGGTGGTATATTTTTACTCCCAAGTATTTAAACATGCTAGGGGACCAGGGCAGACCCCTTGTGTTGTTAGGCTCAGGGGTGCCCTTAAACATTGGGAAAATGGAGGATTTCCTCCAGTTGATCTGAAGTCCGGAGGCTGCGCCGTAGTTCTTAAGCATCTTCATTGCCCCCGGTAAGTCTGTCTCCAGGTTTTGTAGGAAAAGCAGCATGTCATTTGCATAGAGGGTGATGTGATGGGTCCAGTTATTAAGTGAGATAGCCCTAAAGTGCAGTCCGGTTCTGGCCATTTGGGCTAGGGGTTCTACTGCTACCGCAAAGAGAAGGGGGGATAGTCGACATCCTTGTCTGGTGCCCCTTCCAACCTGGAATGGGGTGGCTATAGTATTGCCTGTTCTCACCCTTGAAGTGGGGTTAGTATATAGAAGTTTAGTCCGTCTTACAAATCCCTTCCCCAGTCCCAATTTTAGCATGGCCTGCTCTAAGTAGTCCCACCTTAGGCTGTCAAAGGCCTTCTCAATGTCCACCGAGATGATCACCGCATGCGGCAGAGTCGGGGGTAGGGAGTGGGGTACTGATACTAGGCGCCTAATATTTTGGGCTGTGCTATGCTTAAGTATGAAGCCTGATTGATCTTGATGAATCAATGATGGCATATGAGGAAGGAGTCTATTAGCTAGTATCCAGCTTAATATTTTGTAGTCAATATTAAGCATGAATAGTGGGCGGTAGGAGCGAACATCGGGGGGGCCTGTCAGGTTTCAGTAGGGGAATCACAATAGCTACGTTGGTTGATTGGGGGAGGTTATTTCTACTCCATGCTTTGGCGTATAGTGCGCAAAGGTGGGGAGCAAGAAAGTCTTGGTATAGGTGGTAGAACTCTAATGGGAGCCCATCTGCTCCCGGGACCTTGCCCTTTGCCATGCTTTGGATCGCGGTTTTAATTTCTGCGATCGATATTGGTGTTGCTAAGGCCGAGCTTTCCTCTGAACTCAGGCTGGGGAGAGTGAGGCCCTCCAGTTCTCGCATCTGAGTAGTACACAGTGTTTCGGTGGGAGGTGCACATAATTTTGCATAGTATTTAGTGAAGACTGTTTATTTTTTGGGGGGGTTGAGCAAGCCAAGCTAGTAGGGCGCCTGCTTTATCACCTTCTGAGTGTTGTCTGGTTAAGTATTGCTTATAGTCGAAACGTGCTAATCTATTGTTTGCCTCTTTTATTTTCGTCTTTGTTTCGTTTAAAAGGGAGTTCAGGACAGGTTGTGTTGGCTGCCTTCGCTCTATGTCTCTAAGGGAGTCTTCCAATTGTTGGAGCTCTGCTTCTATTGATTTCCGAACACCTATATTTTCAGTAATACATGTGCCCCGAATTACTATTTTGAATGTTTCCCATTCAATAGATCTGGAGGACGCCGTCCCCATGTTTTGTTTGAAAAGTGCGACGATGGCTGCATGTAAAGTGTGTTTGAATGCTTCATCTTTGAGCATTTCTTCTCTAAGGCGCCAGGTTGGGATCGTCGGTCTCTCTCTACCCCACGATAATGAAATCATCATGGGGTTGTGATCAGATATTGTACGGCTGAGATATTCAGCTGCTATCACGTCATTTTGAATTTTTGGAGATACTAAGAAGGTGTCGAGCCTGACGTGTAAATCATGCACTGGAGAATAATATGAGTGGGTTGGTTGTTCTCCAGCTATCTACTAATTGCCAGTGGTGTTGCCATTCGGTGAACAATTTAGCAGACTTTAAAGATTGGGATTGCAACAGTGGCGGGTGTGATATGTCTAGGTTGATACTTGCTATACAGTTAAAGTCCACCCCGATTATGTTTAAGCCTGCAAGAAATGGGCCTATTTCTAGAGAAAGTCTGTCGAAGAATTTCCCTTGGTCATGGTTCGGTGCGTATATACCGCCTATGGTTACTTCTCTCCCCTCTAGTCTCCCGCCAACCACCACGTATCTTCCTTCCTTGTCAATGATCTTGTGGAGTATCTGGAAAGGGACCCCAGGACAAACCCATATTAGCACTCCCCTGGCGATGGCTAAATAGTTAGTGGTGATTATTTGGCCTCTCCTTCTTTTATTGAGGGCATTGACTTCTTGCTCCACTAGATGGGTTTCTTGTAAGAGAGCTATGTGTATCCCTCTTCGTTTGAGATAGCTGTGTATTTTATGTTGTTTGGACATATTGTTTAAGCCTTTGACATTCCAGGTTATTGTTTTATACTGTGTAACCATTATCTTGGTTTTTCTTATCTGTGCTGGCTAGGGTAGAAATATGCATTGCGGTGTTGGAGGTCATGATTTGATAGCGAGGATCTAGTTTGAGAATTATCAACTTTAGTGGTGGCATGTGCATGAATTACCCCTTTTCTTCACTTAACAAAAACTTCTCCCAACTCCCACTCCCCAGGACCAGTGACTGAAACTTTCCCCGTCCAAGCCATTGTAACTTATCTTAGTTCCTATTGGTGGGTGGCGTGCCAGAGACCGAGAGCCTACACTCCAAGCCGTTCCGGGGACCCGGCAAGAAGGTATCTGCTGCCCATGGAAGTTTACTTGGAGTTAGCCGTGTTCTGTGGTTCCCGTGTGTTCTTCTTTGGACAAGTGTTATGTGTTGTTTATGTTCGTGGAGTTACTCAGGTGATCTCTACTCTACCCGTGAGGGGTCAAATGATTTCTTCCGCTGTTCTGGAGGTTACTTTGGGTAGGCTAGTAAGAATGTCCCCTGATGAGATTGAGGAACTCCCACAACTCAAGTCATGGTCCGAGGCGTCCCCTGAAGTCTGGGAGAGGTGGAGGGCTCCTCCGCTCAGAGATGCTGCTGCATCCACTGCTTCGTGCATTTCATGTGGGGTTTGGTGTCTAGGAGGTGCTATTTCCAAGACCCGTTTGGTGGATCTGCTGCATTTCCTGCCTGGTGTGCGAGGGGTTCTGGTCCGGGAGCCCAGAGGGGCAAGGTTCAGGGTCTCCAGCCAGTCTCCCACCAGCTGTGGAGTTGAGAAAAAGTAAGTTTTGCCTTCATGTTCTACTCTAAGTTTGGCTAGGAAGAGCATTGCATATTTTATACCTTTTTCACGTAGGGTACGTTTGTGGTCATTATAAGAGGCTCTCTGGGTTTGAGTTCCTTTAGTGAAGTCTGGGAAAACCATGATGCGTTGGTTATTTAACATGATTTCACCTCTTAAACGAGTTTGCGAGAGGATATAGTCTCTATCTTTGAAGTGTAGTAGTTTTGCCACTATTGGACGCAGTCTGGTTCCTGTGGGGGGAGGTCTACTGGGAACTCCATGGGCTCTTTCTATAGCAAAAAATGCTGAGAGGGCCTCGGTTGGTAACATGTCTTTGATCCAGTTTTCCAGAAATGATTCCATGTTTGCTGCAGAAGACTCCGCTCCTTCCGGCACTCTGACCAACCTAAGGTTGCACCTACGAGAGTGGTTTTCCGCGTCCTCCGCCCTGGCTTCTAGGGCTTTAATTCAGGATGTGAGCTTGGCAGTTTCGGTAGAAGATGCTTTCAGTGTGGAAGTCACCAGATCTAGGGTCTTTTCTGTTGCTCCCACTCCCTCTGTGAGCTTATGGTGGTCGTCCCGCAACAGTGATAGGTCCACTGTCAAGTTGTCTATTTTTTGTTCGAGTGCTTCGTGGGATTCTCTAATGGCCTGAAGGACTGTGTCTAGGGTTGTCTCCTGCTGTGTTGTGGCGTTTTGGGGGACCAATTTTGGGGGTTGTCCAGGCATCTTGTTGGCCGTCAGGTCGTCTTGGTCCCGCCCTTCGCGCTTTTTGGGTTTGCCCATTATTTGAAGCCTGTTGCGAGTAGGATGGGGTAGGAGGCCTCAGTTGTGGTGTTCAGGGGCTCTGAAATTCGAATGTTTTGGCGAGGCGGGTCTCTTAGATTTCCACGCCACTCCTCGTTGAATACCTGAGTAGGGTGAGCGTTATTGCTGAGCAGGGAGGTCGGATCTCTGCTTTCCGCCTAAATTTGTGGAGGTTTCTACAGGGTATTTAAGGGCCACCGATTTTCAAAGTTAAGGGGCAGTGTCCTGTTAGCGCCCGCTTCCCTGGTAGGGCCAGGGGATGTTGACCCGCAGGCAACCGGTATTTGCGTCTCCTTCCCCGTCCCTGTGGGGGTGGCACTCCTCTTGGTGGACCTCCTAAGGTAAGTTTGTGTGGGTGGTGGGGGGCCCAGTTCCCGATTTCAGGCGTTTGTTTGCTTGTCTTCGTCCCCCTTTAATTTATTTCTGTGATTTAGGACTATAAATTCCTTATAGTGGCCAGCGGGGAATTCCTATTGTAGCCGCGACTCTTCACCTCTCTGGGTCTGCGGGCCCTGGTGTTAATCGCGCTCCCTCCAGTATGCCACTCCGCCTCCATTTATCTGCGTCGCTGCTCCTGCTCTCCACGTTCCTCCACTCGGGCTCCCGCAATTTATTTCTCGCTGGGGTTGATGACAGGCCCACCGGCTTCTCCTGTTCTCCCCGGCGGGACAGTGGCGCCGCATTCTCGGACAAGGGACTCCGTGTTGAAGTGCTCCACAGCTTCACCTCAGTGGGGCCAGCTTTCTGATGCGGCCACCATTTTGGATCTCGAAGGTCACGGGGAGCGCTCGCTGTTTTCTCCTCGACCGTCCATCTGGTACCTTTGATATTACCCCCGCTTTGGCTCGGCCATCGTCCAAGGCTGGGGCCGTGGTTTTTTGGGCCGTCTGGGCTGAGTTAGTGCTGGGATCTGGCCGGGTCCCGTTCCTGGCCCCAAAGCATTGCGCTAGGCATGCAGCTTCATCGGCTGCAGGCCACGTCCCCCATCTGTAGTTGTATCTTAGTGTTTTATATAGCCTTTTCCGATGGAGAATGATACCTTGCCTGTAAATTGATTTTCTTTTCAATCTGAATCTGGATTATTGTGTGCAAAATGCTGGGTAAAGTCCCAAGTTTCTCATTTATGTCTCAACAAAAAACAGTGAGCTCCAGAGGAGGATTTTGCAGAGTGAGATGACACTTTCACATTGAGTCCTTGCAACTTGACTGCTATTCTTGGAAGTATGCCGATTTGAATCTCCAGCTTAAGTGACTCAATGTTCAAAGCTTCTACTATCAAGGTCAAGAGCAAGGTCATTTAATCAATGTATTTGCTAGAGAGGCTTGAATTGCTTCACACTGCCTCATTGACTCCTTACTAGTCTTGCTGTTACTTAATTTGGGAGTTCAAATGATTTATTTGCTTTAAGTCCATGATAGGATTCAATTGCTTCCTCATTGTGAACGGATGTCAAATTTTCCTGATGAAGATTGCCTTCACCATTAGTTATTGGTGTACCATGAGTAGGTGATTCTTCATGTCCAACCCTTTTCTTCCAGGGTCATGCAGTAGAGAAACTAACTGTTGTCATAATTTCCTACAGTTGGTTTGCCACCTATATATATAGAGTGTTCCAGAGTTAGAAAGTTTGAATTCAGTAAGGGTACTTCAAAGGTGTTCCCTTCCTCTGGGTATCTTTTAGATGTTGGTAGATAGTTACAGATGCATGATGAAGCTTCTTGTTGGTGTGACCTGGTTTCGCAGGTTAAATGATCTGTCTTTTCCCTAACCGAGGACAAGGAAATTGGTAGGCCGAGGTTAGGATTAATTTTTTATATTTCACTGTAGATTTCCACCTCTATCATTCTCCAGTTACAAATGATGGGCGAAAGCATACATGTCCTGTTATGATCCTGGAGCTTGTGGTCACACCCTGGAGCGATGTCTGCTTTGATAACCTCCAGGTCTGGCTTGGAGGCTAAATTGACTGTGAGCACACCCTAGCTGTATAAAGCTACACATTCATGCACTGACTAATATTTATTCTAGCTCATTCTTTTCGACCCACCCCTACCTCGTAACTGCTGTTCCACATATGGACTCATCTACATTGCCCAACTCATTTTTGACGGGTCTCCAAGTATTTGGGCCCTTCAAACATAGGACCTTCTGTTGGACCATTAGTTTGAACATTGGGCATTTTTCTGGGATAGAAAGGGTGACCATATGCGGGAGTAACTTCCCCTGCTAATTTCAGACTAAACATTTTGGCTCAGTTACTGGAATCCACGAGCAGTGAGACGGTTGAACTAGGATTGCAGGCTTCTATGACATCACCATCGCTATAGCACATCTTTCTTCATTGCATGTATACCTTCATGTCCCTAATTGTACTGGCTGGTATTGTGGCAGTGCTCTTCCAGGAGTTTTTCAGGGAGGTTTAAGTGCCACTTGGCCTTGTGGCTGAGCTGCTAACCCTTATGAGCATCGTTTGTGCTTTTGTTTGCCAATTCTTGGCTCTTTAATGGTCTGGTGCTTTCCTAAAACTCATGGGTAAATTACTGTTTTCCTAAAACTTGAGGGTGGACTGGTAAGCTCTTCTCTGTGACTGAAGTCTGACAACCTAAGTAATTACTCACTATCGCCAGAATGCTCACTAACTGGGTCAGATAACCTCCTTCTGTACATTGGGCCCGGGCTGACTGATTTAGGGACCCATAACGTCTAATAACCTCTGCACAGGCCTGTTAATGCAGGTGCCTTGTATAGCCTTATGGCCTTGTGACCCAGTAGTGTGCTAATACTCGTAGTTAGGTATAGTGAGGCGAGGTGATCTTAGGGGTGCTGGAGGTACAGTGCAGGGGGTTGCCTGGTCTTGAAGGCAAGGCACACCATTACCTAGTCTGACTGCTCCAGCGAATGCTTTGCCGGCTCCTAGCATTACTGAAGCTTAATGCTTTCAGAACAGCTGCAGCCTACAGTCTCCATGGCCCTTGGCTTTCTTGCTTCTCCTCTCCTCACCTCTGGTGCCACGTAGTGCATTGGAGTACATCTGACCTTGTCATAGGATGCCAGAGTCTCTGTGATACTCTAACTGCCCTTGGTTCCCCTGCGGCTGAAGCAGGAGCTGGAGGCCAAGGGGGCTGGAGGGCCAATTACATGCTAGGTGAGAATAAAGGCTGACAAAATGTCCCTAGTCAGCTGCCTCCGGTGGCTTAATGCTGCTCTCGATGTGGGGCTCAAGCAGCTCTGCTGCCAGTGACTCAAACCCCACCCCCTACACCTCCACATACAACCACTGTGCATATAGTCAGGAATCGTTTCAGGTTGCCCGAAAAGTGTTTTTCCCACTGTTGCTTAAAGTGCATTTTAGATATCTTTCATATTTTTATTTTTTTTAGTAATTTGGGCATATGTGTTATGTTATTTTTAGAGAAATGTTTTAATTTTGTATATTTAGCTTATTTTATATATTTTGTTTCTTTATTTTTTAGTCAATATTTAAAAATTGGCTATTTAGTCTTGAAGAATGTTCCAATATAATAAACACAAATATGTACACATTAGAAATATCTATATCTATAGATATATATATATATATATATTTGAAAAAAAATCTATTATTAAAATAACATTATATTACTCTTAAAAGTAAATAAATGTACTGTAAATGCAACACTTTTAAGCCAATATTTATCAAGAAATCAATATTTTACCTGTTTCTGATAGATATACCTGTTTACAATATCTGTGTTACAATATTTTTGTAATTTTCATTATAAGTATGGGACCAAGATATTTCTGCCAACAATATTTTTGACACAATGTTTGTACAGCTCAATAATAACAGTCATGATATTGTGTTTGTGAACAATCAACAGCCATGAGGCACCGGAATAAACTGAATTAGGAACAGACAATTTTGGACTCTTTTCATTTAGTGGTTTGGATTATAAGTGCTTGGGAAGAGTGTGAGCCCCTCCCATTTTTACAACAGTGTCCAGGTGGAAAGGCAAATCCAAAAGCTGCAGAATGATCCAATATTATCAAGGCACATGGATGATATTTGTAACAAGTTGTGAATAGCTGTTGGCTGATATTCAGTAAGCCCCGGAGGAGATTAAAATTACAAAGGTGTAATTCATGCAATGCTGGTAATTCTGAATTACGCTTGTTACATGAGATCCATTTGCGGTAAAATTTTATTGCAAATGCACTTTTACATGAGAATGCAGGTGGCTGTTGCTCACTGTACGCTCCTAAATGCACCCTTGCACCAAAAATATATGTGAGGGCACATTTGTGTGATAAAATATCATGTGAAATAAAGGATTTGCACTTCATGTAATTATGCATAATTTATAATGATTTTGCCATTCCTGCAATTACACAAAAGTAATCTGTGCTAATTTGACACACAAATATTATTTAGTATTAGTGTCATCCTCAGATTGTCAGGAAACTCAGTCTATAATGAATACTTAGCAGATTATAGACCTGAAGCTCTATGAATAGTTGTGAGGAAACTACAGTTTTCAGCACCTTGTGATAAAGGGGAGGCTATATTTTCTAAAACTAGACAATGGCACTTGTTTAGACTATGGGGAATTTGTCACCAGAGGTTGCCTCAGAATGCTGAGACTATAAATGGCAGCCTAAAAAATAGTAACCGCAGACTATGACCTAACACTAAGGCCTTCATTATGACATTGGCGGCAAATGCCGCCTAACTCCACGGCGATGGCCGTCAACATACCGTTGCCGTGGCTACCAGCTGCCCTCCAGCATTATGACCCTTGACCGAATTCCGCCATGATGCTGGCGGAATACCGTCGACAGTCATGGAGGAGGATGGCGGTAAGGTGGCGCTGCTGTCAGCAGCAGTGACATGCCAGCAAAACACCACCTGCGTCCTTTCTCCTGCCGGAGGACCCCCTGCAAGCAGGTAAGTCGGGTTCTCCGACAGGAGAATGGGGTGGCGGATGGTGTGTGCATGTAAGGGTGTTTTGTTTGTGTGTAGGGTGTGTGTCTGTTTTTGTATGTGTGCATGCGGGTGTGAGTCGCGTTAATGCGTGCATGAATGGCTTAATGTAAGTGTACGTGTATATTGTGTGTTGTGAATGTGTGGGTGTGTATGAGTGCATGTGTGGGTGGATGTGAGTATGCGTGTGTGTATGATTGTGTATGAGTGCATGTGTGGCTGTGCAAATGTGGGGGGCAAGAGAGGGAGGAGGACGGTGGGGTGGGATGCTGGGAAGGGAGGCGGATGAGTCCTCAATCAGTGCCAGGGAAGGAATTCCCTGGCACTGATAGTGCCTACCGCCATGGTTTTTTGTAGTGGAATGCTTGCCACTAAAACCATTGCCGTAGGCGGGGTCATAATCCAGAGGGTGGGATTGTGACGCCCATCAGGCTGGGGACCGAAGACTCCAGCCCAGCGGCCGTTATCATCCTGGAGGACGGAGTGGTACATTTGCGGTTTGGCTTGAGCCAAACGACCAATGTCAAAATATGGGAAAAGGTACCGCCAGCCTGTTGGCAGTACCTTTTCCCAAATTACTGCCGACCGCCAGGGTCGTAATAAGGTCCTATATCATCAAAGTAAGAATACATAGGTAAATATAGATTCACTAAGTGCATTTAAGAATAGTAAATTTATACATACCTCTATACACTTACCTAGATCTCTTTGTGGTAGTCAGTATTTTGGAGTCTATAATGTTGTACGTCAATGTGAAAAACTTGATATTCTGGTAGGACACCCTAATAGCCTGCAGGTTTCACAAAGGCATATACTTGCTCTCTCCTGGTAGAAGTCTGCTCATCATAGAGATCCTTATCATGTCATTAGTGATAGTTTTGGGAAAATTGTTCTGAAATGCAGATTAGCTAAGTCCTTGCCATGGGGAACCAGGTGTTTTTTTCACCTCTACATGAGAAAGGGGAAATAGATTTTGGTGGGCCAGGACAAGTAGTTACATATGGCAGTTCTCTGATCTAGCCATGATGATGTGGACAAGTACACGAGGGGAGTGCATAAAGCAATCTTGTTGCAGGTGGTTGTGAGAGAATTATATTTTAAAGTATATTAGGATCATAATGGTATACTTGATGTGTGTGGAGTGAATTTAAATACAATTGCTTTCTGCATGTATTCAGTCACTTTGGTAAAACGGTATGGCAGTTGGCAGTGTGTTCACCATGTCTCAATCAATTTCGTAATTAGAAATAGGGATTTCTAACCCATTCCAACCAAGTAGATGAACTCAGGCTTAATTTTACTATGTAGTGAAGTCATCCAGCAGTCACCCAAAATTAAACTACTTTTAAGGAATTAACCCTTTTTTTCAGTTGGCAGACTTAACTAGTAAACCATCCTAGGGTGTACCTGTCAGGCACTTGCTCTCCAGGTTGGTTGTTATATCATAGGGGAACACTCAGAGATAGTATTGATTTAGACCAGTTTTATCTTGGGTGAGACAATACACTCTGAGGAATGTATTTGTTTTTTGGCCTCATCTCTCATTTCAGTATGAACATGTCCTTGGAGTGGTCAGGTGAATAGAGGTCCAAAAATTCAGCCTAATTTGATATCTCGGTTCAAGAGGAACAAGGGTTCCTCTTTTCCCCACCAGGAGCGAGCCCAGTTTATCTGTGTTTCCATTTAGGCATTGGACATATGTTTTCGGACCAAATGTTGAAATCTCTAACAATAAATACTCTATTAGAACATTTGAAAGTGTTTGCATCAAGTAAAATTAACTTTAGGTGAACTGATCTTGGTTACAGAAGGCAAACTCTATCTTAACTATGGTTTGATTTTGTAAATGATGGAGTACTACACAAGAAGGAAATCTGCTTTATCTTACATGTAGGAGGTCATTAACCGGGCCCTGATGAAGGGGATGGGCAAAAGTTTCCTTAAATAAATTGTGAATACTTTAGTAACTTATCTTTCCTTGAGCTGGACCCCATGCCTACCATCCTTGGTTGGGTGAGAAGATGTGATTGATAATGCCACTTGGTGCTGTGGTATCATGAGTCAAAGAAGGAATGATGGAAGGTGGTACTAATTTTATAAGACTTTCACCATCCACAGGCTCCAATGGGTGGTAGTTTCCTAACCTATATTGCCAGAGGGCCCAGAGGTAGCTTACATAGTGTCTTTTTCGAAGAGTCCATTGGTGCTAGTATGTATGTCACTTGGAGTCAGAAAAGTTAAGGTATTCATCTTATAATATGCATTGCAATCAGTTGGCAGTTTAAAATGTTTTAGATGATTAATGATTGAGTCCACATTGGCTTAGGTATTTTATTCTATTGGGTTGCAACTGAAATTTCTAAAGATGTATCCAATCTACTATTCGCATTTAAAGGTATTAATAATAATCAGAATGCCATGCATGTATAAAACCATCAATAATGCTAAATCTTGACTGGCTCTGCAAGTTGGCAATTTGCAGCAAGAGTTGATCAACCCCTCATGAACATTTGGATCCCATGTAAGTAGGCACGATTTTTATTATGGTAGGTAAATTTGAGTTATGTTTGTTATGTGAAATAGTGAAATACCAGAAATTGTGCTATTAAGCTATGTTGTGTAATTACATGCCGATTGTAACAAACATTTTGTACATGCCCACAGGAACATTGTGAACCACCAGAAACAAAGTGACTGCATATGGTTTTGGGCACCTGTGTTTTTGCACTGTTTTGTGTGAAATGCATTTGTATGTGTCTATTTAGCACAAGGACACTTTGCACACTATAATAAAGTGGCTAATGTTGATTTTGAACTGTGTGCGATTATGTATTATTTTTAGTAATTTGTGATCTATTTTGTTTAATATATAAAAGTAAATTACATGTATTTTGCACACACCTAATCCTATCCTGAGTGGAAGTAGACTAAATACTCTTTCTAGATGTCACAATGCGCATTCAGCCATTTGAAAGCATGAAACTCCTGTCATTCATACTTTGTAAGGACTTCATAAAAACAGGCAGAAAGGTAGATAGTGCAGACCTACCAGAGAAATATAATAAAGTATGTTTGATTTATTACTGACGGGTTAATATCTCATTGTTAAATCTGAAATTGATCCATTCCTGAAGGGTATGTTCTTGGTCCTAGCTTTGCTCTATTTTCCTCAGTTTCTTCAAATTACTTTGAAATCATTAACATTTTACTTGTGCTTTCACAGTGCTCATATAGTGTCACACTCTCTATCAGACAAACATAAACAATAGTGAAAATATTAATTTCAAGGCATTCACTGCATTGTATGTGGAGTTGTATAACTGTGTGTAATGTTTCAATGAGAAATATAGCAATAGATGCTGTGTGCAATTTCAAAGAGGTGTGGTTGGCTAGCTATGGCGGAGTTAGGCATAGAATCTGGCCTCCAACCAGACCATTTGGATAGTCCCCCTCTGTGCACAAATGAAGATTGTATGCAGCAGGAGGTTGCTGGCAGCAAGAGGGTTGGGTACAGGACCAGGCCAGACCCTACAAGCGACTGATGTGCACAACCAAAGACTGTGCCCTGCAGGTACCTTGGCTCAATATGATAAACAAATCCAACAATTCAGTGAAAAAACACAAAGATTAAAGTGATGTAATCGTTAGGTCTACTAATAAGATCCTAGCTTGCATTAGAAAAAAACAGAAATTCACTGAAAAGTCCAACGGTTAAAGCGATGCTATAGTTAGCTTTTGAACTGCAAAAAAAACAAAAATGCAAAACAACACTGCAATTCACAAGTTATAGTTACTTCATTAACCATAACTTGCACCTTTGCAATGCTCCGCTTATGACCTTACATATTAGATAACTGATGACATATTCTATCACAGATAAACCCCTATATATGTCCATTTCTAAAAACAATTCTTAACGTTTTACACCTCTGATTTCATCAAGATGACTTGAGCTGTGCTACAGTTTTGTCATAAATATAGAATGTTAGTGCTGTAGTTGTCTATTAGAGAACTCTAGGAACTCTAGGAAGCTGCAGTAGGCCGGGTAATTAACTGACAGGATGTTGCTGATGTTAGAAATAAGTTTTACTTTAACACTTGAATAAGGAAGATAGCGTAAAATTATCAAAAATGTTCTCTCATTTTAGCTTCTGAGGCGCCTTCCATAACCTCTATGGCAAAATTATGAGAGAAAACTGTCTTCTATCAAACATAGTTCATGAAATCTTAGCAAAGGATCAGCATTTTTCAAAGAGTAAAATCATTTCAGAAATATCGCAATTCCTAAAATAAGTATGGTACCAACAACAAATGATGTATATTGAGACTAAAATCTGTTATCACTGTTTATGTGTGTACTTTTTGTGACCCTCAAAACAAGCTTCACTAAATACATCTAAAATGAGACTATGTCCCTGTCCCCATAATTGCTGCCACACCATTTTGTTCATGTGGCCAGCCAATAAATGGGAAAGGGGTTCTTTTGGAATCCCTCAGATATCCTTTGGGGTTCAGATGAACTCACCCTGCTCCTTATATACGTTTTACATTCAATTTTAGGATGCAAGGACCATGTCCCTGAGTTCTGTAATATCTGCCACAACATATTGTTTGAATAGTGGCCAGACCCTTTTAAAGTGGACAATCACATCAGATATACCCAACATTTTAACCCTGTCTTGCCCACGCAAGCACCTCTTTAAACACTAAGGTGCATATTTAAGAAGAGTTGTGCTTCACACAGTGCAGCGCAACTTTTCTTGCACCTTTTAGCGCCCCCTGACGCCACCATGTGTGCGCCATATTTAAAAGTGGCTTTAGTTAGGGGTCTATCGTCTGAATGTTTGACGCTAGTTTGGAACCTTGCAGGATTTACATCAAAAATGTTGGCGCTAATCCTGCAAAGCTCATTGAGGCCCATTGTAATCAATGGTGGGCCTCCTTTTAATGCCTGCTCTCAGCTGATTTGCCAGCTGGTCTCTCCTTTTCTCTTTCACCTACGTTAAGCACTTTGGAAACTGGGGCTGCCTCAGGCTTTTGTCTTAGGCATTGTTGGTTCCACCATTGTGCCAAATCGTGTTTCTCAATATGACACTTTTGAGCTCCCAAAGCCATCATCTGTACCTTGCTTCTCACATTGCAGTTTTGTTGCATATTGTGAGTTGCTCATTGTTCTTTTTGAAAATAAAAACAACATATGTGTGATGTGGACTTTTTGGTAGTGGTAGAATGAGTGGGGTAGTTGCAAAATGCAGCAAACATAGAATCAGAGTTGACTGGAAATCAACAAAGAAGAGAAGCACCCATGATAATGGCCTGTGTGAGCAGACTTAACAGAGCAAGTGGATTTGACAGAGGAACTGCTGGAGAGACAGAGTGAAAAGAGAGTAACTGGGCAAGCAGATTTAGGAACAAAACACTCAGAGTAAGGCTTTTAGTTAATCAACTGGTGAAAAAAAGGTCTGACATGGGTGAGAATGAAAGCAAATGTCAGTAGTCTGTCATTGAATGGGACATGCCAGATGGAGAAGCCACCAGAAAGAACTGTGCTCACAAGTATCTAGAAACATAAACATTCACTGGTTGAGCCACGCACAGCCATACCTTGGGCCTCATTTGCTACAAACCGGTGCATCGATCACAAATAAAACTGATTTTTTTCACAGGAATCTTTGCCCCTTGGGAGAGGATTAGGGACTGTTAGAAATGGGGTCTTTGGTTGGCAGTCAGGTTATACCCATGTCCAAGCAAGAACCCTCACTCTAAGGGTAAGTCACACACAATCCAAATTATACTGTGCCCACCCTCTGGTAGCTTGGCACTGAGCAGTCAGGCTTAACTTAGAAGGCAATGTGTAACGTATTAGTGCAATAAACCATGCAATAACACAGTAGAACACTGCAAAAATACACCACACGGTGTTTAGAAAAATATATAATATTTATCTGATAAGATGCAGGTCAAAACGATCAAGATGCAATAAGTATATGTTGAAATATCACTGTAAAAATGATAATAAGTGTCTTTGGTCTCTTAAAAAGCAACAAGTGTCTTTTGCAAGCACAAAGTACCTGGTTTGCGTTCAAATTCTCTGCAAGGGACCGCAGAGGAGGAGATGCGTGGAAAACAGGGAGGTGTGCGTCGATTTCTCTGGCCACACACAGACGATGTGTTGTTTATTTTCCACGCGGGAAGACTTTGCGTTGATTTCTGGCACAGATCCTTTTCGGGTTGAGGCATTTTCAGATGCCCCCGGGATGACGTGTTGAAATCTGGGGCTTGCAGGGCAAAGACACAGGGGCTGCATCAATCCGGTGGGCAATGCGTGGAAATTTCTACCGCACGGCAGGCGCTGCATCGATTCCTCTCAGGAAGTCAGGCTGCATCATTCCGGCTAGGCTTTGAGTCAATCCAGTGGACCATGAGTCAAATTTCCGGTCGCAACGCTGGTGCTGCGTTGATCTTCTCCTTGCGAAGTGGGGCTGCATTGTTCTGGTTCGGCATCTGGTGATTTTCTCACCGCGATTCTGTGCATCGTTTTTTGCAGGCTGTGCATCGATTTTCGCCGCACAAGGAGTTATTTTGCAGGACTGAAGTCTTTTGGGTCTTGAAACCACACGGAACAGGAGGCAAGCTCTATCCAAGCCCTGGGAGATCACTTCTCTGCATAGCCAGAGTGCAGCAAGGCAGCAGAGCAACAGCAAGGTAGCAGTCCTTCTCAGAAAAGCAGTCCAGGTGAGTCGTTTGGGCAGCCAGTTGGCAGGTTGCAGGTTCAGGGTTTCTTCTCGAGGAAGTATCTGCGAGGCAGAAGTGTCTACCTCAGAAGTGTCTAAGTTGGTAGGGTCAGAGTCCCTGCTTAAATACCCAAATGTGCCTTTGAAGTGCGGGAAACTTCAAAGAATGGCTTATAAGTGCACAAGGTCCCCTTTCAGTTCCATCCTGTCTGTCATGGTCCCGTACGGGGTGTGGCCGTCCTTTGTGTGATGGCAGGCTACTGTCCTTTGACATGTAAGTGTCAGGCCCTCCACCCTCTCAGCCAGGGAAGACCCATTCAATATGAAGATGTGTGCAAGTGTGACTGAGAATCCTGTGTTTGGGGTTGTCTGAGTAAATGCACAAGGGAGCTGTCAACTAAACCTAGCCAAACGTGGATTGTAAGGTACAGAAGGATTTAAGTGTAGAGAAATGCTCACTTTCTAAAAGTGGCATTTTCAGAATAGCAATATTAAATCAAAATTCACCAATAAGCAGGATCTTCTATTGCCATTCTGGTCATACTAAATATGACCTGGCTACTCCTTTCAGATCAGAATCTACCAATCAAACAGTGTATGAGGGTAGCCCTAATGCTATCCTATGAAAGGAGCAGGCCTCATAGCAGTGTAAAATAAATTTAGAAGTTTTACACCACCAGGACATATAGAATGCACATGTTCATGTCCTGCCTTTTACCTACATGGCACCCTGCCCTATGGGCTT
Organism: Pleurodeles waltl; assembly: GCF_031143425.1. NCBI lineage: Eukaryota > Metazoa > Chordata > Amphibia > Caudata > Salamandridae > Pleurodeles > Pleurodeles waltl. Next base: position 415,322,739 of record NC_090439.1, on the reverse strand, counting down.
CCTAGGGCCTACCTTAGGAGTGACATATGTGGAAAAAGGGGTGTTTAAGGCTTGGCAAGTACTTTTAAATGCCAAGTCAAAGTGGCAGTGAAACTGCACACACAGGCCCTGAAATGGCAGGCCTAAGACATGGTTAGGGGGCTACTTATGTGGGTGGCCCACCCAGTGCTGCAGCACACTAGTAGCATTTAATTTACAGGCCATGGGCACATGTAGTGCACTTGACTAGGGACTTACAAGTAAATTAAATAAGCCAATTGGGTATGAGCCAATGTCACCATGTTTTTAAGGAGAGAGTATATGCACGTTATCATTGATTTGCAGTGGTAAAGTGTGTAGAGTCCTAAAGCCAGCAAAAATGAGGTCAGAAAAGGAGAAGGCAAAAAGTTTGGGGGTGACCCTGAAGAAAGGCCATTTCCAAAAGGGACGTTCACAAGTGCAAAAGTGTACCTCTCACAACTCCACTTGTAGGGCCTATGGCAAAGCTTGCAGGTTTATGGGCACTAACATCTCTATGTGTCAGCATAATCATACTACCTAGGTAATGAAAGGGGGAAAACAGAAATGTATATAAATGCTTGCTTCCAGTTAATTAAAATAACAGCCTTTTTACCCTTCCACGATCCAAGAATGTTTCTTTAAATAAGTTACATGGAGCTTGAACAGTTTTCTTTAAACATCTGTTTGTAGGAGGGACATAAACTAATGAGATTTACTTGATTGGAAGCAGGAAATATATCTCACATTGCACTTAATTCGCGTTGACAGTGATATTGATAGTTACGTTTTTATATAAGGAGGGGAGTTTGATCAGAGGACATGCCCTTCACCTTCACTGACCTCCATTCCACGAAATGCTAAATTTAGCTGTAGTCGCTTTCCATGATGTTTTTTAATAAAGTGCAATGTCTTCTACAGAAAACCGTGGTTAATTTGATTGTCGTTCTATGATGTTTGCAGTAAATTAGTCAGTAATTTCAAGACTCAAAGGATAGCCTTGAACAGTGCTGTTCCACTTAGTGGATGCCTGTTGCGTTGTAACAGTGGTGGCCAACCACTCTAAAGTGTATTATAAAATATTAAAAAATATGTAGCTTGGAAATCCTCAACAGCATAAGTATGTTTGAAACGTACTCAAATCTCTAACTGCGAATTGATACTTTGGGGCTCAATGGCACAGGCATGTACGATTGTGTAGAGTAGTATTTCTGTAGTACTCTTACATGCGTTTGTGAATTGTCCAAAATATCTAATAATAATTCAACTGGAGTATTTAAATCCTATTAATACACAACTAGAACAAAAGGAAGGAATCTGTCTTATTTAAATTGTTATTAATTGGGCATTGGTTGAGTCATGGCCTATTCATAAATTTTAAGAGCAATTTAAAGAATACTCCTGTGTTACCAATGAACACTTTTGTTTTAATGTATTGTTATTTTTCAATATGATGTTCATAAACTGCAGGCAAGAAATAACTTAATTATTAATATGCTAAGTTAAACAATTGCATTTTGATCAGACTAGATATTTGACCTTTTATTCAGGAAAGCTGGCAACATTTGGACTCACAGAACAATGAACAGCTCACAAATTTTGCCATCAACAATCTTTGAAAAATGTTAGAGCAATACAAAAATAAGGTGCAAATAATCAAAGGATCTTTTTGAAGCTATCAAATCACATATTTTCAAATTACAAATCTGTTGCTAGTCACATATGTTTTTTTTTAAATTACTAACCTGAATTCCCATTACTCCTTAAGGCCACATTCTTCGTACAACTATTTAGCTATGACTGACCCATCTTGAGACAAAGGCCTATATTAAAAACGTAATTTAACATAAGATATCTTCTCATAATAGTCCTTTGCATTGCTCCTCCTTTTCGTCTGAAAGTGATTGTAAGAGTGACTGTGCGGACTTTCTAGCCCTATAATTTAGGCATCGCATTTCCTTGAAGTGCAGAAGGATATATGTACTGCAACAAAAATGGCCCAAGGAGCAACTAATCTGAAGACTACGGTCCTTATTTACAAGGCCCTAGTGCATTTTAGCGCCACACTAGCGTAATTTTTTTACACTAATGTAACATTAAGGTGGCCATTCTCCATCACCATATTTACAAAGTGGCACAATGCTAGCACTGCTGTAAATTATAACCCCTTGCACCGCATTGTACTCGGGACCGATGCACCACTTTCTTGTAGATCTGTCCCTATCTTTTTAAACCACTTCCTTAACTTACTGGTTCCTCACTCAGGAGGATGTAATGCACAATTCGTGCTAGTAGATGTCATTAGACAAGATCAGCACTCACTGAGCTATTTTATATTTGTCTCGCAGGCAGTGTTTCCAATTGCTGAAGTTAAAATGATTGATGAGGTCAGGCGGGAAAGCCAATTGTGGGGCTCTTCTGCCTACCAATCCATATTTTGTTAACATGCATGCATACACGTGGGCCGGCAAGATAAAAAACAGGCAGCACTCAGCTGCGTTGGTGTCTATGATTTTCTCTTTCAGACATTCCTTCATGCTAGAATTGAGAGGAACAGGACACTTCTGAAAATTGTTTTTTTTTCCTCTTTTAAGGATGTTGCTGGCTGCCTGACACTAGAAATCCTATTTTGTCCTATTAATGCTTGATGTCTTTCCTTGGCAACTACACACTGCGTGGGTCTCCCTTCACCTCTTGAAGCATCATGGCTCCTGGGTCGAAGTCAATGAACATGGCTCATTCCCGCTGACCAGTATCTACATGTGGGATAGCAATGTTGTATCGAGTAATACGATCTCTGCCTTCTCTACAAACAGGTGGGAAATTTAAACAAGCATTTGCAATGCAATAGGTCTCGCTTTTGAACGAGTTAGAGCTATTTGTGTTGTAAACTCCTAATCAGACTTTCCTTGCCACATAAACTGATATTGAAAAGTAAAACAGTTTCACATATGTGAGCCAACGATTGCCATGAGCGTGAAGGAGACACAGAAAGGGAAATAGAAGTTGGCTTGCAGTGAAATGTATTGGCAAAAGTGCAATCCATGGAACCAGCAAACGTAGAATTATCCATTTAACCAGCAAAAGTAGAATTATCCATGTAACAGGGTCGATGTCATGCAAACCACTTGACTACTGCCCAGCGAGATCACACTGTGTATGAAATAAAAAGAAATAGTGCAGAAGTAATTCGGAAAAACACAGAGCCTTGTATGTTTTCAGAAGTTCACTGGTGCTGTAGAGGACGGCTAAACCCTGGTAAAGGCATGATGTATGTATGCCTTTCACTAATGAAATCAAGTGAATTTTAAAAGGCAAGCCCTCAAACCAACCAAACTGATAGGCATGGTTAAAAGCCCACAGAGAGATTACAACATGATTACAACATGGGCCATAGGGATTGTGCTCACTCAACCCTAAAATAAATGGGCCGAAGGAAACGCACTGGAAAGAAGTGATTAACCAGGGTGCATTTTACTGGACACCCTAATAAACTAGATCGCAGAAGGTTCTTTATTACAAATGAGAGAGCTGAGCTGGAAAGATTGACCGAATTGTCAGTATCAATATCAACCTTAACTATGCAACATGCATACTTTTACTCAGCCTCAAAAGACCAAATGACTGCCTCAAAAAGCGCAACTAGACCTATTTCTTAATAGCTTGTCTGTAAATTGCAAACACAAATCCGCCTGTTCCTCTGTCACGTTGAAAGGCCTGATTCCATCTTTAAATCTCTGTTTTCAGAAAAGGCCCAAGCATTTCCTGCTGTCCACCGAAGCACACAGTAACCTCCACTTCACTCCCACAATGCAAATTAGTAAGGGTCAACAACTGAAGACTTGAAGGACAAAGGAACAGATTTACAAGCCCCTAGTGCCTTTCTGTATCACATTAGCGTAATTATTTTTACGCTAATGTGGCGTTAGGAAGGTTTTTTTCCACAACGTATTTGCAAAGTTTCACAATGCTTGCTTTGCGTCATTTTGCACCACATTATGCCTGCACCAGGCATAATGAATGCAAGGGAGGCGTTCCGGCCCTAGGAGGCCTGCAAAAATGATGCAGTGAAATCTACAATATTTCACTGCGCCATCTTGGGCATAATTTTTAATGCCTGCTCAAAGCAGGTGTTTAAATGACATACCCATAGAAACCTATGGGCCTCCTTGCGCTTTGCTGCACTAGCATCAACATTTTTGACGCTAGTGCAGGAAAGCGCCACAATAGCATAAAAAATTGTGACACAGCTGCCCTAATGACCGCCATGGTGCACCCATGGCGTCGTTAGGTGGGGCTAGGGCGACACACAAGAAATGATGCACCACTTTCTCGTAAATATATCCCACAATACCTAGAGAACAGTGTACCAATTATCTATAACAGTGTCAGAAAAGATGCCCACACCAGCAGTGTTTAGAAACTTTGATAACACTAGCAGGACATTAATATCTTACGGCGTGAGAAAGTTAACAAGATGTGCGTTACGGAAAATTAACAGCGTACATACATACAATTTACTGAAGGAAATACGGTAAATTAGACACAAACACAGTACATCATTTATATTATGTCTTATTAGTGTTTAGAAATCTTGGACAACCTGTTGATTCTAAAATCTAAATTAACGTGATGCATGTAGCACAGTCATTGGGAATGCAATTAATTATTTTGTGAAAAATAAAGCACAATTTTGTAAAATAACTCAAATGTTATAAGCTACTTACTACTCCAGTTCCTATATTTCTAAACAATTTTAATAACAGCTGCCATGAAATGATTTAACAAAAATGATTTTAGGATGAACAATTTAGCTCACCCAAATGGTATTCTAGGTCGTGACTTGCAGATCATAACAAATATCAATAGTTAGCAACCAGACTACTACGTTATTGTACCCAAATCTTACTATGCTCTTAGCTTCCCCGAAGCATGAAAGCACTTAAACGACTTTTGTAGGCCTCCTTACTGACAGGTTTAGCTTTAGAAGACCACATTTTACAAATACTTTAACTATTGTATACCAATAAGAAGTAGTATAGAGCGAGTAGGCTATGAGTCATCATCCTTCAGTCACTGGCTTTCCAGCATTTTTCAATGTTTGGCATTTCTTGAGTGGGCTGTCCATCGGGTGCATGTAATTTACTGTTATCTATGGGTTCTGGTGATGGACTTCAAGACATAGCCATGGCCTCGTCTCCTTTGGCCCATCTTTACTACTAATTCTCAAGGTTACACCTCCCTCACTCCCTGTCTCCCGCACTCCTCCACTTTCTTTCTTTTCTGTAACATCTTCAGCTGTTTCCAAACTGCTTCCCTCATTCCATATCCACAACTCTTTTGGTCCACATCCTCACTTGTTTAAAACATCATCGTTCTGCATGCTGTTTCATCATTCCTTGTGAATGCTACGGCCTCCTGCTCCATCAACACTTCAGGTTCTAGTTTCACCTCTCCCTGTAACCTTTTGCAGATCACATGCTTTCCTCCTGCCCATCACTGCTGCTTACTGTCACTCACCCATGTCATTGCTACCACTTCCTTCGCACCCATGTCAACACTCCCCCTTCAATAGGTCTGCCAACCACCCATCTCTTTCATTACTTCTACCTCTGGCCCCACCATTGCTCCTGCCTCGCTCCTCGTTATTGCTCCTGCCTTTCAGCATTCACTGTCATCTCTTCTCCCTCCCGTGGCCTTCAGACAATGAATGCAGGTGGCAGTTCATAGCATTTCCAATGCTGTCATTTCGAGCCGACCTCAGTCTGTCATGCAGTATATAGCCATTTAGGTAAAAGCTTCCCTTTTTTCTTAAGACTAAGAGAAATGCCAATAAATCTTACGAGTGAAGAAACATTCCTAATTAAAGAACAAATATATGTTAAATTATTGTATCTATTTCAGCAAGCCTCCATGTCTGGAACTGAAAAACCTTACCACAGTTCAGGGAAACCAGCTGTCTGAAGGTATAATGTTAGTTTGCATTATCGCCCAAGTGGATAATACTTAATTTATTCATCTGGTATGAATGGAAAGCAGAGCTATAATTTAAATCTTTGATCTGGAGATTATGAGCAGTTTGCTGGAGCAGGCACTCCACCCACTAGGTTCACCGTTACAGCACTCAATGTAATTCACAAACATCGCAGAAGACTTCTGCTTTCTCCTTTCCTATCTTTACAAATCTACTGTAGCTCTAAAAGGGACACCAGCAGCTCAACTATATTTCAACCAAGCTTTGGAGTAAGTCAAGCATTAGTGACCAGTACTACAGCACATTCCCATTGTAACAAATGGATGCGCAAAATAGGACTGGGCCATAATACAAAGATACCAGAACCTTTTTTTATGATTTTACCAATTTTCTATTTAATTTTTTACATTTTAGCATAATTGTTCATACAAGTATTACAGCAAGCTGTACAACACGGGGAAACATATGCTGATGACGGATTCGGGATAAATCATCACTCAAGAGATCACCACCCATCTACAGATTAAATTTATTACAATAAAAACTTCTCATATGACCGCTGATCACATAAGAAATTAACCCATACACCAAACAACGTTTTTTTGGGCTCATTATGTCCGTGAATGTGTTTGTAGATTTTTCCCCTACTTTAGGAACAATTATTTAAGGTAGAGAGCGAAAGGATTTACAGCACATGAACAACATCTTTAATGAGTCCAGGAAAGCAGGTATTGTCAGATCCCAATTCTTACCCAGGGTGATCATTGACTTTGTTGCAGAAAGTGAACAGGAACTTGATTCCAACAACCTGCTACCATGCTATTGCTTCTTATGTTAAGCGTCAGAGACATGCCAATCTGGATGCTTGCACCAGGTACTGAGATGTATCACTAGAAGACTGCAGCAGTTTTGTGCCACAGTCACTGGAGGGATGGCAAACGGTGACAAGTGGATTCTATACCTTTGCCCACTTCCTTTCTGTTTTAGGTGCCATTGATTGATTCCACATGGAACTTCAGCCCCTCACCAAGGAAACACCTTCTCCATAATAGACACTCTCGGAGCTCCATCAATATGCAAGCTGTCAGTGAAGCCTGAGGCTGCTTCGCGGGAACTTCAGCCCCCCACCAAGGAAACACCTTCTCCATAATAGACACTCTCGGAGCTCCATCAATATGCAAGCTGTCAGTGAAGCCTGAGGCTGCTTCGCTGAGGTGTCCACTGCCTTCCCTCCAGGGACACACAACCGCTATCTCTAAGGTTAATCACCTCTTGCATGATGGTTTATTTTTTGGGATTTTACTGCTGTGACTTGTAGGTAAGTTATAACATCTCCAAATGAGGATGCATTTGGGAGATGGCATTAAAAACATATTTTCTTAGTACTCACAACACAACAGATAAACATTGACCTAATAGTCAGTGCATGTATGTATGCACAATGTAGTATATATAGAATAGATCCACATCAAAAGAAATAGACCATGTTTTTGTTGCAGGTGATGTAGGATATGCTCTCTCATTCAGTCTTCTCACACCCTTACGATGCCCAGCCAGACTACATCAACAGAGGTACAATAAGGCACACATATTTACAGGAACCATCACTTACCACACTTTTGGGAACCTTAAGTCAGGCTTCAGATGCCTTGACCCTATAGAGACGATTCTGCTGTAGTTGTGTGCAAGATAGTAACAGCCTGTTTCATGTTGAACCACATCACCATGCAATGGGGCTTATATATAGACTTGACTACGAATCTAATGCTGCTTCCAGGCTCTCAAAGTGGATCACAAAATAGATGCCATGGTATACAGGTGCACAAATGACTAGCTGAAGCATTGCTTCACATGAGCAGTCATTTGCTTAATACAATCATATGGTTGAAAAGTGTCTTGTCACTATGAATAGTGGACAATACTGTTGCACTGCCCTAATGGTACTATTTAACATGATATGCTGTCTTTAGTGATTCATTTGTGTTTGAGTTCCATATTCATTCTAACTCTTTTACATATCAACACTGAAATAAAATAAATCACTACTAGTTTCTACCTTTGATTGTATGTAGATCATGTCACATTGAACTCCTCGTAATAATAACCATTTTACCTCTTTTTTTAGCGTCCCTTTCATGCAGGGTGGAGGCAGGTGTATGTAGAGTGAAAATCTCCATTGTCAGAGTCAAGATCTCTACCTACATCTGGAAACAAAATGCATGCAAGAAAAGTAAGTCAGTAATTGTTTAGTCATTCTGTGGAATTCTTTCACCACAAATCCATCCTCCTCTATCTTTCTGTACCTTAGATCATCTAAACTCCTAGAATAACTAAGTAACAGGAAGAGAGGGCCATCAACTTAACAGACGAGAAATTGTTTATCATTTGCAAGGGGGACCTCCCAAATTAACCACAGCTTCATGGGGATTTAGAGAACCAGCTGACCATTGCAGTGCAGGCCCAGATTTGGTGAGCTAGTGGCAGTTTCTGCAGTGCAGTGAGTGTCCACACCCTCAGAGGGAAAGAATGCCACAAATCGCTTGGCCTGTCCTCCTAGCCACATTAGCTACATCCCTCCCCTTGAATGATACCAATGAGCAGAAGGAACATGAAAAGAGCGTAGCAGGCAACTCACACTCATTTGGAAGCCTTCAAGCTCAGAGAAGCTGTTTGTGTTTTCAAGGTACTGTGCAGTCGTGTATTCAGTCCAATGTTTAATTATTTTGTAGTTATTGTCTGTAAAATATGTTTTATTGTCATATAAATGGATTGAAAGATTGTTCATTTTGCATATCATATCCGGTGTTTAACTCATTTGAATTAAAATAGTTACATTATGCTGGCACAAAGGAAAATTATTATGAGCTTCATATTTGGCAGCATACTTGGGGTCCATGGGAGTATTTTTTGCACTTTTAATCTTCACCTATGTTATATTTATAATTTTTCATTACCTACTGGTGGTCGTCAGTAGGTACTTCTACGTAGGACGATGTTTCCATAAAAAAATCAACAAGTTTTTTGACTTGCCTATCTATTTGGCACCTCTTGACAAATCTTCATGAAATTTCCCCCCAAAAAAGTGTGTCAGTTTTTCTTGTTGTGCATGGGAAGTTTCTGGGTGATCTGTCAAGCAGGGGCCAAAATGAAAGGGGCATCACAAAATGAGCATTTCCCATGTTAATTCCCGTTGGAGTTTTGAACACTATTGCAGCCTGAACAGCTGACAGAATGACAGCAAATTTGGCAGAAAGGTAGGTTTTGTATCGCAGATACACTTTTGCATATTTAGTGTAAATCTGTTCAGTAGTTTATGAGAAATAAAAAGTGAAATACATTTGTATATCTAGGACTGCGGAACCATCTCAACTTTTTTGTGGTGATCGATGCAAATTCACAAATGTGTGCACCATCAGGAATGCTGTGATTAGCTGGCCTCAACCTGACCAGAAGGTGACAACCCCCATTTTGGGTAACATGAAACGGTCCCCGGAGCTGAAAAAACAAAATGAAAAGTGGCATAAGGGATCAGGGTGGAAGTACCTGAAATGATGATTCCAACGAGGGCGATCCAGGTAAAAGGATATTTATTGTTATAAAATCCAACTTTAAGTAAGTAAAGTATAAAGGGGCACAGAGAGAGGAGAAACGCGAGCTTCAATCCGTAAGTGTCATGTGGAATGCCCAGACATCATCAAGATCCGTCAGAGGATTCCACATGACACACATGAATTCTAAGCCACATCACAACATCCCCCCTCTTTCATTAATTTAAGAATTTTCCATTAACAAATGAAGACAATAGAACCATTACATTAAACTGAATAAACAAAACTAATGCGCTATAATACAATGTACAAAATAACAACTTACTAAATAAATGTTTACAGTCAATATTGTTTTCACAACAATTCATAATCACGGAACTTAGTGGGTCTGCGGGATTCCCGCTTACTCCTATTCCCAATAATGCTGTGAAAATCCTTCTTCACACATTCAGAAGGATTGTGAACTTCAACTTCATTGCTACAGGTTTGACTACCGTCTTGCTCACCCCTTGTTCGAACACTGGGATCTAAAGCTAAACATGTGACACCCCACCAACAACAATCAGACAATCTAGCTTCATTTTTACGTATCTCCATAACCTGTTGAGATTCTTTAAACTTCGATAAGCCTTTTCTGACTAGTAAGGGATCTATAACTGTCACCCAATCACCAACCCGGAGATCATTATTTTTCTTCAGTGTCACTTTCAACCTTTTCCTTCCCACATCATCAGAATTATCCTTTGCTGCCTACCAAGCCTCCCTAAGATTACTCCCTTCATGAAATAACTCAATCATCCAAAAAGGACATAATTCTGTTGTCGCAATCCTTCCTCTCATTCATTCAAGAGGAGTCTTGCCAGTGGCAACATGAGGTGTTGTGCGATGAGACCAGATTAGATCTTTAATGGCTTGTCTCACTTATATGTTACTCTTAATAGCTGCTTGGATGCACTCAACAAGCACATGATTGAAGCGTTTGACAACACCATTCCTCTGGGGATGATAAAGAGGAGTTCTTATGTGTTTGATACCACACCTGTTCAGGAAATGGCACATCTCTGTAGATACAAATTGTACCCCATTGTCAGTCATTATTTGTTCAGGTAACCCTTCCCGGCTGAAGACATCTTTCAAACATTTAATGACACTTTGAGTGGTGGGAAGTCTTATAGGAAAAACCTCAACCCATCTAGAGAGATGATCTACTATCACCATAAAATACCTCATGTCTGGTGGCAGCACATGATAAGGATCAAGAAAATCCAAACCAATTTTCTGCCACGCTCTAGCTGGTGATGGAACAAAGAAATCACACGCTCCCTGAGTAACCAGAACTTTGTCACCCTTGCAACACCTAGAGCAGCTCTTCACAAGTTCTTCAATCAAATCCTTCTTGAGACATTCAGGTGGAATAAGTTTGTCACATCTAATGAGTTTGTCACCTTCAACAGATAACTCCTCGGAAACTTTCCAAAAAGGTTGTAATTCAGATGAGAGAGTTTTCTCTCTCGGCCACCCAGTCTTAACATAATGAATCACATCGCACAACAATTTGTCGTTATGTAATGACTTAATCCAAACATCTTCATCTAATGTCTCAGCAATGCATGCTATAAAACACTCTTCTACCTCAGTTTCCCATTCCTGTTCTTCCTCATCTAAAGCAGGTAAACGGGATAAACAATCCGCCCTACTGTTTTTTCCCCCAGGAATATACTCAATCGAAAAATTAAACTCTAATAATTTGGCAGATAACCGGGCTATGCGAGCGGTTGAGCGTTTATTTTTTTTTCCTGATAAAATTTCCACCAGGGGACGGTGATCAGTTTTCAAAATAAAATGTCTACCCCAGAGGTACCGTTTGAATTTTTCTGCACTCCATACACAAGCCAGGAGTTCTTTTTCAATTACAGAGTACTTCCGCTCAACCACCCGCAATGTCCTTGAAGCAAACCCAATGGTTCTTTCCTTGCCTTCAATAGAAACCTGTGTTAACACTGCACTCAATCCATATTCGCATGCATCCACTGTTACAATGGTCTTCTTACTATCTGAAAAAGGTTGTAAAACCGGAGAATTAACAATCTGTTGTTTTATGTGCTCAAAAGCCTCATTGCACTCTTTAGACCAACGGAACATTTGTTTCCTTTTAAGCATAGCTCTAAGGCACTCCGAAGTCTTAGCAAAGTCTTTTAAAAACTTAGCATAAAATTCGCATAAACCCAAGAAAGAAAGCAGCTGTTCTTTAGTTTTAGGTGCAGGAGCATCAAGAATGCTTTAAACTAATTTAGGTCTGGGTTTGACACCCTGTTCAGATAGAACGTGTCCTAAGTACTCAACTTCCCGAGTTTTAAAGAGGCATTTGTCTCTTCTCAAAGTGACCCCTCTTTCTTCTAGAGTTTTCAAGACCTCCTCTAAAACTCTATCATGTTCCGCATCTGTGTCAGCGAAAATCAGGATATCATCCTGAAATATGACAACATTAGGATTGTTGGGGAACATGTCAGTCATTATTCTTTGAAAAGCAGCAGCTGCAGATGCTAAACCGAAGAGTAATCTGCAAAATTGAAAAGTCCCATCAGGTGTCACAAAGGCTGTAAGATAACAAGAATTAACATTAAGCTCTACTTGATGGTACGCCGATTTAAGATCCAACTTCGTAAACCAACTGGCTAAACCCACTTTAGCAATCAGATCATCAATTCTAGGCAATGGAAAACTATCGACCCAAATTGCTTCATTCAAGCTTCTTAAGTCCACACACATCCTCAGGTCTCCCGAGCTTTTCTTCGCTAAAACAATAAGAGACAACCACAAGGTGGCCTCCACTTTTTCTATAATGCCCTGTTCACACATATCCCTCAACAAATTGGACAACTCCGTCCTTATGCTAAATGGAACATTTCTTAGTTTATGCTTAACGGGGACTACTCCCTGTTTCAACCTGATTGTGTGTGTGACATTAGTTATTTTTCCCAACTTGTCCTGGAACAATCCCTTAAATTTTCGCTGCCAAGGACAAGCCACATCAGAGGATGTTTTAATACAATTGGTATTATTCCTGTCAATAGACACAGGTCTTTCCCTTCCTGGCTTAATGATTAATTTAAAATCAGCTTGATGAATTAAGCCCAAAACGTTAATACCTTTTCTTGCCACATACACTTTGCCATGAACGGTCTCGCCAAAGATGGACAATGAAGTCCAAAAATACCCAACCAAATCAATTTTGCTCCCCTCAAAAGCTAGTGTTGTAATATCAGGAGGAACAAGAGTTTTTTCACTCCAAAACTCATTAAACCTCTCTAGTGAGACAATTGTAATTCGTGCTCCAGTATCCACTAATAATTTGACAGCAACACCACCCACAAGTACCTCAATGTCCGGGTCTATTACCGTTTTGCTAACAGAGGAAATGTTGTCCTTAATGACTAATACAAGCTCATTATCATCCTGTAGTACATTTTCCTTATCTGCATCAAGAACACATCGAACACTGCCCCTCTTCCCACCTCTACAAACGCGAGAGAAATGTCCCAGTTTATTGCAGTTCCTGCACTGTTGATTGGCCGCAGGACAATTCCTGAAAGAAGACACATGGTTCGAAGAGCCGCATCTGTAGCACATAGTTTTCTCGTTGACTTTGGAAGATAAGACGTTCTTCGAAGGTGGAATGAAATCTTGTTTTCTCTCAGGACGAAACTGTTTCTTGTGATCGTTGTTCTGTGTATTCATTACTGCACCTGAAATAGAAACATTAGACAAAGACAATTCCATCTGCTTAGCATCCTCCAAAGAGCACTCAATGCTCTTTGCTATGTCTATGGCTTTGTCCAAAGATGGATCCTTGCACGTTAACAATTTTTCTTGGATTCTTTTAGAGTAACATCTTGCTTCAAGTTGATCACGTATAAGCTGCGAAGTAAAATTTTCAAATTCACACTTAGCAGCTAACACTTTTAATGCTGTAATGAATGAATCCACACTTTCATTAGGATTTTGCGCCCTAGTAAAAAATGTGTATCTATGTACTACAACATTCTTAGTTTTAGTGAAATGCTTTTCCAGCTGCGCAACAGCCATCTCAAACTCATCTAACTCCTCTTCTTCACGTAATTCATAAGCTGGTAGATGGTCAAAAATGTTCTGTCCTTCCACATCCAAATAGTAGTACATTAAACTTTTTTTTCTTTCAGGCCTAAATTTGTGACCATCTATAGCTCCTAAATAAGCTTCGAATGAGCGTAACCATAACCTCCATTCTAAAGGAGGATCACCAGGATCTTGCAAAAAAGGTGATGGTGGCAACACGTTCTGCATTTCTTAGTAAGCCAAGCAGAAAGAAGAATAAATAAATAAGTAAATAAATAAATAAATAAAACAAAAACAGAAATACCAAGCAAAAACAATAAGGAAAAAAACTATAATAATGTATCCACAAAAGTCCAAGTAAAGATGGCTGATTATTTCCTTCCAGAAAACCTTTCGAGAAGTCCGTCTTCTATTTGGATGACCATGAAGAGCCAAAACTGTGTCCTTCTTCTATTCTTCTGTATTTCCTGCAAAAGCCAATCAACAAAATCCAAAGACCGGAGGGTCCCAAAAAACAAAATCCAGCGTTTACTCCAAAAATAAAACGCACTGAAGGCAGTAAAAACAGCCTAAAAGCACCAATGCGTGTGTACACAAACGCGCTGAAGGCAGTGAATGTAGCCAAACAGCGCCGACGCGTGTGCGCGCGATGCAGCACACACGAGCTGAAAGAGCACGGGTACACACGCGCCCAGCAGTAAGCTGCTCGCGCGCTGTGCTCACGCTGAGGATACCGTTAAAATTAACGGTAAGCTTCAAAACTGCTCTGTGCCCCTAACAAAAGTCTTTGTTAAAAAAACATGAAATAAAGAAGATCGCCGCAAACAGGAAAACAGTTGTCAAAGAGAAAAGGAAAAAAAAAAACATACGCAGGAACCGAAAACCAGGAACAGCTGCTGCAGTTCATGAACTCCGCTTCATCCTCGTCGCCAAACTTGAAATGATGATTCCAACGAGGGCGATCCAAGTAAAAGGATATTTATTGTTATAAAATCCAACTTTAAGTAAGTAAAGTATAAAGGGGCACAGAGAGAGGAGAAACGCAAGCTTCAATCCGTAAGTGACATGTGGAATGCCCAGACATCATCAAGATCCGTCAGAGGATTCCACATGACACACATGAATTCTAAGCCACATCACAACAGTACCCTTATCCCAGAACTGTGATATAGGGGTCTGTGAGGGTGAAATTATGTCCTTATAAACTGTGCCAGTTTTTCTTGTTGTGCATGGGAAGTTTCGGGGTGATCTGTCAAGCAGGGGTCAAATTAAAGGGGGCATCACAAAATTTGCATTTCCCATGTTAATTCTCATCAGAGTTTCGAACACTACTACAACCTGAACAGCTGAGAGAATTACACTAAATGTGGCAGAAAGGTAGGTTTTGTATCGCAGATACACTTTTGCATATTTGGTGTAAATCTGTTCAGTATTTTTTGAGAAATAAAAGGGAAAATACATAGGTAGATTTAGGTGATCGTTGCAAATTCACAAATGTGTGCACCAACAGGAATGCTGTGATTAGCTGGCCGCAACCTGACCAGAAAGTTACAACCCCCATTTTAGGTAACATGAAATTGTCCCTAGGGCTGAAAAATAAAATGAAAAGTGGCATAAGGGATCAGGGTGGAGGTACCCTGACCCCAGAGCTGTGATATAGGGGTCTGTGAGTGTGAAATTATGTCCTTACAAAGTGTGTCAGTTTTTCTTGTTGTGCATGGGAAGTTTCGGGGTGATCTGTCAAGCAGGGGCCAAAATAAAGGGGGCATCACAAAATGTGCATTTCCCATGTTAATTCCCATTGCGGTTTTGAACACTACTACAGCATGAACAGCTGACAGAATTACACCAAATTTGGTTTTGTGTCGCAGATACACTTTTGCATATTTGTTGTAAATCTGTTCAGTAGTTTTTGAGAAATGAAAGGGGAAATACATTTGTATATCTAGGGCCGTGGAACAATCTCAACTTTTTTGTGGTGATTATTGCAAATTCACAAATGTGTGCACTAACAGGAATGCTGTGATTAGCTGGCCGCAACCTGACCAGAAAATTACAACCCCCATTTTAGGTAACATAAATGGTCCCCAGAGCTGAAAAATAAAATTAAAAGTGGCAGAAGGGATCAGGGTGGAGGTACCCTAACCCAAGAGCTGTGATACAGGGGTCATTGAAGGTGAAATTATGTCCTTAAAAATATTTTTATCATGCCAGGTGATGTTCGTGAATATGTCACAATGCTTAGCGAGGCTCCCCGTGTAACATTGCTCCAAATTCATGAATATTGGTGACACAAAAACATTCACGGGTCATTCATATACTAATTCATTCACTCATAGTAGCACTCTCACACCCACTCACAGACTTACTCAGACACCGGTGCACCCACTCATAGACCAACTCAACCCCTCATGTACCCACTCAGAGACCCATTCAGACACTGATGCAGGCACTCACAGACCCACTCAGACAATGATGCACCCACTCACAGACCCACTCAGACCCTCACACACCCACTCACAGACCCGCTCCGACACTCATGCTCCATTTCACAGAACCACTCAGACCCTCATGTACCCACTCAGACAATGAGGCACACATTCATAGACCCATTCGGATACTGATGCACCCACTCAGATGTCAAATCCACTCAGAGAACCATTCAGACCTTCATGCACCCACTCTCACACCCAAACAGACACTCTCACACCCAGATACACCCTCTCACACCTATTCTCACACCCAGAGAGACAGACCATTCAGCTGTGCATGGTGCAGGGTTGGGTGGTTATGGGGGTTAGCTGCAGGAGCTGGCCTGAGGCTAGGCCCTGAGCCCAACTTTGCCACGCCAAAGGTTCTGTGTGGCGCTGGGTTGGGTGGTTATCAGGTGTTAGCTGCAGGACCTGGCGAAAGGCCAGGTCTTGCGGCCAACCCCCACCATGCGCAGCACTGGTTGGATCAATGTATAGTAATTCAAATTAGTTTACATTAAAAAAGTAGTTGAAATTCACTGAAAAAAAACACAGCAGTTCAGCAGTTGTAGTTAAAGTTATTTCAAGTAACTATAACACACCACCTGATGGTAACTAGAACTCACACCCTCGCCATTCACTGCTAATTACCCCAGATAGTACAGTCATGACAATATCTATAGCATCGTTACAAATATAAATTAATGAGTTTTGTGGTGATCCGTCAAGAGGGGCCAAGAAAATGTGGGGTGTCTCCAAAACTCTTTTCCCCCTTATTCCATGTCTATAGGATTTTATAACATTTTGAACATGGCTACAGCCAGAACAGCTGAACGGATATACACCAAATTTGGCAGAAAGCTAGATCTTTGTCCTGAAAGCACAAGTTTTGTGATTTGGTGAAAATCCATTCAGTAGTTTTGGAGAAATTAGAGTTAAAAAATATTTATATATGGGGACCCGAATCCTCTGCAGATGCGACTGTCCCCGAGCAGATAGTTGATTGGTTGTCAACACGTCAGGCAGGAAGTTATCCCCAAAGTTTTTGCCTTCTTCCTCCTATGTTCTCTGATCTGTTTTCACTGGTTTATTGTCTCTGCGCATTTTACTACTGGAGATCAGTGCTAAAGTGTAATTGCTCCCTGTGTAAACTGTATTGGGATTCCCTTCCCTTTTACTACATGTAAGTTGCTCCTAAGGTAGACCCTAGGTAGCCCATGTTGTAGGGGTTGGTGTACTTAAAAGGTAGTACATGTACTGGTTTGTTTTACGTGTCCTGATTATGAAATGCTGCCAAACTCGATTTTCACTATTGTAAGGCTCATCTCTCCTATAAGTTAACATGGGGATTGTATTTAAATTCCTCTTAAGTGTAATTTCAGATAAAGATTGGAGTTTGGGGTCTATGAACTCACAATTTAAAATTACATCTTTTAGGGACGTTGGTTTTTAGATTGTCAGTTTGAAAGTGGCACTTTTAGAAAGTAGCCATTTTCGTGCTTAACCATTCTGTGCGTCTACGTGGCTGCTGAATCCACATCTGGGTCAGATTGACGGTTAGGTGGGTTTTGAATTAACTCTAGACAGTGACACAAAGAGAGCTGAGGTGTGTCCTACATATCCTGATGGGTCTTCCGGGGTGAGAGTGGGAGGGAGGAGCTGACAGCTGTACCTGAAAGGACTGTGCCTGTCCTCACACAATACAGTCTCTAATCCCTGGATTGCACCTATGGCCGTGCCTGGGCAAGGTAGGATCTTGGGAACAACAGAGACTTTTCTTAGAAGTTTCCCTACTTCAAAGGCTGAAATTAGTATAATTAGTGGATCAAAAACCCCAGACATTTAAAACACTTCTGGATCAAGAAGAACCGCTGCCAAGGAGAAGAGCTGTGAGGAGGAGTACTACTCCTTTGATGTGTGTGCTTTGCTGGGTTGGCCTACAGTTGCTGCCTCTGCTGTGGACAGGAAAAAGATTGGACTTTGCTGTGTATCCTGCTTGTTAAGTTTCTTCAAGGGCTTGAAGTAGAGCTTGCCTCCTGTTGGAAGTCTCAGGAATATCAAAGACTTCAAATTAATCTGCCTACAGTACTGGGAACTGTGTGTTTTGTGCTGCAACAGAAGAAAAAACAGCACATCAGCGTAAACAATGCTGCTGCCTGCACCGTGACCTGACAGCATCGCACAGAGCCTTGCCCTGCTTCTCATCACAACCCTGATGTCAATGATGCCCCCACCTGTCACCGTCACTGAGCTACTGCTTGCACCGTGACCTGTGGGCCACGCACATCGCAATGTTTTGCTTCATACTGCAGCCCTGGTGTCCTTGAGGATGGCATTCTATGCTGACACTAACTCAGCTGTCTACACTGTGGCCTGTGCACATCGCTCATAAGGCACACAAAGCACCATCCTGCACTGCATCATCGGTTCATTAATACTAGCGCCATCGACTCTAGCATCATCAACAGATACCCCACCCTGTACTGTGACCCGTTGAAGCTGCACGGAGCCCACCCCATGTTGTACCCAGCCTTCAGCCTACCGATGACAGTGCTTCAGCGACAATGATGCCGCTGCCTGCACTGTGACATGTAGACACTACACATCACACTGCCCAGCTTGCCACCGCAGCCCTGGTCTCACTGATTCCACAGGACGCCATCACCGAGTTGCACATGACCTATGGGCACTGCACGTCGCATCGTCCCGCTTCACACTGCAGGCCCAACGCCATCAATGTCAGCGATCCTGACTTCATCATCAGCACAGAGTTCAATCTGCAATGCATGTGCCTTCAATGGCACAATGACCCCTGCAGTGACCTCTGAAACAGAAGCCTGCCAACGCCTGCCAACGCCTGCAAACACCAGCGACACCGCACTTTGGACCTCATCGCCTGGATCACAACACTACATTTCCAAGGTACTATTTGCGGGTCTTCCTGACACAGTAGCTGGCCCATGACCTCGCAGTTGGCCTGAACTGTTGGATTTGTTGTTCTCGACGCAGTGATGGCCCCAGATGGAGCTGTCGACTTCAAGGAACAGTATTTTTAAGTTAATTCTTGCAAAACTCATAGCTTTATTATTTTATGTTGAAATTCTTTCATTTTGGACTTGTTTTACGTAGATAAATATTGGCTATTTTTCTAAAACTGGTGTGGTGTTATTTTGTAGTGCTTTCACTCTATTACTGTGTGTTATGTGCAAATTCTTTCCAGTTTGCCTCTGAAATAAGCCTCACTACTTGTGCCAAGCTACCAAGGGGGTAAGCAGGGTTTATCTTAGGTGTGTGACTTCCTCATCCTACTAGGAATAAGAGTTCCTAATTGGAAAGGGTGCAAGCAAGTGCCAAATAGAGACTCCCATTTCTAACTTCAAGTAACTATAAAATGTGCCCCAAGATCACTATAACTCCTGCCCTAGCTATGCACTTCTAATTACTGGAACAAAGTGCGGCACTCATCACATCTTTGATAACATCATTGATAATATCAATATAATATTTGCAGTACAGTTTTTGAGGAAAAACTGTGCATGTGGGGGCACGACTTATAGTTACCTTGGGGCACAAGTTATAATTACTTGAGACAATTCTAGCAGTAACAGATGAATTTCTATGGTTTTGCATGTTTGAAATGTGAGCCAACTATAAAGTTACTGTAACTTTGTTTTTTTTGAGTGAATCATAACTATATGTAAGGCTGACATTGTGCAGCTTTAAATCGCTTTTCAAAATAGAATGCTTTATTTTTTGTAGATGGCAACAACCATCTTCAATGTTCAGTGCAGGGATACTTTTTCTTTTTAATTTTTTCTTTAGATTTTTTACAGTTATTGGAAGAGCACTGAAGAAGAATTGTTTAACAGCATCACTTTTACAGTATGCAGCATCCATATGTCAAACTTGCCTAATTAAGAATATTTGTCATGACCCAATAATATATATGTGTCTGTATTCCTAAACAGACATGCTGCGTTAAAGACCTGCTTTCAAATGTTGTGATTTATGGTTGACTAATTGGAAAATAGTCAAATCGAGTTTACCAGTTTGACATATGTTCGGTGTACCTTGCACTTTACCATGTCAAAGGGTAGCCAGCTTTTTCACAATGTCAGTCTTTCTTTTATTTATTGATGTAGTATCCCTGTACAGAATTTGTAAATAGATAAATTAGCGAACACATGCACTCATCATTTCTTTGATATTTCCTTAGTCCTTGTTGCTTGCCATTGAATTAATTTTCCACACTTTAGCATGAGCGAAGTACTTTCTTAGCATTATTTAACAATGTTTATCTTTCCACAGGTCTCTTGGTGGTATTTTTGGGCTTATTATTTGCTCAGACTTCTAAAGTTCCCTCTCTATTCCTTTTTCCAACAGCTTGACTCAATTTTCAGGCTGCTGGCACCCTCATACAAATATTATACAGGTAAGTGTTGGGTGTCTTAACAGGGACTGTTGACATCTTTTGTCGAACATCTCTATAATTTGCTGATTTTCTGTTATTCTATCCTAAATAACCACAACTCTGCACCTTTCTTCACCTAGTTTCATAAACCCAAAAATATAATAAAAAAATTGAGCTATCCTCTCTCTAATTAAAGGTAGCTATTAACAGAGAAAGTGCGTCTTGATCATCTTTGTTTTCCTGAAATTAGATTTTCTTCACTATGTGGGGATCCCTTCGATAATTTCTCTCCATTAGCATGAAGAGCATCCCCTGTTGCTCAACCCATGCCACCCATATTTCCCTCCTGTCTGCCCTGCAAGGATCGGAGCCGGCCACACATCTGCATTAGCCACGCTCCTCCTGGAGCATGAATGGTTTTACCATCCTGCCAGCAGTTTCCTCCGGTGACATCAGAGATCTCCCCCTCTGAGTATTCCCTCTGAGGACTGGTTGGTGTTGCATGTTCCTGAAGGCTCTATTCGGAGGTCCCCAGCACAGAGAGGCATCGCATCACAGTATTCCGCTCCTCGTGGACAGGCAGCCATCTGTGGAATGTCTTCTCCTCTGCATAGTCTAAAAAACTGAAAGGGTTGAAGGGAAAGTAACCACCAAAGTACATGGGGATTATTATCTTTGTTTCAGTACATCCAAGTTAGAGGGGCATGGTCGACGCATAGAATAAGGGGATGACCTTTGAGGTAATAGCATAACTTCTTGATGGTCCATTTAATAGTGAGCACTCTTTCTCCATAAGTGGGTATGCTTTCTCTCAGTTTATGACTAATGAGAAATACTGGCTACTCCTTTTGTTTATCGCCATATTGGGATAAAACTGTTCTGATTCCCACTTCGGAAACATCTGTTTGTAATATGAAGGATTTTTAAAAACTGGGAGATCTTAGTACTGGACTGGTGGCAATACTTATTTCAGATGGTTAAATGTGCCTCAATCGCTGAAAGAGGGATTTTTAACTTCTTGGTTTCTGATTTTTTTTTTAAGGAGCTCAGTTAATTGTCTGGCTAAAGCAGAGTAATGGGGTATGAACCTATGGTCATTCCCCAGGATTCCAAGGCCCTCAATACTCTTTTACTTTCAGCCACAAATTTTAAAGTAAACAGCTAGGATTTGTTTGTTTTGGGGTTCAAAGTATCCATTTCCTAGGACACACCCAAAGTATGTAACTTTACTGAATGCAGCGTGAGACTTCTTTGTGTTAATATGTAGGTTAGCCTGTCTTAATTCCTCTAACACAGATTAAAGGTGGCTGAGATGTTCTTCCCAAGTTTGCTGAAGATGGTCATGTCATCTAAATAGTCAGAGGAATATTCTTGTGATTTTTCAACAGAGTATTCATTAATTACAGGAACGTTGCAGGTGCCCCACGTAATCCGAAGGGTAAGACTTTAAATTGGTATAGGCCAGAGGTGGTGGAGAAGGCAGTTTTTTCACGATCTTTTGGTTTGAACAATACCTGCCAATAACCCATCGGAAGATTGATTTAGTGATGTATTTGGCCTCCAGCGATCTCTCCATCAACTTATCTATGAGGTGTATTGAATATCGATCAAACTTAGAAGATGTTATTTATAGCTCCAAAGTTTATGCAGAAGCACATGCTTCTGCCAGGTTTGGGAATTACACTATGGGTGAACATCAGTTACTATTAGACAGTTCAATTATGTCTAGTTTCAACATTTTTTCTGTTTCGCCTGTATGGCTTGCCTTCTGGCAGATGGAATTTAATATGGTTTCTGCTTTACTATTACCCCTTCTTTGTGGGATGAGGTGTACTGTTAGGTGGGATTATTCAGGTAGATCAGAGAACATCAGGGAGAACAGCTTCATTGTTTTTAAAAAGCTCCATGTTTTGTGAGTCAGAGAGGGCCTCATTTATGGGTAACTCTTTCAGTGTATTGGGAGAGTCTGTAACCACATGAAGAATGGCATGGACATCCTTCAGAAGAGGTCCTGGCCATTTCTTTAGTATATTGATGTGATATATCTGCTCTTTTGTTGAGGAGATTTTTAGCACATAGGTGACTTTGATTTATTGTTTGGATAATCTTAAAAGGCCCTTGCCACTCAGCTGTCATTTTGTTCTCTGATAGGGAATAAGAACTAATAGCCAATCATTAACATGGTATGCTCTCCATTTCTTTCCTCTGTCATTTGTATATTTTTGATGTATTTGGCTTTTCTCTAGATTGATCATGGCAAGCGCCCTCAAGTTTCCTTCGCTTTAATTGATTTGTATAATCAAGTAGACTCCCTGCCTCCTCTTCATTGTCCCTTTCTCAGACTTCTTTAGTTATTTGCAATAAGGTCTGTGGTTTGTGCCAGAAGAGCAGCTCAAAAGAGGTGTATCTTAGGCTACTTTGAACTTGTTCTTTCAAGACAAACATGGATAGAGGTAATAACTGTCCTCATTGCTTTTCATCTGTGGATAACATCTTCGTAGGTGCAAATTTGCAGGAGCCTTTATACCTCTCTACAACCCCATTAATCTAGGGGTGGTAGACAAGGATATTGATGTGTTAACTGTTTAGCTGTTTGCAAATTAGTTTCATTAACTGAGATACGAAAGAAGTACCCTGATCTGTCAAGATTTTCTTAGGAAACCCAGTACGTTCAAAAGATCTCAATTAATTGATGGGCTTTAGTTTTGGTAGTTATTTTTCTCAGGGGTACAGTTTTGGGGTAGTGAATGACATAGTCAACAATTAATAGGACATATTGGTACCGCTTTGTAGGTATAGGTAGAGATGCAATAAAGTCCATACACATTTTCCCTAAAGGGGTCCCTATGATGGGCATGGGCTTCAAGGAAACTGGGGGAGTGCGATAAGGGTTTTTCCACTGGCATATCTCACACTCCTGGCAGTACTTCTTGATCTGAGCCATGAATCCAGGACAATACAAATGTTGTAATATAGCTTGGGTTTATCTTCTCACTACCAATATTTGCAGCAAGAATATGGGTATGGGCATAGAATAGATTCTGGTCTTGGAACTCTTGGGGCACCAATCTCATTTACTCCACATCTCTTAAGAGGCCCTTTTTAACTTGAAAAAGAGGATAGGAGTCTTTCCCCTCACATTGTTTGGCGCTCTGCAAGGCATTTTGTAATGTAGAGTCATGTATTTGAATCACCCTAAAGTTGCGGTCAATAGGGTAAGGCTTGGGTTAACAGGGTGTTTTGTGTCATTGGGAAGGCTTCCTAATTGTGTTTTACTTTTCACCTCCTGGGTCCCTTTACTTTCCTAATGCTTCCAAAACATCTCTAAAAATGGAAAATTATCTGTGACTAGTATATCTTCAGGAAGGTCTCTAAGAACTCCTACTGCAATAACAATTTCTTTACCTTCTCAATTTGTCACTTCAATCTGGGCTAAAGGACATGTCTTAACATCCCCATAGACACATCTGATACCCACAGATCTCTCTATCTCCCTGGTATGATCGAATTAAGGGGCACTAATTCTCCTCTAACCATAGATTGCTTACAACCTGAGTCTAACAGGTCAGTCACCCATGTCTGGTTTATAGAGCAAATCACATAATTGAAGGGTTCCAGTGCTTGATTAAAGAAATGGACTGGGGAACATAGTTCACTTCCATTAGTTCTTCTTCAATTTTCTTATTTTTACAAACCCTTGCAATATGTCTCCTATCCCCACGTTCAAAGCATTGGGGCCCATTATTGATGGTGTCTCTGTTCTCAAAAAGGCAAGATCTGGTTGTTTCACCTCCATTTCTTCCAGGTTGTTTCATATCTTTGAGAAAACCTAGTGGAATGCAATGTAGTTACTTTCCAATTTTCCAGTTGATTCATCTGTGGCTGTGCTCTTCAAAATGTTGTGCCATCTCCTTGGCTTTCTCTACGGTTAATCCAGAATGCTGGCAAAGCCACTTTTGGGTATGTATCAGGGTGGCAGTTATATTTGGTGTGAATGGGGGCTCTTACCATGTAATGCTAACACATTACGGAGAAGTAGACCTTAGCTCGGTCCTGGTAAAGTGGAAGAGAGCAGTCAGGATAATTAGACAAACACGTGTAAAGCATTTCACAACACCAGCATAGACAATAAGTAATTGACATGACTCAAAAGAAATTCAAAACCAATTTAGAAAAGCAAAGCAGATTTCTATCTTAATTTAGACACCAAACAAACTTTGTACCTTACATACAACAGGAGTTGTGGATTTTTAAAGCATTTAAAAATAGATACACTTTTAGTTATTTAATGAATACGACTGAAGTCAATGAGGGAAAGCACAGTGTCGAATCAATCACTTGCAGGGTGAGGTCCCGGGAACCCACCTGGATTTAAGGTCTGGGGGGTCTTTAGACTAGGTTTCTATAGAGATTACTTTTTTTCCTTTCCCAGTTAGTCCAGGTGCAGAGGTAGCCTTGCCGTCCTTAGAAAAGAACAGGAACCGTGAGTGCTATCAATCAAACATGCAGCACTCTGCAAATCCACACTTGGAGATGGAGCTGCAATCTACCCTTGGAGAGTGGACGCTTTTGGGGTCCTGGGACCTGGATTCTACAGCTGACACTCCACCACCACATTAGCAGCTCCAGGTACAGATGTGGCCTTGCGGCTGTCATTCATGGGAGGGTCGCTCCAAAGATGCTTTGCCATTTAGTCAAAGTAACCTTCTTTAGGATACAGGATCTCAGCAGTGGGGCATTTCCTTGTAGTTGGTGACATCTGGGGATGGGTCAGTTATTAGACTGGTGACCAACAAGCCTTGGCAGTGGCAAAAGCATTCCATAAGTAGTTTGATGGCATGAGGCTGTCAAGAGTGGTGTAGCGGGCTGAAACTTGGTGCAACTCCTGAGTTGCAGGTCACCAGTATCTTTGGGCTCACTCAAGAGGGGCTTGGCGGTTTGCACTTCTTCTGACACAGCACAAAGATTCTTCTGCTGGTTGCAGGTGACTGGTTACACCAGTCAGGGGAATCTGCTTCGGTTTCTGGTGTCTACTCGATTCTTCTTTGCTGAGAGCAACAAGTTTTGCCACAGGCACATGTTGAACCCACAGTTCCAGTATATTGTCCCCTCAGGGCACCTAGGTGTCTACTCTTTGTGCGGTAGTGGTGTCCAAATTACTGTTGTCGATGACTGCATCTTCACTGTGCCTCCTCTTGGATTCAAAATTAAGGGCTGAGATTCTAGTGCCAGGTGAGCCCCTTAAATCATAGTTTAGTGGACTTTAAGAGTGTGAGAGACAGTGGCCAATGTGCTACTGATCCCTGTGACAAGTCTGCCCCTGAGGTGACGACTTCCTGTGGGAGTATGTCACTTTTCTACCCAGAACCACACTAATTCAGGATTTGCCAAGATGGCAGAACCATTCCTTGTCTGTACAGGCATCCTAGCCTAATCTAAACGTGTGGCTTACCTCTCGAAGGTGTACGCCTCCTGCATAACTAGTTTTCCCACCTGTCAGCCTGGACAAGGCAGGAAGGGGTTTGTCCTTGAGTGTGGGACAAAAGATTACATATCAAGGGGGGTTAAAAGCATTTGAGGCTCACCACCTTCAATGCTATAAACACTAGCCAACTTGGTTGGGCGGAGGCATGACCTCCTCCCTGCCCAGGTCCTTTGTCTCTATCCTTGGGGAAGCACAAGCACAACCAGCATGAGGCCAGACTCTTGTCTTGGTGGCGACCAGCTTGGGTGAGACTGCTAAGGCAGGAGAAAGCTGACACCTTGGCAGGCATCCTCTTAGGATACTACCAGGGTACATGCTAGGTACCCTGGACAAAAACATTGTGCTCAGGGTTAAAAAGCACAGTATTTGACATTAAACATGGGGGAAATCGGTCTCTCCATCATGGAAATAGACATCTGGGGTTTGCCCGGGTACCAGTCCATGTTATCCTATGGACCTCTGGTCACATGAGGAAGCATTATGTTTTAAATGCTTCCCAGGGCATAGGCTAAAGGAGCCCTGTCTTAGGGGTGACTGACCTATGCTATGAGCAGTGAAGGGACTCTGCCCTCACCTGGTATGGTCAGAGTTCAACTCGAGCAGGCAAGCTGTTTGTACAGACTGACATTGCAGCTCTGTAGGCTTTGCTTTTACTGGGTCAATCAGGATGCACAATCAGTGTTTCTGGGCCCTGGTGTCCCCTTTACCATCCCTGTGTACCACTGGTATAATTTACTAGGGCCTTACAGGGGTGGTAAAGTCCTTGCCAATTGGGTTTACAAAATCATAGTACAATTTAGGGGAAAGAGCACTGGCACTGAGGTCTGATTAGCAGGCATCAGTGTACTTTTCACATACAAAATTACAGCATCAGAAGTCTAAATGGGACAAAAAGAGGGGGGCATCTATAGTGAGCCAGTTTCCTACAGGATATGAGTAGGAAGAGCCTCTAGGAACTGTTCTAAGTATAATTTATTCATGATGTCTTCCTTTCTTGTCTAAACCATTTGTGAGCAGTACTTTTTAATTTGAAGAAAAAAACCTTGGGGTTTCTCCATGGCTTCCTCTTTCTTTCCTAAACCTGGTTCTATATGTCTCTTCATCACTCCCTAATCTGTCAAGAATACATTTCCTAATGTCCTCATATGGGGTGTGCCCACTAATGTTGGTAGTTTGATAAGCGGCTTGAGCTTCTTCAGTCAATAAAGAGGGTAAATAAAAGGGCCGCCTCCCAATGGGCCAGACACTTGCTCAAGCTGCTCTTTCAAAATACTAAAGGAAAGAATCCTGGTCTTCCCTGTTAAAAGCCTCTGTAAGGATATAGCAGGCCCAAATGGAGAAGTATCTCTATTTTGTGTTCTTTCAGAAGCTGTCTGTAGCTGTACTTCAGACACCTTACTCAATGATTTGCATGGTATTGTATAGCATCCCGAAAGGTCTTGCTGTCCGCTTTCACTGAGGACATGTGAAGATAAAAAGCTCACTGATGCATGTATGTAGTTGTACTGGAGGAGCTGTTGTACTATATTGCCCATTTTGTATCAGAGGTTTCTATGCTCATATTCTCAACCACATGTCGCTTGATATTAAATGAATTCCCCACGCTTTACCATGAGTGAGGTTCTTTCTTAGCTTTATTTCATAATGTTTAGCTTTCAACACATCTCTTGATGGTATTCTTTGGATTATCATTTGCTCAATCTTCTAAATTCCCTCTCTATGTCTTTAACCAACAGATTGACCCAGGTTTAAGAACACCAGCACGCTTGAAAAAAATAGCAAATGTAAGTGTTGGTTGTCTTAACAAGAACATTTGGTATCTTTTCTCTAATATCTCTTTCTTTCCTATATTTTCTGTTTTAGAGCATCCAATACAGCTGAACCCACGCCACTCATTTTTCCCTTCCATCTGCCCTGCAAAGATCCGAGCCAGTCACACACCTGTATTAGCCACGCTCCTCCTGGAGGATGGTGGAATTGTGCGTCCTGCCACAGTTTCCCCCTAGTATCTCTGAGGGATGGCTGGTGTGCATTCCTGGAGGCTCCGCTCTGAGGTCCCCGGTACAGGGTGGCTTCCCATCTTGGTGTTCTCCTCCTCATGAATAGGCAACTATCTCTGGAGTGTCTCCTCCTCTGCATTTCCTCTCTCACCCCTGTGAAGTCCTTCCTCTATCTTTATCCTGTCCCATTTGCTTGCCTTGCCTTGCCCTCTGGCCTTGTTACTTCTGGAGTATCAAGATCCTGCAAAAGTAAAATGTCTTCTTTTCTTTTTGATTCAAGTATACAGAGGGACGAATGGCCACTCTAGAATCCAGGTACATCATCATATGGTTCTTCAGCATTCTCCCTAATGTGACCATTATTTTCAGTTGACAGAGTTGACCAACAGCCATCTGAGCTGGATCTAGCAAAGAGCAAGATCCTCAACTATATGGGATGTACAAGTGATGACAACAATCAGCAAAGTGAAGGAACATTCAACAATGAGGGAAAGTGCCCCAGCTTGACGACAAACTCACTCAATCTTCAAAAGAGTCTGAGTGGAGTTTGTCAACCTAATGTGCAGACATAGTAGGTTGACACCACCAGCTAGAAGAAGGTGCATAAAAAGACTCATCCTAGCCTATAACAAGCTCTTGCAGTGGTGTCCGAAAAGCAGGCTCCACAATCATCTGGACATATACCCTCAAGTTCAGCTGTGCCACATACAAATATGGCCTCCAACTTCACCCCCTTCTCAAACGTCTCCTCCTCTGACCCCCAAGTGTCGGCTCAGAACAGCATCAGTAGCACACCCTGGACATTTCAACTGTTGGCTACCCCTTCCCCCAATTATATTGTTATGTGTGCTTCTATCGAGGTCATGAGACCCATAGCTGATTTTCAGTTAACAGTCTTTTGGATTGTGTAGGTATTGATAAGTGGCGTTCAGGCAATCTGAGGATAATTTCTGAACAACCTTCAAATCTATGCAGCCTCCTGACATCTTTGATTGTAGGCATGATATGTGGTCTGCTTCCTAGCCCACCTCTCTCCTTTTGACATGTTTCTTGGTTTATCATTGATACTTGATTCCCCCTCAATCTCCGTGTATCAGATTTCTCAGGAGCATTCTGCTCCTTCCAATAAATGTTGTAATGGTCAAAACCAAACATGAGGCTTTCGAAAGGCCTTTGATTCAATCCACAACATTCATTAGATACCATGTCTTACGTGAGGAAGTAATTTTATTTATAATTTAACTTATGACATTCTGTAGAACATTTGAGTTTGGTTTTATGTTTGTTAACCTATGCTGTTTGTCTGTTTATGTTGGACAAAGATTTTTATACATATATATAACTTCTGATGATTCCCATATGTAAATAGATTTGATCTTGAGGTTTCCTGATGTTTTCATAATTTGTCCACCCCACCCTCAAATTTACATTTCTCCTCTGACCAAAGAAACTATTCATTTCCCCTTTTATCAGTTCCAAGAACAGTACACATTATATTTTCCAGAATTATAAGCTATACGGTTTCATTTAATAATATAAGAACTAAAAAGAACCTTGAAAAACATCTTTATTTTGAGGGAAATGTGATTGTTCTGGAACTAGTGACCCAATTTCTTGGATAATTGTGAGTCTGTTTGTGATTCTCCTTGTTGTGATGCGTGTGGTGTGGTGTGGTGGGGATGGTGGGGATTTTTCTAGTGATAATGTGTATGATGATGCTAGATGAAAAAGCAGAGGTTGTAATAGTGGTTTTTGAGGTGGGATGTTTGTGAGTGCTGCATGGTGATTGACATTGAGGTTTGTGATTGGTGTGGACTTCATGGATTATGGTTCCTCATTTGAATCATGTACATGCTTAGCCCTGCAGACTGATATTGGCACTTATTCTATGTAGGCTCTACCATTATCATGGTCAACACATGTTGCCTTCCCTCAAAATACAAAGATGCCAACAGTGCATTTCTTCATGTCTTGGTAACATTTCACTACATTCTCCAAGAAATAGGGCTGCTTTCAACCATCTGAAGGACTCGTCCAATCTCTGGCAATGTTGCCCCAATGTTAAAAATATCCTCCTGCGCAGTTTACTGCTGTTGAAATATTGATCCCCTAGTGAACAGGATTTGTTCATGCCAGCTAAAGTCCTCTGCCTGCATGTGGGGCTATCTGCCATGGGCAGCTTGTTGTCTATCACAGAGAATTTTGCAATCTCAGAGGCTGTGGGGTAGACTGATGAAGGGTAAGAGCTTCTCCTATTGTGAGGTATCTTCTTCCTCAGATGAATCAGAGAACACTGGAGAAGTGTAAGTGAGTCAGAACAATCACATGTAAGTTGGGGGCTGTGGTGAGGTAAGTCTTGCCAGGATGTTAAAGCATTCATAGTTGTTTTGCTAGTTGATGAGGACTAGCAATACTCAGAAATGACCTCAGAAGAAGTCTAATTGCCAGCCCTGAGTTTGTCTTGGTTGATGGTTTCAAAGTGGGCACAACAGGGTCCTCTCCCTTATACTCGCCCTCACCTACCTTCTATTCCTCAACCATCTCCTGCACTCCTGCACTCCTCCTCTTCTTCTCCTTATGCGGTGGAGACAGAGGAATAGCTACTTGGAGGAGAATTAGATTTTCACCTGGAATTGCCTACCGTCCTCCATTTGTGGATGGTACAACATCTTTGTCAGGCTTAGTGTCCTCAGTAACTGCTAGAGGAAGATGAGAAAAGCTGAACTACACAAAATAAAGTTTGTGCTCTATACAACTCCAGACTTGTTTCTCAATAGATTTCTGAAAGAAGTCACTCTTTAATCTAGTACCATGAGACAATAATCAACATAGGAAGATAGGGGTTCGTCCTTGCATGTAAATATTACTTACGTAAAATGTAAACTCACCTGCTGCAGCTATTGATGCTTCCTTCCATCTGCTGAAATGATTTCCTTGAGGTTAGTGTTGGCATGTTATCACCAGATCCAGCAGCAGGAGAGAAAAATAAAGAGTTATAAATCAAGTAATAAAGGTGGCGTATGACAGAAATTATGTTATTACAGAGAGCTACAGATGAAAGAATGAATAAACCTCAACTAAATATACATTTATATTAAACTGCCATTTGAAATACCATGCACAATTGGTGAAGAAATCTAAAATATTGAGATATAGTACCAAATATACCATGTTCACATACTTACTTGGTTGACAGAAGATAGAGAGCCTAAGGCCCTAACCTCGCTGACGGTCGACGGAAGAGCGAGGGGAAGCACCCACCGGCCCTATAATGTTGTTCTTGCTGGACCGGCGAGTGGTAACAGTGTTTCTGCCTGCTGGCCCAGTGGGAAATAGGGCCTTTACATTGACAGCCAGCGCCGATGTGGCAGTGCGGCGGGTGCAGCAGCACCCGTTGCGCATTTCACTGCCTGTAATTCGGGCAGTGAAATGCACAAAGGAGCTGTGCAAGGGGGCCCCTGCACTGCACATGACAAGTGTGTGAGCAGTGCAGGGGCCCCCAAGAGGGCCCTCAGTCATCCATTTTGCCAGCCTTTCCCTGGCGGTGTAAACTGCCAGGAAAAGGCTGGTGGAATGGGTCTCATAATCCACAGGACAGCGCTGCCCTGTCGGATCTGAAACGCCGCCACCACCAGGCTGCCTGGTGGCGGGAACCTAGTGGCGGCGGTGTTTCCACTGCGGTGTTTTCGCCACGGTCATAATAGGGCTGCTGGACTGCCACTAGCGTGGCTGTCCGCCCGCCACCATGAGTCTGGTGCTCAATGGACTGCCAGATTCATAATGAGGGCCTAAATGCCACTGCCAGGATGCCCACTGATATTATCTGAGATGCTGGTCACAACATATACCCCAGGGACTACTTTACTTACACAGCTAACAAGTGAGGCATATATAAACTAATAAGACATTCAAAGACATATTGGGGGTCATTCCAACCCTGGCGGTCGGTGTTAAAGCGGCGGCCAACCCGCCAACAGGCTGGCGGTCCAAAAAATGGAATTCCGACCCTGGCGGGAACCGCCAACACAGCCCGCCACTTTAACACTCCGACCGCCACGGCGGGACAAGCAAACAGCGCGGCGGTCACCGCCAACAGACAGGCGGGAGACAATGTACCGCCCACACTATCACGACCCACCAATCCACCACCTTTTCCGGGGCGGTTGCCCCGCCGATAAAAACACGGCGGAAACAGACTTTTCGAACGGAAAACGCTCACCTCTACACACTCCACGAGGAATCTGGACAGCATGGAACCGGAACTACACATCCTCCCAGCCATTGTCTTCCTGCTCCTCTACCAGGAGCACGAACGCCGGCGCAGACGACAACAGTGAGTACTGCACCTACGACACAGGGGAGGGGGGAGGCAAAAAATTACGGGGACACACATACGCCGCACACCCACCCCCACCCTCACCCACTACAACACACACATCAATGCAGAGCAACAACTCAGAGTGACACCCCCCAAACCCCCCGGAAGAATGCAAAGACAAAATAAAATGATCATTAAAATTGAAGTATATTATAGCATGTTTGAAGTTAAGTGAAATATGAAATATTTAAATAAAATATATTACATCATGAACAATATATACATAGGTCAAAAGTCCGGCCCATATTGGCTATCAGCCATTGTTCGTGGGCCAATGGGCCTAAACACATGGGCAAAGCCCACACACGAGACCCAATTCCATTGGAGAGAACACTGCAGGGGCATCAGATAGTAAAACTACAGGCACCTCAGGGGGAAGGGAAGGGGGGGCACCTCAGCCAGTTGAGTCCACGACGCCAGATCCACGAGGGGCCTCCATGCCCACTGTACCATCCTGGGGAGTGCAAAGCCACAGTCTCACAAGTCTCTACAGTGGGTGGGTTGCCCACTGTTACATCCTGGGGAGTGCAAAGCCACAGTCTCTCAAGTCTCTACAGTGGGTGGGTTGCCCACTTTACCATCCTGGGGAGTGCAAAGCCACAGTCCATCAAGTGGATTACAGACTCCACTGGTTCTGGAGGAGGCATGGTGCCCAGAGTGCTTCGTGAAGCCTTGCCCAACACAGATCCGGCCCTGCCAATGGGCCAGCGGTGCTTGAGATGAAGGGCCCAGCGGAGCGGTGCTTGAGATGAAGGGCCCAGCGGAGCGGTGCTTAACAGGAAGGGCCCAGCGGAGCGGTGCTTGACAGGAAGGGCCCAGCGGAGCGGTGCTTGAGATGAAGGGCCCAGCGGAGCGGTGCTTGACAGGAAGGGCCCAGCGGAGCGGTGCTTGACAGAAAGGGCCCAGCGGAGCGGTGCTTGAGATGAAGGGCCCAGCGGAGCGGTGCTTGACAGGAAGGGCCCAGTGGAGCAGTGCTTGTCACGGCGGGGCCCTGTTCAGCGGTGCTTGTCTTGAAGGGCCCTGTTCAGCGGTGCTTGTCACGGCGGGGCCCAGTTCGGCGGTGCTTGTCTTGAAGGGCCCTGTTCAGCGGTGCTTGTCACGGCCGGGCCCTGTTCAGCGGTACTTGTCACGACGGGGCCCAGTTCAGCGGTGCTTGTCTTGAAGGGCCCTGTTCAGCGGTGCTTGTCACGGCGGGGCCCAGTTCGCAGGGCTTGTCTTGAAGGGCCCTGTTCAGCGGTGCTTGTCACGGCGGGGCCCTGTTCAGCGGTGCTTGTCTTGAAGGGCCCTGTTCAGCGGTGCTTGTCACGACGGGGCCCTGTTCAGCGGTGCTTGTCTTGAAGGGCCCTGTTCAGCGGTGCTTGTCACGGCGGGCCCAGTTCGGCGGTGCTTGTCTTGAAGGGCCCTGTTCAGCGGTGCTTGTCACGGCGGGGCCCTGTTCAGCGGTGCTTGTCATGGCGGGGCCCTGTTCAGCGGTGCTTGTCTTGAAGGGCCCTGTTCAGCGGTGCTTGTCACGTCGGGCCCTGTTCAGCGGTGCTTGTCTTGAAGGGCCCTGTTCGGCGGTGCTTGTCACGGCGGGGCCCTGTTCATCGGTGCTTGTCACGGCGGGGCCCTGTTCAGCGGTGCTTGTCTTGAAGGGCCCTGTTCGGCGGTGCTTGTCACGGCGGGCCCTGTTCAGCGGTGCTTGTCACGGCGGGGCCCTGTTCAGCGGTGCTTGACATGTGTTCCCAGGGAACCAGATCGGGCCAATATTTGCCGCTCAGTCGCCATCCGACCTTTCGCTTGTGGGGCCCTCCTGTGCTGGAGTCCTGGGCCCGTGGGTGTCCTCCTTCACACCCGAAATGGGGCTGGTGGGGCCCTCCTGGGCAGCTCACCTGCTGCCGGACTTGTCCGCCCTGCTGCCCTTGCCCTCCTTCGCCGATTCTCTGGGGCCCTTGCCTCCCTTTGTGGATGTGCCAGGTGACGGTGCCAGGGTAGTGCCTTTGGGGGCTGCCGTCTCTGGCCTCTCGCGCCGGCCCTTCCCTTTTTTAGTTTTTTTCCCAGGGGGTGGGCTGGCTGTCCCCTTGCTGCTGGCCGATGTTGCTGCCCTAGAAGCTGGTGGACTCCAATAGCCCTGGACTATGGTCCTTGTAGGTGCAGGGCTTGTGGTGGCTGAGGTGCTGTTTGGAATCTTACGAGATGGAGGGGGTGGGTCAGGTGATGCAAAGAGGTTAATTTTGGAGAGGAAAAACTTTTTAGAAGCAGTGGGAAGGGTAGGTGCAGTGGGTATGGGAGTGGAGGAAGAGGATGTGGTTGTAGGAGAGTCAGGTGTGGTGTCTTTGGGTGCAGGTGCTTGTGACGGAGGCTGTCGTGAGGTGGATGGCTGTTGGGTGGGTGGCTGCCTGCGTTTGTGTGGTTTGGAAGAGGGGGTGACAGACACACTGGGAGAGGACACAGGGGACGTGTAAATGGCAGTGGGGGTGGTGTCTGCACGTGTGCAGAGTGTTCTGGTGGGTGTGCTGGTGATGGATGTATTGGCTGATGGTGGTGTGCATGCAGGTGTGAGTGGAGACATCACAGGGAGGGAGGAGGGAGACGAGGAGGAGGGGGACACAGAGGAGGCAGTGGCTGTTGGCATGTCTGCATGTGGATGTTGCATGTGTAAATGCTTGTGTGATCTGTGGTGCTTATGTCTGGATGAGCTGCCCTTGGGTGTTGATGTGTGTGCAGGCTGGTCTGTAGGTGTGGCTGGGATAGGCAGAGGAACAGGGGAGTGGGACTGGGATGAGGAAATTGGAGGGGGAGGCAGGAGACAGGGACAATGGCTGCCGTCAGTGCTGAGGCCAGAGCGTTGAACGATAGCTGATGGGCAGCCTGACCCGAATGAATGCCCTCCAGGTATGCAGTGCTCCGATGCACCTCCCTTTCCACCCCCTGGATGGCATTCAAAAGGGTAGAATGCCCCACAATGAGCATCTGGAGGAGGTCAATGATCCCCTCACTGAGGGCAGCAGGGGTAACTGGGGCAGGGCCTGAGGTGCCTGGGGCGAAGGAGATGCCCGCCTTCCTGGCCGAGCAGGCACAGGGCGAACGCTGAGGGGCTGCTTGGAGGGCGGAGCTGGTGCGCTGGGTGGTGGCTGTACCTGTTGTAGCGGTGGGCACGGATGTTGCCGCCACCACAAGGGAGCTCCCTTCCGAGGACGTGTCTGTGTCGCTGACGTCTCAACGGGTCCCCGTTGTAGAGCTCCCCTCGCCCTCCGTCTCACTGGTGAACTCAGAGTCGGTTGCATGGCCCTCCGGGGCCATGTGAGATGCAGCTCCCTCGTGCTCCAATGCCACTTCTCCTCCGCCAGATGATGCTAATGCACACATGAACAGGAAGACCAAAAAAAGGGGGGGGGGGAAATAATGACATGTTGAGTGCATGCATTGGCGACACCGTTGGCGGAGAGGACAGACACAGAAGCCCCCTGCACTACGCCGCGCACTCGGTGTACACTACTCAATTATTGTGACTTGGCCTACAAGCCTATGGACGACAAATGCACACATAGGTGACCCAGGGCCATGGATAGCAGTACTTAGCACCCTACAGAGGTGGGGGGCGGGGGCGGGGGCACAGGGCCATGCCTTACGGAGGGGCCTGGCCTACAGAAATCGCCCTGGCCTAGAGATACCCACAGCCCTCCTCCCCCACCCAGACACCTCCACTGTGCGCTAATATAGCAGAATGTGCTGGTACTCACCCCCTTGTGTCTGCTGTGATGTCCTCACACGCCCATCCAAATCGGGTTAGGCCACCGCCAGGATCCGGGACATCAGGGGGGTCAATTGCCGTGTGGCACCCCTCCTAGGTTGGGAGGCCATCCCCAGCAGAGCCTCTGCGGTCTTTCTGCTCCCGCGGCGGATGTCCTCCCACCTCTTTCTGCAGTGGGTGCCCCGTCTGTTGTGGACCCCCAGGGTCCGGACGTCCTTGGCGATGGCACGCCAAATGTCGATCTTCTGATGGGCGCTGACCTATGTGACATGTACAGGGTGGGAAAATAAATATCATCATTTTCTGCATGGTCGATGTGAGTGGCCCCCCTCCCCAACCTTGCCATATGGCACATGCTCTCATCTGTCATGCGATGCATGCCTCATTCGCTCCCCTCTCCACCATCTTTCATCCACCCCACTCAACACAGGCATTGCCCACAAAGCATGGTCCCAGTGTACTTACCTGTTGGTCTGGAGGACCGTAGAGTAGCGCATACTGGAGGAGGACCCCATCCACGAGTTTGTCCAATTCTTCAGAAGTGAAGGCAGGGGCCCTTTCCCCAGTCGCAGCAGCCATTGTCTCTTCCAGACCGAGGTCACAGCAGCACTTGCAGTATAGGTCCTCTCCTGTGGATGATCAGGTATTGAGTGATTAAGCAGATAGAAGATGGCGGTCACGCCCGCGGCGGTGCGTACCGCGGCGGTGCGTACCGCGAGCGCCGGCGCACATCATCATTGGCTCCTGAAACCCATAGGGTTCAATGTTAACCAATGCGGCTTTGCGCCGCGGTCTTCGACCGCCTACCGCCACAGTGTGCCACGCCAGCGCATTGACCTCACATCCCACTGTCGCAATTCACAGGTCAGGCAGCCGCCATTTCAAGGGCCCACATGGCTTAATTTCTACTGCGTCATACAGGCCTAGGCCTTGCATTGCCACTCATACAAGCCATTCAATGCATAGAGAATCGTGTACTGTGCAAGCTGTGTGAACGTACCTGTGGGTTGCTTGACTCTGTGCTCCATGTTGTCCTTCCTAGGCACCGTCCGCTGGGACTTGTGAGGAGATGGAGGAATGTTCCCGTGTACAGACCGCTGGTGGACCTGTCGCCAATGGAAGAAAGACATGTCATACTGACATACAGACTTGACCGTGCCACTATACAGGAACTGTGTGCCCAGCTGGAGCCAGACCTGATGTCACCCATCCGCCAACCCACAGGGATCCCCCCTCTAGTGCAGGTTCTGTCAGTGCTCCATTTTTTGGCAAGTGGGTCATTTCAATCAACAGTGGCCATTTCATCAGGGATGTCCCAGCCTATGTTTTCAAAGGTGTTGTCCAGAGTGTTGTCTGCCCTGATGAAATACATGCGGAGCTACATTGTTTTCCCTGAGGTGGGCGATTTGGCTACAGTGAAGAGTGATTTCTATGCCCTGGGACATATTCCTAACATCATTGGTGCCATTGATGGGACCCATGTGGCTTTGGTTCCCCCCAGAGAAAGTGAACAGGTGTACAGGAACCAAAAAAATTATCATTCGATGAATGTCCAGGTGGTCTGTTTGGCTGACCAGTACATCTCCCATGTTAATGCCAAGTTCCCTGGGTCAGTGCATGACACGTACATCATGCGAAATAGCAGCATCCCTTATGTGATGGAACAGCTACAGAGACACCGTGTGTGGCTAATTGGTGACTCTGGTTACCCCAACCTGTTCTGGCTACTGACCCCAGTAAGGAATCCCAGGACCAGGGCAGAGGAACGGTACAATGAGGCCCATGGGCGTACTAGGAGGGTGATCGAGCGGACCTTCGGCCTCCTGAAGGCCAGGTTTAGGTGCCTGCATATGACAGGTGGATCCCTAATGTACTCACCAAAGAAGGTGTGTCATATCATCGTGGCCTGCTGTATGCTTCACAACCTGGCTTTGCGACGCCAGGTGCCTTTCCTGCAGGAGGATGGTCCAGATGGTGGTGTTGTGGCAGCGGTAGAACCTGTGGAGAGTGAAGAGTAGGAAGACGACAGGGACGACACAGACAACAGGGACAGAGTGATACTACAGTATTTTCAATAACACACAGGTAAGATTCAACACCGGCATTTTACAATTACTTACAGTCTCCTGCCTCTCTACTGTCTGGCCTATTCCCCCAGTGTATGTCAACTGAGTTGTGACTTTCCCTTCAAATTTCAGAGATGTGGCCCCCACTGCGTGACCTCTGCTTTGTTTACCCATGGACTACAGCTGTGTGACAGTGGTATGTTCTCATCACTGTGTAACTGGACATTTTGGCAGCGTTATGTCTAATACATTTGTTCACAATACAGGCAGACTCCAGATTGTTTTTGTGCAATAAGTGTTTTTATTAAAGTGTTGAATTTAGGGACATGTTTGAAAATCGGTGATGGGTGATGGTGGAGGAATGTCCATGGCAGAGTCCAGCTTTTCAGTCTCACAGGTGCATTGTCCATATGCCTGTGGAAGATGGAGCTGGGGCAGTTTAAGGTTGGACAGGGTGACAATGTGGGACAGTGGGATGACATCAGGGGGCATCCTTTGCTGGCGGCTGTCTTGGCATCCTACTCTGTCTTTTTCCGAGATCTCAGGCCCCGCTTGCGGGGTGGTTGTTCTTCTGCAGGGGGTAGGGTTCTGGTGGCCTGTTGTTGTGTGGGGGCCTCCTGTCCATTAGCGCCGGCGGAGGTGGTAGCCTGTTCTTGGTCCATGCTAGTGACAGGGGCCCTTTGTGGTGCCACATGGTCCCGCAATGTGGTGACAATCTGGTTGAGTGCCCCGACGATGGTGCCCATTGCGGAACTGATGCTTCGAAGTTCTTCCCTGAACCCCATGTACTGTTGCTCCTGCATGACCTGGATCTCCTGGAACCTGGCCAGTACCGTTGCCATCGTCTCCTGGAGTGGTGGTATGCTCCCATGATGGAGGAGAGGGCCTCGTGGAGAGTGGGTTCCCTGGGCCTGTCCCCCCCCTGTCGCACAGCAGCCCTCCCAGTTCCCCTGTTTCCCTGGGCCTCTGTCCCCTGGACCGTGTGCCCACTACCACTGCCCCCAGGTCCCTGTTGTTGTTGGGGTGGTGGGTTAACCTGGGTGCCCTGTAGTGGTGGACACACTGCTGATTGACGTGTCCTGGAGACAGAGGCATGGGCCCGCTGGGTGGGAGCTGTGCTAGTGTTACCAGAGGGGGTTAGGTCTGCTGTGGCCTGTGGCTGTGTGAGGGGAACCAACTGTCCCGAGGTCCCCGATGGGCCGGGCTGGTCATCTGGGTCCAGGGAGACAGAGCTGCTGTCATCACTGGTGGCCTCTTCTGGGGGTGGGATGGACATTTCTGGACCCTCCTGGATGTTCGGGTCCTGCAGGGGTATAGAGGTATGGTTATTGCTTCTGTGTGTGCCAATGGCGTGCAATGGGTGGGTGCCCGTGTACCCCAGGGCTGGCATTCCTGTGTGGGGGCTTTTGTGAGGGTGGCTTGTGGGGGAGATTCCTGATGTCATCCCGATTTCGTGGATGCTGTCCCACAGCGTTGACCCTGTCGACTATTCTTTGCCAGAGCTCCATCTTCCTGGCAATGCTGGTGTGCTGCACCTGTGTCCCGAAGAGCAGGGGCTCTACCCGAACTATTTCCTCCACCATGACCCAGAGTTCGGCGTCTGAAAACCGGGGGTGTCTTTGAGGTGCCATGGGGTGGTGTGGATGAGGTGTGGGGTGGTGTATGTGTTGTAGAGTGTGGTGAGTGTGGTGATGTGTTGTGTTTTGTGCGTGGATATTGTGTGGGTGATGGTGTGGTTTGCCTCTGTGTGATGGTGTTCTCTATTCTGTGCTGTCTGTCTCTGGCTTTCTGTCGGATTTTTTGGTTGTGAGGGTTTGTGGGTGATGTGGGTGTGTGTTTTATATTGTATTGGGTGTGTGGGAGTTTTGTTTGTATGTGTATCAGGTGTGTGTATTTCGAATTGTCCAATGTGGTTGTATTTTGTAAGTGTGTGTGTATTTCGACCGCGGCGGTGTGTACCCCAATGGAATACCGCGGTTGAAAGACCGCCGCGTGGATTCGTGGGTCGGAATGGCATGGGCGTATTTCTTTTGGCGTGACGGTGGAGGTTTGGTCATCGCCAGTTTCCAGCTGACCTTTGGTGTGGCGGACTTTTGTGGATGTCGGGTTTTTGGCGGTTTGCCAGTTGCGGGTCAGAATGACCGTGGCGGTTTACCGCGCCCGCGGCAGTGTTATGGCGGTCTTCTGACCGGCGGTAAGCGCCTTTTACCGCCGAGGTCAGAATGACCCCCATAGTAATGTGTTGTATACTCTGCATAATAACCACACATCATGCTCTCCTAAATGTTAATGTTATCACTAAAGGAAATATTTTGTGCAGTCATTACAATGCAAAGTCTTACCTTTATGAAACATAAAAATAGAGATTACAGAAAATAACTAAATAAATTGGGAACATGAATGAACATAGCGTTGTATCCTCTCACTGACAATGACAGATTTGTTTGACCCAAAAGAATAGACAGAATCAGTGGTGGCGGGTAATTTTTGAACTTGCACCCATTCATTTACTCACAGACCCATGTATAACACTCATTAGCAAATACACATACATTCATACACGCATGCACACACGCACCAAACATTTTTAATTTTTTTAATTACCTTAGCAGCTATTACAGAGATTTCTCAGAGGTCCCAGGAGGCCTGGGACTGCTGCCTTCTCTCATTGGCTAGCCC
The DNA here is from genome assembly GCF_031143425.1 of Pleurodeles waltl. Taxonomy (NCBI): domain Eukaryota; kingdom Metazoa; phylum Chordata; class Amphibia; order Caudata; family Salamandridae; genus Pleurodeles; species Pleurodeles waltl. The sequence goes on along the minus strand of NC_090439.1, from coordinate 415,281,902 downwards.
AGAGTTAGTCAATGAGGGAAGACAGCAGTCCCGATCCTCAGTGGTCCCTGGAAGATTGGGACTGCTGACTTCCCTCATTGGCTGGCCTAAGGTCAGCTAATGAGGGAAGGCAGCAGTCCCAACTAATCACAGAGTGTGATGGGTCAAAGAGACTGCTGCCCCCACCCCACTATGGGATGAGGTGTCACTAATTGACACTTTGCCATGGGTGCTTCAGGGCTTAAAACTGAAGCGCCCAGGTGTGAAGCAATCTGTGACATTCCCCCTCATCATGAGGGGGAGGACCTTGGGGCACCTTTTCTAGGCTGAAGAGGTCACACCCACAGGGCACTGATTCCTTCAGCCCAGCAAAGTTCAGCTCAGAAAGCCAGGCGTCTGCGCATTAAGCACATGTCAAACTCCTGCCAGCCTGACCTGAACCAGAAAGAGTATCTGTCAGGATGACTTTTGTTCAGCCTGACAGATACTCTTCAAGTCAGAAAAAAGGTAGTGGGGGGCATGGCCCCTCAGCCTGTACCTGCGGGATGCTGTTGGGCATAATACTTACCAATCCCTAGCATTTGATCTGCGGAGTGTGGGAAGATCTGGTTTGGTGCATTGCTAGGAGCAGAGGCAGAGGTGGTGGTAGGTGGTGAATGTGACTGCAAAGGCTAATAAATCAGACACAAACTAGAGGTGTATGAGCATAACATTATCAAAACAATGACAGTATAATTTATGGTTAAGTAAAGCTCATCACAATGAAACAATAATAAACAATGATTTTTTGGTGCACAAACAAATGTTAAGAAATCTGTAAAGTTTGGTAAAGACAATAATAGTATAATGACATTACTGTATGTGTGTTATTGGGTTGTATTTGGAGATAGTCCTGAATATTGTGCAGCCACATTATAAAGTACTCCTGTCCATCTCTAGCAATCAATATAATGTAATGGAGACTGTATGAGAGAAGGGAACATTATAAGGACACTAATACAAATGTTGCATATTTAAACGATGTGTGATAGAGGCTGTTAAAGGGATGTGTATGCAATACCTGTATAACAGTTAACATTTTAGTGATGGATGAAGGACAAAATTGCATAAGTGGCTGCAGGAATCCATTAGGGATAGATAGTTTAAATATTACCTGCCCTCATGTTAGGATTGTCTGCAAAAGGTAGACATTTAACAAATGAGAGTCTACTGAGGGTGAAAATAGGTAGACCATGTGGTTATTTGTATTTCTAGCCACATAAATCACTACAAGGGCTATGTCCTCAGTAAAATTCATGGTGTTCTTTGATGCTGCAATCTGCATCCTGGGGGCTGAATGGGATTCCTGTTGGCTGCAAGATTACACAGTCCAAGGTGAGGTCATAATCTAGGGTGCACGCTGTACGTATGATGTTTGAAGTTAATGAGTTTCAGATTTTTGTGATTTGGGTCATGTGTGTACATAATTTGCCTGTTCCCTTCCATTTAAAGAGGTCTCTACTGTTGTGGTGGACACCACAAATGCAATTGCTTGGCTAGATATAAATACTAACCTTTTGTTACCTCATACATCAATTTCAAGTATTTTATTTATCAAGGAAGGATGTCCCTCTGAGATTCCCCTCACATGACCCAAAGGGTCAGGGTATTCCTTCCCTGCCCTGTTCTGGAAAATACACCTCCATCTTACCATTCCTGAAAATACCCCCTGAGGACCGTAAGACACTGTCAGACTATAGACTCATCTCGCTCCTTTGCGACCCAGCCAAAGCAGCAGAAAAACTCACCAAGAACAGACTGGTTGATCACCTCAATGCCAACCACCTCCTGCATGTTTCATAATCTGGATTCAGATCAAACTACAGTGTCACTCATCCTACTCGACCACCTTTAACACTGTCTTCCACCCAACCCCATCTTCATCTATTGCCACCATAAGGCAGGAATCTGGGGGACTATACTCCACTGGATCAGCTTCTTCCTTAGAGAACTCCCCCAAAAAATCAACTATTCCCTGTACTTGTCAACTGCCTCCAACCTAATCTTCAGAGCTCCTCAAGGCTCCTTGGTCAGCCCTATGCTTTTCAACATGTACATTATCCTGCTTGACAACATCATCCAAGCTTACAGACGCAACATCTCTTACATAATTACATCTGCTCATTCTTTCCCCCTCTGAAGGTACCCCAAAGCCCTAGGTGAAATTCATTAACTGCATGTCTGAAGTCCTGAAGTCACACAGTTAATGAAAAACAAGTGCTTGAAGCTTAACATCAACCAGACAGAAGTGGTCCTCTTCAAAAAATACATCTATCTTTGGATCTCAACCTGTTGGCCCTAAGAAATAGAATTTATGCCCAGCTGACATGCCCATGAACAATGAAATCTTGTGTCAACCATGATAATATGGTTGCCTCCACCAGCTTCTACACCCTCAAGCTCTTCAGTAAAACTTTCAGCTCCTGCTGGACTTCCGGAGATCTGTCACACATGCAGGGGTGTAACACAGGCCCCTGTAGCCTCTGTGGTGAAGGGGGGCTCTGACCACTTCAAGGGGCTACCAACCATTCGAGGGGCCCCCTTTAAGCCCAATGCCAATTTATACTTGTGCGATGTGGGAGACAGAGGAAACCTGGTCACATTCTGCAGGGGGACCACATCACTTTGCATTATGCCACTGCTCACATGCCCTTTTCACAAGCAGTCTGGCCTCTGGAGATGCCCTCTACATTGGCATTTCATCTCAAGACACCAAGAGACTCCAGGTCATACACAATGCAGCAGATGGATTTACATTGAATCTCCTACACCACACTCACATTTTCAAGTACCTCAAAGGCCTTTGCCCTAAGTTGCATTCTCTTAAAGCTCCTTATAAATGCCATCAAATCACTGAACAAGAAAAGCCCTGCACACCCTAAAAGTGATTGAACTTCCACACACCAATCAAACACATCCGCTCAACCAATATTCTGCTCACCTCCATCTCCCACATCCTAAGGGACAGAGTTGGAGGACATGCTTTTTCTCACCTTGTGCTTAAATCCTTCAATGGCCTCCATCCTTCCATTCCACAAAAAACTAAAAGCTTGGCTTCTCCAGTTGGTGCCAGTCAGGGCAAGCTCACCGTTCTTGGCACCACCATTCTTGGCAGCAGGATGCCTTCTCGAGTGATATTTTTACATGGTACATAACATAACATACACACAGTTGACTGGGTTCATAAACAAAATACTGATATTTTCTTTAGGAAATTCCTTGCTAACTTCTGGATTCCAAGAGTAAGGCAGACATGCCACTGGTGCTACTGTAATTCTCCCAATGAGGTCCTAAGTGAAAAAAGTGCATTGCTGCATTGCACAATGGACAAAAACTAGGTTGTATTGGAAACAGCTACTTTTGTGTGATGCTCAGCTTTGCACTATGGCTCAAATGAGAGGCAGCAGTATCTAGCAGAGTATATGTACTCAAGGCAGTCTCTGATAAAAAGTGTAAATCAATCTATAGAGGTCAGACATGTAAGATATGTGCTTTATTGTAATGCACACTTGGTGCATGTGGGTATATCAGTTGATACACCATTTAGCCCTTTGAAGAGGGCAGGTTATATTTGATGTTAGGATTGACATAAGGCCAGATCTTTAGTATATCTGGACTGTCACGAAAAACTATGAATTTTGCTCAGTTGCTCTCCAGACATGCATCTTTGCACAAATGATAAGGTGGTTGGCACAAAACCCACATGGTATTACAGGATTTTTAACTTTTTACATAAACTCTTTGGGCACATGAAAGCTGTTCATTGCTGCTCTTCGTGACACTTTGCACTGCTTTGCATCACTTTGCATTAAGCTAGTGCCAAAACAAGGCCCTGTTTAAGAAAAGTGGTGCTTCATGTCATTAATTGCCACTTTTCTTGCGTCCCATTGTGCCCCCCTAATGCCACCATGTGTGTCCCTTATTGAACATACGGCGCAGGTCTGGGACAATAGTGTCATAGTTTGTGATACTATTGTTATAGTTTGCAGGATTAGTGTCACAAATGTTGGTGTTAATCGTGCAAAGTACATAGAGGCCCTTTAAAAATAATAATGTGCCTCCTTTTAAGGGTTTCTCTGTGCAGGTGTTAAAAATGCCGCTTTAAATGGTGCAGTGGAATATCATACATTCCACAGCACCATTTTTGCAGGGCCCCTAACAAGGAAATGCCCTTTCTAGCATACATTATGCCTCGTGCAGGCATAATGTGGCACAAGGGTTCACTAAGTGGCGCAATGCATCCATCGTACAACTTTGTAAATATGGCACAGCATTTTTGCCACACTATTGCCACATTAGCGTAAAAAACTGATGCTGATGGGGAGATAGTTGGCACTAGGCTATCTTAAATTTGGTGTTTATTAAATCTGAGCTTGGATTTACAGTTGTATGTGGTGTGTCTTAATGTTTCCCAAATAATAACTCACCTCAGCCATCAGCAACATGATCAAAAATCCATATTGTCAGATTGATTCTTACCAAGCTAGCAGAAGTTATATCCGTTAAGTACCTGCTTACCTCCATAAGCAATTAAACCTGTGTCTTAACTTCAGAGTGAGAAAAATTGCTATACATTTGCAATCCATGGAAAAGAGTAGCAGCCAATAATATAATTACATGTGACGAATGCCATGATCACTCAATAGGCAAAGCACGGTCAGTCTTATGAATATCTTCACCGGTGTATAGCAGGGATGTAAACCTGTTTTTAAGGCACTGGACTGTCTTAAATATATAAACAACTCAGAAAATCTATGAGTTGGAACATGAGCTGAAGTCAGCACAGCTTGCAAAAAGGGAGTGAAATTGCCTCTTGCTGTTTGTGAGCTGCATTGAGCTGACTGTAGCTTATGCAGTACCTCAACTATCCGACCTATACATATGCATTTGAGACAGTGCAATATTTTACAAACACTTGCACAACTTGCTCTGCGCCGTACAGCCAATTCAGGATAGAGCCCTCAAATGTTTTGCATTCTTGCTGTGTTCCAGAGAAATGGGAAAAAGGAAAAAAAGTGATTTGTGTGTCGCAAGGATTTTTAACTAGTTCGGCCACATTAGTGTAAAGAAATACACTAATGTGGCGCAAGGTGGCGCTAGGGTTTTATAAATATGCCCCTTAATCTCACTGAAGTCAAGCCTCATCCTTAGTAATCACCTCTTGGAATCAGATGTCCTTCTCATTTTTGTTTCTCTAGAGCAGACACATTGGAGGCTGAATATGTGATTATTGGAGAGTGGTTACAGTCCATCAATCAATCAATAAATTAATCAGGAAATTGTAAAGCGCACTACTCACCCATGAGGGTCTCAAGGCACTGAGAAATGGGGGGACATGGGGGGGAGGTTCTGCTACTGCTCGAACAGGCAGGTCTTGAGAAGTTTCCTGAAGGTAAGGAGGTCTTTGGTCTGGTGCAGGTGGGTGGGAAGAGTGTTCCATGTTTTGGCGGCAAGGTGCAACAATGATCTACTGCCGGTGTGGGACAGTTGCGAGTGTGGAGTCGGCAGAGCGGAGATGCCAGGTCGGGGTGTTGAAGGAGAGCCGTCTGTTGAGGTACTTTACTCCGGTGTTGTGCAGTGCTTTGTGAGCGTGGGTGAGGAGTTTGAAGGTGATTCTCTTGTTGACTGGGAGCCAGTACAGGTTTCTCAGGTGGTCTGTGATGTGGCAGTGGCAGGGGATATCCAGAATGAGGCGTGCGGAGGCGTTCTGGATGGTTGCAGCCTCTTCTGGTGTTTGGCCGTGGTTCCTGCGTAGAGGGCATTGCCGTAGCCCAGTTTGTTGCTTACGAGGGCTTCTCTTCTAGTTTTGGTGGGTATCCATTTGTAGATCTTTCGGAGCATGCAGAGGGTGTTGAAGGAAGAGATGCCGTTGATTTGCTGGGTCATGGATAATGAGGAGTCCAAGATGAATCCTAGATTGCGTGCATTGTCCCCGGGAGGCAGAGCAGCTGCAAGAGTGGCAGGCCACCAAGAGTCATCCCATGTGGAAGGGGTGGAACAGAAGATGAGGACTTCCGTCTTGTCAGAATTGAGTGTGAGGCTGCTTCTCTTCATCCATTCGGCGATGGCCTTCATTCCTTTGTGGAGGTTGGTCTTGGTGGAGTCCTTTGTGAGGGAGAGGATGAGCTGGGTGTCTTCGGCATATGTGATGATGTTGATGTTGTGAGATCGGGCGATGTTAGCGAGCAGGGCCATGTAGACGTTGAAGAGGGTCGGGCTGAGGGACGAACCCTGGGGTACACCTCAGATAATTTTGGTGGCCTCCAAGCGGAATGGAGGGAGGCAGACTCTCTGGGTTCTGCTGGTGAGAAAGAATGTGACACAGTCCAGGGCTCTGTCTCTGATTCCTGCATTGCTGAGGCATGAGCATAGGGTGTGGTGGCAGAGGGTGTTGAAAACAGCTGAGAGGTCCAAGAGGATGAGGGCCGCGGTCTCGCCGTTGTCCAGTATGGTTCTGATGTCATCGGTGGTGGCGGTGAGGGCGGTTTCAGTACTGTGGTTGCTGCGGAATCCGGATTGGAAGGGTCCAGGGTGCAGTTCTCCTCTAGGAAGCGGGGTAGTTGTCTGTTGACAGCCTTCTCGATGACTTTTGCCAGGATGGATCCGCCTTGCGCTTTTTCAGGAGGGCGTTGATATCGGCGTGTTTCCAGCTCTCTGGGAAGGTGGCGGACTCGAAGGAGCTGTTGATGATCTTCCGTAGTTGGGGTGCGATGATGGAGCTTTCTTTGTTTTGGATGTGGTGAGGGCAGGGGTCAGCTGGAAAGCCAAAGTGGATGGTGTTTATGATTTCAATGGTGTTGTTGTCATTGATGGGGGTCCAGGAGAGCAGAAGGTTGCTCGGAAGTGAATCTGTGGTGTTGGTGGTTGCCAGGGGGCTTTGGGTGCAGAAGCTGTCATGGATGTCTGCAATCTTGCAGTGGAAATAGAAGGCTAGGGAGTCAGAGAAGTCTTTGAATGGTGGGATGTCATTGGCGTTGGAGCTGGGGTTGGAGAGTTCCTTCACGACGTTGAAGAGCTCCTTGTGGCTGTGTGCATTTTTGTTGATTCGGTCTTTGAAGGCGGTTGTCTTGGTGGCTCGAATGAGTTGGTGGTGTCTGTGGCTGACGTTTTTGAAGGCTGTGTGGTTGTCCAGAGTTTGATCTTGGAACCAATTCCTTTTGAGTCTTCGGCCGGTTTGCTTAGAATCATGGAGGTCGGCAGTAAACCAGAAGGCCTTTCTGTCGGTGCGTCTGTTGGAGGGATTCTTGATTGTGGCGAGAGTGTTGGCACAGGTGTCGACCTATTGCCTGCAGTTGCCTCCAATCTCTCTGCCTACTGATGATGACCCACTGCCTATATTTTGAAGTATTGGAGGGCATGTGGGCTTTGGGCACCAACTCCTTGTCACCCAGGGACACTAGGATAACCTCAAGGTATACACCACATTAACTGTAGCTATCTCATCCCCAGTCACCTCGCTGGTCAACCCCTGTGCCTGCCCACCACTGGAGGTGGTGCCCTATTGGAGCACTAGGCATCTCCCTTGAAGTGCCCAAATTGGTAGTACTCAACACTTAGGTGCAAACATTTCAGTATTGTTTTCTATGGAGCCTTTCTTCTAGTGGTCACATTGGGATTGGGACTCTTTCCCCTGTAAACTCTTTTGGACTCCTTACTTCTATTTTTATCTCCCCTTCTTTCTTCTGTTGAGAACCCAGACTTGTCTTCTGGGAGTCCCCGCCAGACACCTTCTCAGACACGCTGATGCTGACTCAGAGGTCTGCCTCCTCAGCAAGCTTCCTATGGTTGGTAAGCTTCCTAACCACTAGGTGTTGGTGCAGCTCTGTAAAAAAGATATTAAGCAGGTTTTCCATCAAAACTAGGGTGTACGACCAGTAAAATCATTTACTTGGCAGCCCCTTACCCAGCCCTTCATTTCCTTGCTGACATAATCTAAGCAGTCCACCCAGGACTGGTATGGGGGTTTAGATTGTCCCTGAACCTCTGATGGCACTTCTCAGCACGCAGTCCAAATTTAGCAACAAACATTGCTTCCATGGGGGCATACCTTGTCTGATCATTTGCCTCTAGTGTAAGAAGTGCATCCCAACTCACTGTGGGCATATGTTTACACAAGGTACCCACCCATACTCCTCTGGAACTTTGTGTACCCTTAGAGCAACTTCATATTCAGCAAACCACTTCTCTATATCATCTCCCACCACATAGTTAGGTACCTGCTCATGTTCACATAGCATGCAGACTCTCACCTCTCCAGCAGACACTGTTGGTACTGGTGGGTCCTGAAGGCTGTTGTACCTTTAGCTCCAGCTTCTCCATGTTTTACTCATATTTTAACAGTAGGTTTTTCACAGACAATGCATTCTCAGCCTCAGCCTCCTCCTTCTCCTTCCTAGCCTTCAGTTTTAGTTTGGCCAGCTCCAGCTTGAGATTCCTCTTCTCCATCCCTTAATTCAGATCTTCTAATGACAGGGCCCTGAGAGGCACACTACTCCATGCCACATCCTGGGTATCCTGGTTCCTCTCTGGGTGGCAGTAGGGCTTCTCCTGTATCTTGAGGAATCTCTCTGGGTCCTGACCCTTATATTTAAGTCCATGTCCTCCTTATTCTCATCTTCCACTTTAGCTATCTGTAACCTCTTAACTTCCTCATAGGCCTGAAGTGCTATCTGTATATCCACTTTGGAAGCTTTCATGCCCACATTCAGCCCCTCTCTTTTCAGAGCCTGTGCAGCTTAGGCCTAGTGAGGTTCTCAACATCAATCAGCTCCAACTCCATGGTAAAAAAGGGAAAAAAGAAGAAAGAAAACGCCAGTGAGAGACTGAGTGAATTTAAAAAGGCTTGAGTTGTTTTTAAATTATTTCACTGAGATTTTGTGTTACACAAATCACTGTATGCCACTGCAGAAACACAAATCCTGATTCTCACCGCTGAACAACTCTGTGAGAAATTTGGTTGTTGGTTGATTGGGATGTTAGCCTGGTCAAGCGAATACACAAAGTACAATGGGCCCGGTCAGCACTTACCTTTGGAATTAGAAGACGTTTTGAGAAAAAAATTCTGAGAAGGTAATGTTCAGTAGGGCAAGGCTGCAGGAGGTATCCGATCAGGGAGCATCATTATTGGATTCACCACAACCTGTTCAGAATATTACATAGCCTTTGGAAGAGTAGACCTGAAGAAGAATACTGTTAGACCTGCCAGTCTTAGGGTGTTTTTCCCTCAAACATTTTGTCTTTCTTCCTTCTTTTTGCTGAATTTATTTTTGCTGGCCTTAGGAATCTGGGCACTTTATCACTGCTAACCACTGTTAAAATACTTGTGCTCATTCACCAAAAAAATTGTTAAGTTGCCATATTCACAATTGGCATGTTTATTGCACTCGACTTGTATCTTAAATGATACCAGTGGGCTTGCAGCATTTATTGTGCCACATGTATAGTTAGCAACTTAAAGCATAACCCAGGCCTGCCACTAAGCTTAAATGCAGTTTTAATCTGTCATGTTGACTTGTCAATAAAACCCCTTTGGTCAGCCATACTCTCCTTCTATTACATATACATCACCCTTAAAATAGGTCCTATGTAGCCCACAGGGTAAGGTGCTGAGTAAACAAAAGGTTAGGAATGTACTTTTAGGTTTTACATGTGCTGGTAATAAAAACACTTCTAAATTTGTTTTTCACTACTGTAAAGCCTTCCCCTCCCATAGGATAAGTGGGTATTCCGTATTGCATTTAATAAGCTGTAATTTCCAATTGGGAGCAAATAGCTATGTCATATTTGGTGTGTCTGGCATTATAAATATCCTATTTAATGTAAAGTAGGGTTTCTGATTACAATGTTGAAATAGCCATTTTTATGAAGTTGGTATTTTTCTGCCCTTAGTCCTGTACTCTGTCTGGACCACCAGAGTGACTCCCAAGGACTACTTTGCTGTTCTACTAATCTCAGCCTCAGGGACAAAAAAGTCTTCTTCTTTCAATTAGCAAGCAAATTGAGTCTTTCACTAGATACCTTCTCATCCTATGATCACCTCTTTTTGAAGCACTACCTCTTCATTCTACTGTAAAAACTCAAAGTGGATAAAACCCCTTTTACTTCTAGAGGAGCTCCATGCAAATCCTTAGCGACGTTATTTAGATGCGTTGTCCTCACTCTATCATTGCTGGAACTGGTTCCCCCCACTTATTGGGTTGGAGCCAAAGGGTCTATGAGTGTTCTAGGAATGAATGGGAGCAGGGTCTTTCAGCCCAATGTGCAATCAGCCTGTCAAAAGAAGAAGGTCTAAGGCTGTTCTGTGTTCTGCCAACTGTCATACACTCCTTTCAGGTGACTAGTCCCTATTAACATAATGGACAGCTTCCTGCTCACTTGCACTTGTGTCCAGAGACAAAGGCAATGAAGCATACAATGAAGATTGTGCTATAAGCTATGGTAAGGCTGCTCTCATAATATTCCAACCTGTCTCTCCCATTGATCAATCAGAATGGGGAGGCATTAAAACATTAACCTGGGCTGCATTTGTGGCAAACTCTTATGCTCTGGATATTTATAGAGGGTGACTTTGGGCATCTAAGTCCCTTGTGTATCAGCTGCCCACAATGAAATACAAAATGATATTCAGGTTGAATTTCAATGCAAATGGTCATTTATAACGCATTGGCAGGAACTGCCGTCATGGCGGTTCCTGCTCATGCATTTCACTGTTTAGTGCATGGCTGCATCAGCATGATGCAGCCATGCATCAAATAGTTTTCTACTTTTATTTTCAAAAAGAAAATCCCAAAACAAAATTGTAATGCTCTGCTTGCCTGGTGAGACATATCCCATGGTGGGGGAACATTATACTGTCCTTTACATCCAACATTTTCCTCCTAGCAATGGACAGTGATAAAAAGGCTAGATGTCCGCCCATCCTGTTTGAGTGGTCAGACATAGAGCCATCTCTCTGATGCCATTGCACAGGTTTGGCTATGATAGTAAAAGAGTAGTCATCGCAGGAGTCAAACCCATAGTCCTCGCACATTTAAATCAGGCATGCAGACCATTATTGTAGGAGGCTGGTCTGGTTTATAGTGGGTACCTGATGGTACTTACACCTTGTGCCAGGTCCAGTTATCCCTTCTTAGTAGATTAGTAGTGTTCTAACAGCTTAGGCTGATAGAGGTAGCTATAGCAGAGCAGCTTAGGCTGAACTAGGAGGCATGCAAAGCTCCTACTATACAACTTATATCATATAGCACTATATCATAAGAAACACAATACTCAGAGTTACTAAAATAAAGGCACTTTATTTTAGTGACAATGCCCCTCATTCCGACCCTGGCGGTCTTGGACCGGAAGGGCCGCAGGCAACGGAAGCACCGCCAACAGGCTGGCGGTGCTTCATTGCCCATTCTGACCGCGGCGGGAAAGCCGCGGTCAGAAAAGGGGATCCGGCTGTTTCCCGCAGGAATACCCCTGGCTGGGCTGAACCTCCATGGGGATTCCGACCCCCTTCCCGCCAGCCTGTTTCTGCCGGTTTTGACCGCCAGGAACAGGATGGCAGGAACGGGTGTTGTGGGGCCCCTGGGGGCCCCTGCACTGCCCACTGTCTGCATAGCACCTTGGCTAGTGCCAGGGCACCCTCACACTTAGTAACTTTGCACCTAACCTTCACAAAGTGGAGGTTAGACATATAGGTGACTTATAAGTTACTTAAGTGCAGTATAAAATGACTGTGAAATAATGTGGGCGTTATTTCACTCAGGCTGCAGTGGCAGTCCTGTGTAAGAATTGTCTGAGCTCCCTATGTATGAAAATCCCAGAAATGCTGCAGTCCATAGGGATCTCCTGGAACCCCAATACCCTGGGTACCTAGGTACCATATAATAGGGAATTATAAGGGTGTTCCAGTGTGCCAATCAGAATTGGTAAAATGGTCACTAGCCTACGGTGACAATTTTAAAAGCAGAGAGAGCATATACACTGAGGTTCTGGTTAGCAGAGCCTCAGTGATACAGTTAGGCACCACACAGGGGACACATATAGGCCAAAAACTATGAGCACTGGGGCCCTGGCTAGCAGGATCCCAGTGATACAGGCAAAAACAAACTGACACACAAGTATAAATGGGGGTAACATGCCATGCAAGATGGTACTTTCCTACAATTATGTTGGTGGTAACTCTAAAGAATCTCACAGAGTTTTTGTAACTCCCCAGAATACCACAAAGTAAAACTCCACGTGTTTCCCCCAGCCCTAGTTAGAAGGCATGAAGGGATGGATATGGTCTCACTCATACCGGGTAAAAGACATGGACTTGAAGAGTGAATTGGTTGACCTCCTATATAAACTACAGGGCTGCCATAAGCTACAAAAGGCCTTTTGCCACAGGAGCCAGCTAACCATTACCAAAAAGACCGAATCTGAACCCTGCTGATGGCCTATGCTGGAGTGACCCTTGATCCCCCAAGTGATGTTCCTGAGGTCCTGAAACCCTTGGCTGTGTCAAAGTGTCTTCCTTCCAAAAACCTGGGAGATATTTGGACTAGAGACCATGGCAAGACCAGGATACACCTACCAGACAGATCCACCTGAAGTGCAATGCTGTTGGGCTGAAGAAACAGGTATCCTTAAATAAGAACTTCACAGCAGAAGCTAATCTGAATGAGTTCTTGCGCCTACACCTCAAAGGGAAATATGGTTACACTGTTTCACTTGCAGAGATAGCATTTAAATTAATTAGCAGAGATGTATTTGCTATGCACCCTTTCTGGAATTACCGAAATAAGGTGCCAACCCTTTCCTCACAACAAGAAGTTTTATCTAGGGGGTGTGGGATGATGGGCGAGAGCACAGTGTACTGGAGTCTCTGTGATCCACTTGCCCCCCGCCCCAAAACATGGTGATTAGTTTCTGAGAGTCAAAATAGCATGGTCTTCAGACTCAGTCAGCTCTCATATAGGGCATATGGGCCATTGACTATGTTTTCTGCATGACTGGCATGCCATAACATGGAGGCTCTGAGCAGGAATGTTTATTGTCTCATAAATATAGTAGGCCTTACCACATATATAAACTGCAGCCCTGTGACAGAAGTGCCACTGAGTCAAGGTTTCGTGATGTCTCTGCCATCATAAAACTACTGGTTCTTCACCTTTGAATGAGGGAGGAACCGCATGTTTGTTACCTGGAGGTTGGGGGGGATGGAGGGGTTGCCGAGGTTCCGGCGAACGACCATCAAAGGGTCTCAGTGCAAATTATATTTTATTCAGTTTGGCTCTACATGTAAAAGTTTATATCTATGCTTTGGCAGATCATGACTGTCCTAGAGCTCACAACGAGCCTGTATAGATATAATTGTAACAAAGATTTTTTATTAATGAGCTGCCCTTTCACTAGACAAGCTACCGCCTGCTACACTTCAATTAAAATGCAACATTTCCCCTTTCTGTACTGAGACATATAGAACTGTCCAGTGCTTACTTTAATTGAGATTCCATCGCGTTGTATAACCAATGTTTGTCTCTGACGGACAATTACTGATCATATCACAACTACTCATGGGCAAATGATGTTTTACAGCTCTTCCAGTGTGCTCCGAAACAACTGAAAGGTTGTGTGCTTGAAAATTGTACTAAATAATGAAGTGCTCATAAAGGGCATGTATATCACATCATTATTGCTGGCATTTTCCCTGAGGTGTGCAGTTATATTGCCATTTTCCAGAAATAACATTCAGATTTTATATACCATTTGCTGAAAGTCATTCTAATCAAAACATGGAAATGTGGTATCATAGATTACTCCTTATAATTGGATGACAACAAAGTATGTTAAAAAAATAACATATATATATGTGTGTATATATATATATATATATATATATATATATATATATATATATATATATATTTATATATAATTTCACGCTAAAATATAGTACTAAATAAAAATTTTCATTTCGCACATCTGTGCGAAATTGTGAGTCAAACATTCAAGTAATTATGTCAAAGCAAATAATTCAGACTTGGCACACCTGTCATTTTCTACCCACTTTTCCTAAAAAGGCAGTGCGGTGCATTTCTCAATAAAAACAGCACATATTTATTGATAGGCAATCTATATAGTAGTAAAGTTTACGCAGCTACCTTCCACCATGCCCCTTTTCTCTCGCTCTCTTTCGCTACCTCTCTTAATCTCGATGACTCTTTCATTTTCTCTGCAAGACACGTCTCAGTTTCACTTTCACAGCTTTTTTGTATCGAAAATGAAATGATTTGTTTGGACTACAATATTATATTAAGTGCTAGGAATCACAATTTTTTTAAAGTCAGATCAATAAATTATTTCATGAAAGGGAGGGACATATGTACATCGTCCTTCCATGAAGACTTAAAGACATTCCAGGTAATCTTATGGGGCTCCTTTAAATGTTATTGAGTTTGAATATGCAGTGTAGTCATCTACTCTGCACAACAGGGCTTGTGTACTAATGTACACCCCCACACCACAGTTTAGCGCCTCATTATTAAAAGGTGGGACTACTATGTACTGCACTGTATTGTGTGTAGTGTTGTGCATTTGTTCTACAATGGATAGATACATCCAGTGCAGACCGAAAAGTTATAACGAGAATGGTCTGATAAATAACTGATGCTGACACCACGGTGACAATGTACAGCTAGTTCACAGATAGTTGAAAAGTTATTGGATGAAACTAGGACCAACATATGAAAAGGAATTGACATTGTGAGGCTAGAACCCAAGCATTTTAGTTGACTTTATATTAAGAAAACTGGGAGTAGGGCCCCTTTGCTGAACAGACTTCATTAGCAGAGAAAGAAAAGTGTGATGAAGAAGAAGCAGAAGTTGACATTTTTATAGTAAATTGTGAAGTTAAATGACAAGAACAACTAAACTGGCATGAACAACTAAAAACTGCATAGTTAATACGTCGATAAAGGGCCATTATTCTCCTTACCTTATCTATTAAAGTCTATGTGCCTGCGTGCACATCTTTGGCATTGTGTCACTAAAGTAAATACATGATACACTGACCCTGAAAATATAAACTGACTCTGAATTACAAGCCACATCGCATGTTGCATCTGCAGTATAACAAAAGGACTACTTGAAACCCATCTCCCAAGCACAAATTGGGCAATCTTACTGTTGGAAAATGGGTTATTGGTAAGGGCAGGTACGTACCTACCCTTAGCAATAGGCCACTAACCTCCACTTAGGTCCAGTTAGGTCTCAGTAAATTAAACCCAGCTCAACCCTTGTTAGCTTGGCAACAAACGACAAGGCTTAACTTAGGAGACAGAGTGTAAAGCATTCAAATATCACAAAACAGTAATTAAACACAGGAAACTGTTTAAAAATCCAAAACCAATTCATAAAAATAGATTATATTTTTATCTTTAAAATGACACAAAAACGAATAAAATTGGATAAGGGGAACCGGAGATCTGAATTTTTAAAGAATGATTATTTTTTTAGCGCCTAGAAACAAAAAGAGCCAATCGGGTCATCTGGTTGCACCTCGGCCGGGGCAAAGTCAAAGTTTAAGGCCAACCGCGATGGAGCCCTACTCGGCTACAGGCCGCGGGAGGCCTCGTTAAAAGTTTACCTTCACACTTAGGGGGTCATTACAACATTGGCGGTATAAGGCGCTTACCGCCGTGCAGAAGACCGTCAATACACCGCGGTGGCGGCGGTAGACCGCCACAGCTAATATGACACACATCACGGAATCCGCCGAAATTCAGACATCCACACAATCCCGCCACACCAAAGGTCAGCGATAAACATGCGGAAACAAATCCTCCACCTCCACGCCAACAGAAACACGCCCATGCCATTACGACCCACAAATCCACGCGGCGGTCTTTCAACCGCGGTATTCCATTGGCGGTACACACTGCCGCGCTCAAAATACACACACATCTACAAAACACCACCACATTGGACAATTATAAATACACACACCTGATACACATACACACACCACACCCACACATCCAATACAATATAAAACACACACCCACATCACCCACAAACCCCTACAACCTGAAATTCTGAGAGAAGGCGAGAGAGAGAGCACAGAATAGACAACCCCATCACACAAGGCACACAACACCATCACCCACAAAACATCCAAGCACAAAACACCACATACCACTACACTCACCACACTCATCACCACATACACCACCCCACACATCACCCACACCACCCCATGGCACGCCAAAGACACCCCCGCTTCTCCGAGGAGGAGCTCAGGGTCATGGTGGAGGAAATCATCCGGGTAGAGCCAAAGCTATTTGGCTCACAGGTACAGCACACATCAATAGCCAGGAAGATGGAGCTATGGCAAAGAATAGTGGACAGGGTCAACGCAGTGGGACAGTACCCAAGAAATAGGGAGGACATGAGGAAGAGGTGGAACGACCTACGGGGGAAGGTGCGTTCCACGGTCTCCAGGCACCACATCGCGGTACTGCGGACTGGTGGCGGACCCCCACCTCCTCCCCCACAACTAACAACATGGGAGGAGCAAGTCTTGACCATCTTGCATCCTGAGGGCCTCGGAGGAGTCGTTGGAGGAACGGACACTGGTCAGTCAAATCTTAAATATCACATCCCCCACCCTACTTGCATGCTATCACACACCCCCACCCTCACACCCTCCCCTATCACCCAAACTCCTCACTAATGTACTAATAACACAAAATACACATCCCAACCCCAAGACCTGCATGACACAACTAAGCATGGACACCCATCACTAAAGCATGCCCACTGCACATACCCAGAACACCCCCCAACCATCAGCACACAAGTCCCCACACAGGAATGCCTGCACTGGGGTTCACGCACACCCACCCATTGCACACCATGAAACACACACATGCAATAATCATGTCCTTATACCCCTGCAGGAACCCAAAGGAACGTCACCACACCAGAGGGTCCAGACAACACCACTCCACCCCCAGAAGAGGCCCACAGTGACGATAGCAGCTCTGCCCTACTGGATCTTGATGACCAGCCCGGACCATCGTGGGCCTCAGGACAGTCGGTTCCCCTTGCCCAGCCACAGCCCAACACTGACCTTCCACCCTCTGGTAACACCAGCACAGAACCCACCCAGCTGGCCCAAACCCCCCTACCCAGGACAGGTCAATCAGCGGTGTGTCCACCACTACAGGGCACCCAGGGTAACCCACCACCCCAACAACAACAGGGACCTGGGGGCAGTGGGCACACGGTCCAGGGGACGGAGGCACAGGAACATAGGGGAACTGGGAGGGCTGCTGTGCGACAGAGGGAGGACAGGCCAAGGGAACCAACTCTCCACGAGGCCCTCTCCTCCATCATGGGAGCATACCACCACTCCCAGGAGACGATGGCCACGGTCCTGGACAAGTTGCAGGAGACCCTGCGTCTGCAGGAGGAGCAGTATTTGGGATTCAGGGAGGAGCTCAGGACCATCGGCTCCGCCCTGGGCACCATCGTAGGGGTGCTGACGGACATTCAAAAGACCTTGAGGGACACCGTGGCACTCCAAGGGGCCCCTGACACTAGCCACGACGATAAACTGCCCACCACCTCTGCCGGCGCTAGTGGACAGGACGCCCGCCACAGAACCACCACACCAGCACCCCATCCCCTGCAGACGGACAACCACCACGCAAGCGGGCCCTGAGATCCAGGAACAGGACAGAGCAAGATGGCAAGACCCCCGCCAGGAAATAAGACCACCCTGATTGTCCTCCCACTGTCCCACTTTGTTACCCTGTCCAAATCGGAACTGCCCCAGCTCCACTTCCAATGGGCAGATGTGCAATGTACCTGTGAGACTAATAGACTGGACATTCCTCCACCATCACCCATCACCATTTTACAACCCCCCTTCATTTTTTAGCACTTAAATAAACACCCTTGAAACACTAAAAAAACTGGAGTCAGTCTATGATTTGTAATTTTCTATTATCAATTACAGTGTCATAATGGGTTACCCATTGGAAGGCTAACATACCAATGTCACACATCACAAGCCCTTCAAGGATGCAAGCAGTTGACACGTAGGTTACCACATTTGTGAAACTGAAATGGAAGGGGACAACTCAGTTAACAAATAGTGAGTGAAATGTCGGTACAGGATAGAGGTAGACGTGTGAAAGTTAATGTGATGTGAAACCTGAAAATGTACTCACCTGCGTTTCACTGGAAATATTGCTGTATGACTGACTCCCTGTTGTTGTTTTCTTCTTCCTCAGCTTCATCCTCATCACTGTCCACAGGCTCCACAGGCTCCACAGCTGCTACAACACCGTCATCTGGATCATCCTCCTGCAGAAAAGGCACCTGGCGTCGCAATGCCAAATTATGGAGCATGGAGCAGGTGATAATGATGTCGCACACCTTCTTCGGTGAGTAGAATAGGGATCCACCTGTCATATGGAGGCACCTGAACCTGGCCTTAAGGAGGCCGAAGGTGCGTTCGATAACCCTCCTAGTCCACCCATGGGCATCATTGTAGCGTTCCTCTGCCCTGGTCCTGGGATTCCTCACTGGCGTCAATAGCCAGGAAAAGTTGGGGTAACCAGAGTCCCCCAATAGCCATACACGGTGCCTCTGGAGTTGACCCATCATATCAGTGATGCTGCTATTCAGCAGGATGTAAGCGTCATGCACAGATCCAGGGAACATAGCATTTACCTGCGAGATGTACTGGTCTGCCAAACAGACCATCTGGACATTCATCGAATGATAACTCTTCCGGTTTCTGTACACCTGTTCACTCCTGCGGGGGGACCAGAGCTACATGGGTCCCATCAATGGCACCTATGACGTTGGGGATATGTCCAAGGGCATAGAATTCACCTTTCACTGTAGGCAAATCCTCCACCTCAGGGAAAATGATGTATCTCCTTATGTGTTTCAGCAGGGCAGACAACACTCTGGACAACACATTGGAAAACATAGGCTGGGACATCCCTGATGCCATGGCCACTGTTGTCTGAAAAGACCCACTTGCAAGGAAACTGAGCACTGACAGCACCTGCACGTCAGGGGGGATTCCAGTCGGATGGCGGATTGGTGACATCAGGTCTGGCTCCAACTGGGTACATAGATCCTGGATTGTGGCACGGTCAAACCTGTAGGTCACTATTAAATGTCTCTCTTCCATTGTCAACAGGTCCACTAGCGGTCGGTACACCGGAGGATTCCGCCATCTTCTCATATGTCCCAGCTGACGGTGCCTAAGAAGGACAACAGCGAAGAAACAGTCACTATTCCTCCAGGTATGTACCCACAGTCACACAGAACACTGCACCAAACACAAAACCCTTCCTGTATGTGTGTTGAGTATAGGCCTAGCTATGTGTGACGCAGTAGTAAATGAAGCCATGTGGGCCCCTGAAATGGCGTCTGCCTGACCTCTAAACTGGGACAATGGGATTGTGGGATAACTGCGCTGGCGTTACACACCGTTGCGGTAGACGGTCGTAGACCGCGGCGCAATGCTGCATTGGTTAACATTGGACCC
Organism: Pleurodeles waltl; assembly: GCF_031143425.1. Classification (NCBI taxonomy): domain Eukaryota; kingdom Metazoa; phylum Chordata; class Amphibia; order Caudata; family Salamandridae; genus Pleurodeles; species Pleurodeles waltl. The sequence continues at coordinate 415,262,338 of NC_090439.1, read as the reverse complement.
TATGGGTCCCAGGAGCCAATGAACAGGTGCGCCGGCGGTGATGATGCGCCCCGCCGCGGACGTCACCGCCATTTTCTATCTCTTCAATCACTAGATACCTGACCTTCGACAGGAGAGGACCTCCACTGCTAGTGCTGCTGTGACCTCGGTCTGGAAGCGACGATGGCTGCTGTGTCTGGGGAAAGGGCCCCTGCCTTCACTGCACAGGAGTTGGAGAAACTTGTGGATGGGGTCCTCCCCCAGTACATGCTACTCTACGGTCCTCCAGACCAACAAGTTAGTACACAGGGAGCACGTTGTATGGGCTAGGGCTGGGTGGAGAGGGCTGGGTGGAAGAGGGAAGGGGCCAGAGTTCATACTACAGTAAAGCATGGGAATAAATGGGCCACATTGTCAGAGTAGGGAGGGGGCCACTCACATTGATGGTGCAGTTGGTAATGACTGTTCCTCTTCCCTTGTGCATGTCATGTAGGTCAGCGCCCACCAGAAGAGGGACATTTGGCGTGCCATCGCCAAGGAAGTCCGGACCCTGGGGGCCCACCAGAGACGGGGCACCCACTGCTGGAAGAGATGGGAGGACATTTGCCGCTGCAGCAAGAAGACGGCGGAGGCTCAGCTGGGGATGGCCTCCCAACGTGGGAGGGGTGCCCGTCGCACCATGACCCTCCTGATGTTCCGGATCCTTGCGGTGGCCTACCTGGAGTTGGATGGGCACTTGAGGACATCACAGCAGACACAAGGGGGTGAGTACAACCTCATTCTGTGGACTTTGCGTGCAGTGGAGAGGTCTGGGTGGGGGAGGTGGGCTGTGGGTGTCCCTAGGCCAGCGCGAGTTCGTAGGCAAGGCCCCTCCGTAATGTAGGCCATGTGGCACTCTACCCCACCTCAGAAGAGTGGCAAGTTGAGGTATAGTTGCCCCTGTGGCATCCATGTGCACAGATGTCCACCATTGCCATGTAGGCCACATCCCAGAAATAGCATGTGCAGAGGCCAGGAGCACGGCGTTATGCATGAGGCTGCTGCGTCTGTCTTGTCCGCCAACGGTAGCGGTATGCCATGCACTAAAACTCTCTTTCTTCTGTCTCCCCCCCCCTTTTCCTGCTCTCCCTGTCCTTTTGTACATCAGCATCATCAGGCGGAGGTACAGTGGCATCGGAGCACGAGGGAGCTGCATAATACATGGCCATGGAGGGCCACACCACAGACTCTGAATGCACCAGTGGGACGGAGGGCGAGGGGAGATTCACGTCGGCTACCGGATCACCCACCAGCGACACGGACTCGTCCACCAATGGGAGCTCCCCTGTGGTGGCGGCACCATCTGTGCGCCCCAATTCTACAGGTACAGCCGCCACCTCCCCTACGAGCACCGCCCTCCCAGCAGCCCCTCAGCATACGCCCGTGCCCGCTCACCCAGGAGGGTGGGCATCACCTTCGCCCCAGGCACCTCAGCCCCTGCCCCAGTCACCCCAGCTGCCCTCAGTGAGGAGGCCATTGACCTCCTCAGGTCACTCACTGTTGAGCAGTCTACCATTGTGAATGCCATCCAGGGTGTAGAACGAGAGTTGCAACACGGTAATGCCTTCCTGGAGGGCATTCATTCTGGTCAGGCTGCCCTTCAGCGAACCCCACAATCTCTGGCCTCAGCACTGATGGCAGCCATTGTCCCTGTGTCTAGCCTCCCCCCTCCAACTTCCTCCACCCAGACCCAATCCCCTGTACCCCAGCCCATCCCAAGCACACCTACAGACCAGCATGCACACAAGTCAACACCCAAAAGTAGCTCAAGCAAACATAGGCACCACACACACCACAGGCACTCACACAAGCATCACACCCATACAGACACAGCAACATCCACTGTCTCCACTGTGTCCCCCTCCTCCTCTTCTCCCTCCTCCCTCCCAGTCTCGTTTACACACACACCTGCATGCACCACATCTACAGGCACTAGGACTCGCACCAGGACACCCAATACCACAAGCCGCTCACCTGCACTCACCACCTCCACTGCCATTTACATGTCCCCTGTGTCCTCTCCCAGTGTGTCTGTGACACCCCCTCCCAAAGTACCCAAACGCCGGCAATCACTCACCCAACATCCATCCACCTCACGACAGCCTACAGTACCTGCACCTGCACCCAAAACACCTAAAGTTACACCTCCTACAACCACCTCCTCTTCCTCCACTCCCAGACCCCCTCCAGCTACCCATCCCAGTGTCCGTCAGAAACTGTCCCTATGTCAAATTGACCTTTTTGCCCCAACCCCCCCCTCCAATTCATCAGTCCCGTCGTAGCGCCTCAGCCAAAAAGCCTCCAGTACTAGTGGTGTTTCAGGTTTTTGGAGTGCACCGTCCACCAGGGCAGGCAGTAGGACCTGGAGCCAAGGCACTGGTAGTCCACCCCCTGTAAAGGCTCTGAAATTAGAGAGTGGACGACGGGACCGTGTCAAGACTCCTGGTGGGACAACAAGTGAAATGGGATCGAAGGCGATTGGTGAGTCAGCTGTGACTCCAAAAAAGGTGGGGACGGTCCAGAGGAAGTCTCCCCAGCCTGCTGTGAGTGTGACGGCGGAGAAGTACGCCATCATTTCCGGCGGTGCAGACACAACCGCCAGCAACGTCGTGACTGGTCCAGAGACCACCGCCAGAGTCACAGCCCAGGAGGGCCCAAGTCTCGTTACTGGTCCAGAGACCACCGCCAGAGTCACAGCCCAGGAGGGCCCAAGTATCGTCACTGGTCCAGAGACCACCGCCAGAGTCACAGCCCTGGAGGGCCCAAGTATCGTTACTGGTCAGGAGACCACCGCCGGAGTCACAGCCCAGGAGGGCCCAAGTATCGTTACTGGTCAGGAGACCACCGCCAGAGTCACAGCCCAGGAGGGCCCAAGTATCATTACTTGTCAGGATACCACCGCCGGAGTCACAGCCCAGGAGGGCCCAAGTATCGTTACGGTCAGGAGACCACCGCCGGAGTCACAGCCCAGGAGGGCACAAGTATCGTTACTGGTCAGGAGACCACCGCCGGAGTCACAGCCCAGGAGGGGACAGGATGCCACAGCCCCGCTGGCCAATGATGGAAAGTCATGCCACACACCAATGTCCAGTGTGGAGATCGTCATGCCACACACCAATGTCAGTATCAGAACCGCCATGGCAAAGCACTGCTGAACAGTCCAGTACCGCCTTGGCAAAGCACTGCTGAACAGTCCAGTACCGCCATGCCAAAGCACCGCTGAACAGGGCATGCACCGTGTAGGAATGAATGGACCGCCACATCAGGCATCCTTATCCCATGTGCAGCTGGGACAGTGACAGGACAGGAACTTTCACGGGGAGACTCATCCAGTCTGGGCACCAGTCCCCCTCCAGAACCAGTGGAGACCTGCATCTACTTGAGAAACTGTGGCTTTGCACTCCCCAGGATGGTAAAGTGGGCAAACCACCCACTGTAGAGACTTGAGAGACTGTGGCTTTGCACTCCCCAGGATGTCACAGTGGGCAAACCACCCACTGTAAAGACTTGAGAGACTGTGGCTTTGCACTCCCCAGGATGGCACAGTGGGCAAACCACCCACTGTAAAGACTTGAGAGACTGTGGCTTTGCACTCCCCAGGATGGTACAGTGGGCAAATCACCCACTGTTATTGAGTTGAGAGACTGTGGCTTTGCACTCCCCAGGATACATCAATAGGCATGGAGCCCCGTCGTGGATCTGGCTCCGCATTCATGTGGCTAAGGTGCCCCCCCTTCCCTTCCCCCTGAGGTGCCTGTAGTGTTTCTATCTGATGCCCCGGCAGTGTTCTCTCGGATTTTGGTCAGGTATCTATTGTGGGCCTCGCCCATGCATTTTTGGACTGTTGGTGCACGGACATTGTTGTGTACATATCTGCACTACTTCTTGTATTGTATATATAATTATGAGTGATTTAGAGATATATATCTGTATATTTTTGTATGACATGTACATTGGCACATTACAATGTTTGACCGAAATTTGCTTTGCCTTTGCATTCTTCCGGGGGGATTGTGGGTTGTTAATGTGATATTTTTGACTGCATTGGTGTGTATGTTGTAATATGCGAGGGTGGGGGTGGGGGTGTTTGGTGGGTGTCCCCCTAACTTTTGCCTCCCCCCTCCCCTGTGTCGTAGATGCAGTACTCACTGGTATCTTCTGCTCCTACGTTGCTGTTGGTCGTAAATGAGCAGAAAGACAAGGGCAGGGAGTATTTGGAGTTCCGGGTCCATGGAGTCCTCGTTCCTCGTGGGATGTATTCAGGTGAGCGTTTTCCCATAGCAAAAGCTGTTTCCGCCGTGTTTTTATCCACGGTGAATCCGCCCCGGAAAAGGTGGCGGATTGGCGGGTTGTAATGGTGTGGGCGTTACATTGTCTTCCGCCTGTCTGTTGGCGGTAACCGCCGCGCTGCTTGTCTGTACCACCGTGGCGGGCGGTGTGTTAAAGTGGCTGTCTTTGTTGGCGGTTTCCGCCAGGGTCATGATTCCCTTTTTTTGTCCGTCGGCCTGTTTGCGGTATTACCGCACCTTTTACACCGTCCGCCAGGGTTGTAATGACCACCTTAGTCTCTTTTCTGAATTTCTGAAGATTTTCTTCAGCGTAACGAACCTGCCAGTCCAATCTGACCTCCTGGAGTTTTTCTCCGGATACGCGTCGCAGGAATCCTCAGTGGAGATTTTTACCTTCGTTCTTAGTCGTTTTTTCGAGGTGAAAATCCTTCGACGGGGGTAAACCTGGATCTTGATCTGAGGTCCCTGGAGCCCTCCTCTAATACTCTGGCTGGGAGGTCCTGGTCAAGTTTTTACCTTCGGACTTAGGGCCATATTTATACTTTTTGGCGCAAAACTGCGCCGCCGCAGTTTTGCGTAAAAAAATTTACCGCCGGCTAACGCCATTTCGTAGCGCCGTGCGGGCGTCAAATTTATACTTTGACGCACGGCGGCGCAATCAACAGGTGGGAGTCATTATTTTTGACGCACATCGCAGCGTCAAGTTGTAAAGGAAAACGACGTTAACGCGGCGGAAATGACTGTTGGGCGATTTAGGATACCGCAACCCGGATATGTGCCGTTTTTTGATGCAATAGCGTAAAAAAAAAACACGAACACTGCAAGTGCACCAGAGGAGAGCCAAAATGGATCCCAGATGCCACTACAGACCCCAGGAAGATGACAGCAGACCAGGAACGAGCCAGGACGATCCATACAAGAACCAGGACATTTATAGAAAGAAAAGAAAGTGTCGCTTCAGTGCACAGGAGCAGGAAATCCTGGTTAAAGAGGTGACGGAACACCAGCACCAACTGTTTATCACCTCAAAGTTGCCAATCAGTAGGAGAGAGGCCATATGGCAACAAATTGTTGACAAGATCAACAGTGTGGCTGAAGTACGCAGGACAGTCACCGAGTGTAAGAAACGCTGGCATGACTGCAAACGTAGGACAAAGGAAAAAATGGCCAGGAACAGGAAGGCAGCACTGCAGACTGGAGGTGGGAGTCCAGCACACCAGGAGGCCCTGGACCACATGGAGGAGATGGTCGCAGCCGTCATCCCTGAGGAGATCGTCACAGGGATTCAAGGACAGGACAGCGCAGACTACCACGAGACAACACACATGCAGGGTAAGTGGCATGGGGAATTAAAATACAATAATGTTGAATGTAAGCAGGGGGGAAATACCTACTACACATTGCATGTAAGTCATCATATACATGGAGTGGCATGGGTAAAGGGGCACGGCAGGGGGGCATGGCCTGCACAGACAGAAGCTGGGGCACAACATTACACTACACCAACAACAGTCCTTGGGGGCATGCTGTCATGCCAACAACGGAGCAAAGGGAAAGCCGCGATAGGAGGGAAGGCCACTACGTCAAACTTACATCCTGGCACTCGTCAGCCAACATATCTCCTACATTAACTAGGGCCCTATTAGCAATCCTCTAGCCAAAACGACAACTGCAATGTAACTGCCACAACAGTTGACACTACCACCTCTGATCTGTGTGCAGCTCAAGTAGCCAATGGCAGTAACCTCCCCATGGAACATACATACCTAAGTTAGGGGGTGAGGATGACATCTGCAACAATCTCCTGAAACAAGACAAAGGCCCCAGTACACGCAAATGTCAATGCCCATAGGTGTCACAAACATCAGCCAATGTAAACAACAATAGGAGTGACACAGCACTAAGGACACGCCCATGCTGCATATGTCAGGGTCCTTCCCGTTACTGTTGGGCGATTTACGACACCGCAACCCGGATATGCGCCGTTTTTTGATGCAATGGCGTCAAAAAAAAACGTGAACACTGCAAGTGCACCAGAGGGGAGCCAAAATGGATCCCAGATGACACTACAGACCCCAGGAAGATGACAGCAGACCAGGAACCAGCCAGGACGATCCATACAAAAACCAGGTCATTTATAGAAAGAAAAGAAAGTGTTGCTTCAGTGCAGAGGAGCAGGAAATCCTGGTTAAAGAGGTGACGGAACACCAGCACCAACTGTTTATCACCTCAAAGTTGCCAATCAGTAGGAGAGAGGCCATATGGCAACAAATTGTTGACAAGATCAACAGTGTGGCTGAAGTACGCAGGACAGTCACCGAGTGTAAGAAACGCTGGCATGACTGCAAACGTAGGACAAAGGAAAAAATGTCCAGGAACTGGAAGGCAGCACTGCAGACTGGAGGTGGGAGTCCAGCACACCAGGAGGCCCTGGACCACATGGTGGAGATGGTCGCAGCCGTCATCCCTGAGGAGATCGTCACAGGGATTCAAGGACAGGACAGCGCAGACTACCACGAGACAACACACATGCAGGGTAAGTGGCATGGGGAATTAAAATACAATAATGTTGAATGTAAGCAGGGGGGAAATACCTACTACACATTGCATGTAAGTCATCATATACATGGAGTGGCATGGGTAAAGGGGCACGGCAGGGGGGCATGGCCTGCACAGACAGAAGCTGGGGCACAACATTACACTACACCAACAACAGTCCTTTGGGGGCATGCTGTCATGCCAACAATGGAGCAAAGGGAAAGCCGCGATAGGAGGGAAGGCCACTACGTCAAACTTACATCCTGGCACTCGTCAGCCAACATATCTCCTACATTAACTATGGCCCTATTAGCAATCCTCTAGCCAAAACGACAGCTGCAATGTAACTGCCACAACAGTTGACACTACCACCTCTGATCTGTGTGCAGCTCAAGTAGCCAATGGCAGTAACCTCCCCATGGAACATACATACCTAAATTAGGGGGTGAGGATGACATCTGCAACAATCTCCTGAAACAAGACAAAGGCCCCAGTACACGCAAATGTCAATGCCCATAGGTGTCACAAACATCAGCCAGTGTAAACAACAATAGGAGTGACACAGCACTAAGGACACGGCCATGCTGCATATGTCAGGGTCCTTCCCGTGCCTGGCAAACAAGGCAACATCACAAAAGTCATACTGCTCATACAACAGCATTGAGGAGGGGACACATGGAACTGGTCACTGAAATACACCTGCACAGTCAGAGGGGGAAATAGGACACTGATACGACTATCAGGGCAATCCAATGTAACACAAATTACCCAACATCAGCAGGACCCATTAACAAGGTCAACATCCATATCACATCATAACATTGCCATGCATAGGATATGCTACATGTCAATTACATTTAAGTCAATGTGAACGATCAGGGATTGGGGCAGGTCCTGAGAGTCAATTGTGCTGCCAGGACCATCAGAACACCCACAGCCAGTGAAAGGTCTCACCATGAGAATGGATATACACGGAGGGTCGAGTAGGACAAAAAGGTGGCTATTCTCTATTTGGTATAAAGCAACACCTGTCACGACTCACGTGCTGCTTGCGCCTGGAGTTTGCAGATCTTGAGGCGTGGATCTTGAGAGTTCGACTTTGGCCCAAAAAGGGGCGACTCTTTCTGGTAGCCACGGTGCTGTAGGCGAGGAAACGCCAAGGACAGACCGTGACCGTGAGAAAGTAGCGCCAGAGGGAAAAACCCCTTCAGAAGAAGAGGAAAAACCTCCCAGAAGATTCGCAGGGGATTCCTGGAACAAGAACTGAAGAACAGGAATCAAAGGAACTGACGTAACACAGAAATGGCGAAATCCAGAGCCAAGGGCTAGGAAATCAGGAGCGAGGACACTAACTGAAACAGAGAGTGTTGCAGCGCAAAGAGGAAAAGAAACACCACCCTTAAATACCATAAAACAGGAAGTGACCCACAGGAAGAAAAAGGACACCATCTTGAATAGGGAAAAGTAGATAGAATAGACTGGAGCAGAAACCATAGAGAATAGGGAAGGAGGAATGCTGGGAAGACAGAGGTAACCTGGGAAGGGGAAAAGACATAAAGGACAGAGGAAGAAAACAGACCCAACAAGGAAGAAAGACAGAAAAGAAGAAAAAGGAGCCCCACACAGGTAAGAGGGGTCAGGAGACCCCAACAAGACGGAGGGAGAGAGCAGCGCGAGGCCCCAAGTAAGTCCTGGAGCCTCGCAGGGTGCAAGAAAGGCTCGGGGCGCGCCGCGTCTTAGAGACGCGAAGCGCGGCCCGAGCCGAACGCGCGGCTTGTGCCGAACGCTCGGCTCGCGCCGCGCGGTGCGGCGCGACAGTAGGCCCCCCTCCCGAAGGCCCTGGTTTGAAAGGAAATAAACGGTGAAAGCGCCGAGTCAGAAGAGGAGCATGAACAGAAGATGCATCTTCCCAAGAACACTCACTGAGAGGATAACCCTTCCAATGAATCAGATACTGCAGACGGGTGTGAAAAAGACGAGAGTCACAAATCTCCTGAACCTCATATTCAGGAACATCATCCACTAAGACAGGAGGAGGACAGGAAAACTGACGGGAATACGGATCTGGTACATAAGGTTTGAGTTGGGAGACATGGAAGACTGGATGAATCTTCCATGTGTGAGGCAAGTGAAGACGGACAGTGACAGGATTAAGCAACTGGAGAATACGGAAAGGCCCGTAATAGCGAGGTGTGAATTTGTTCTGAGAAAGACGTGAGGGTAAGAATTTAGAAGAAAGCCAAACTTTATCCTGTGGATGGTAGTCCGGAGTAGCCCTACGTTTCTTGTCTGCTACTTTCTTCATATATCTCTTGGTGTGTAAGAGATTAGAACGAATCAGTCTATGGATTTGTAGAAGACGTTTGGAAAAATGAGTAATAGCGGGCAAGGGAGTGGGAGACAGAGAAGAAGTAGGAAAAGAGGTAGGATGAAAACCATAAGAACAGAAAAAAGGAGTGGTCTTGGAGGCACTATGGACTGAGTTATTATAAGAGAATTCAGCGATAGGGAGATAAGTGTTCCAGTTGCTTTGAGTTGAGTTGCAAAAACAACGAAGGTATTGTTCTAAGCCTTGGTTCAGACGCTCGGTCTGTCCATTGGTCTGAGGATGGAAGCCCGATGACAGAGCTCTATCGATGTTTAGTGTCTTACAAAAATACCTCCAAAACCGGGAAATGTACTGAGGTCCTCTATCAGATATAAGAGTATGAGGAAGTCCATGAAGACGGAAGATATGTTCGATGAATTTCTGGCTTAATTCTTGGGATGTAGGTAGCCTTTTTAAGGCAGTGAAGTGAGCCATCTTAGTAAAAGAGTCCACAGTGACCATGATTACCCGGTTTCCTGATGAGAGTGGTAACGAACACATGAAATCGGTAGAGATGGTGTGCCATGGAGTTGGCGGAACCGGCAAGGGCTGGAGTAATCCCGCAGGTCTGGTTCGGGGAATCTTGACTTGAGCGCATGTGGGACAAGCCTGAACGTATGTTTCAATATCCTGTTTCCAAGTAGGCCACCAGAAAAATCGTGACAACAGTTCTTGTGTGGCCTTGATGCCTCTATGACCAGCAACCGGTGAATCATGACACATTTGTAATGCCTTTTCTCTCACTCTGTTAGTGGGGATGAATAACAGATCGTGATAATAATAGTATCCTTGTCTCTTATGTAAAAGAGGCCTTAAGTTCTCTATTTCATCATCAGATAGATTGGGGTACTCCAGTTGTACCTCCTCCAGAAAAGACTGGGCTACCCCAATGATCTTACTAGGTTCCAGTAGGGGTTGAGCTGGGACAGGAGTACAAACTGGATAACGACGCGATAGAGCATCAGCCAGAATGTTTTGGGAGCCAGGAATATATGTAATGTAGAAATCATACTGGCTGAAGAAGAAGGCCCAACGAGCTTGACGACTATTTTGGCATACGAAATTTCGTAAACATTGTAAGTTTCGATGGTCTGTTCTCACTTCAAAAGGTTCCTTGGAACCCATCAGAAACTGCCTCCATTCAATACAAGCTGTTTTCAGAGCCAAAAATTCTCTTTCCAATACTGAGTAATGTTGTTCTGCAATAGAGAGTATATGAGACAAATAGAAAACAGGATGTTCAAGACCATCATCCTCTTGTTGTTGGAGTAGGACGGCACCAATGGCTTTTTCAGAAGCATCGGTGACGACAATAAATCGTTTGTTGGTATCTGGATGTCTTAGGATGGGAGCTTGTGTAAATGCCTTCTTTAAATCCTGAAAAGCTGTTTCAGCAGCTTTAGTCCAGACAAACCCTTTAATAAGATTTTCCTTCTTTAAAGTGTGAGTTATATGGCTAGTTTGTTTTGCAAAGTCTGCGATGAATTGTCGATAGAAGTTCGCCAATCCTAGAAAGCATTGTGTTTCTTTAATAGAAGATGGAGAAGGCCAATCTAGGATAGCTTGTACCTTTTCTTGATCCATGGCTACTCCGGTGGTACTTAAATGATATCCTAGATATTTGACTTCCGTCTGGTCAAACTCACATTTTTCGGGTTTGCAAAATAGTTGATGTGCCCGGAGTCGTTGAAGGACTTGTTTAACATGGGAAGAATGGAGTTCGGGATTTCTGGAATAAATAAGAATATCATCAAGGTAGATTACAACTGTCTGATTCAGGAGATCCGAGAATACTGAGTCCATAAATCTCTGAAAGATTGCCGGGGCATTAGTAAGACCGAAAGGCATTACCCTGTATTCAAAGTGACCAAATGGAGTCCTAAAGGCCGTTTTCCACTCATCTCCTTCTTTAATGCGTAAGAGGTGATAGGCTCCCCGTAGATCTAGTTTGGTAAACCGTTGGGCCCCTCTGACTGCCTCTAAAATGTCCCTTATGAGAGGCAAAGGATAACGATCTTTAATAGTTATTGTATTCAGGCCTCGAAAATCCAGGCAAGGGCGAAGGTCCTTTGTCTTCTTGGGTACGAAAAAGAGAGGAGCCCCGGCCGGAGAAGACGATGGAACAATAAGACCACTTTGAATATTTTCATCCAAATACTCCTTTAGTACCTCCTTTTCAGTTTCCGTGAGGGAATACATCCTGCCAAAAGGAACGATAGTGCCAGGTTCCAAGGGAATAGCACAATCGTAATCTCGATGTGGAGGTAACACAGGTTTGGAAGGTTTTTGGAAGACATCTTGAAAATCCAAATAGTGTTCAGGAACTCCTTGGACTGTATTTATGGTCGAACCGGTGGTACCCTCCGTGATTATTGACCTCTTAGGCGACCAATACTTGTCTGAAGCAAAACAGTGCTCGTGACAGAACTGTGAAGACAAGGAAACCGTCCGGGTAGCCCAGTTCACATATGGATTATGTCTGATGAACCACGGGATTCCAAGAATGATGGTATGGTTGGGGGAAGTTATAAGATCAAAGGAGATGTGTTCCTGATGGTTACTGATCTGTAGATTCAGCATCAGGGTAGTTGTATCTACTGGACCTGATGATATCAAAGATCCATCCACCGTGTGTACTTGTTCTGGAATCTCCTTAGGTTGTATAGGAACTTGTTGAGTGGTGGCCCACTTCTTATCCATATAAATGCCACTAGCACCACAATCTAGTAGTGCCATAGTCTTCTCTTGACGGCCATCAGGTAATTGTAACATTACTGGTAAAATGAACAAGGATGTGGTATTGTCGTTGAAAGAACTGATGGAAGGTATAGCCGCTAATCCCGTCCCCTCCCTTCTTACAGAGGACGGGAAGCGGCGTTTCCCGATGGCCTTGATGGACGTAATGGACAGGTACGCAGTATGTGGCCGGCAGAACCGCAGTATAAACACAAACCCTTCTTTCGTCTATCTTCTCGTTCGCTAGCGGAGAGAGGGCCTCGAGTTGTATCCACCTGCATGGGTTCTCCTTCGGTGTCTCTGACAGGGGGGCGAGGTTCCTCAGAACGATGCGGAAAAACTCGTGAGGTGCTTGGTGGAAAAGACCCTCTGCTCTTTCTCTTCTCTGCTCTCCGTTCCTGAAGGCGATACTCGATGGAGAGGGCTTGATCCATCAGGCCACGAAGATCTTCCACTCTGGTGGAATGTACTAGTTCGTCTTTGATTTCTTCTTTGAGTCCTCTACGAAACAAAGTCACCAAAGTACGTTCCACCCAGGTGGTCTCTGCCGCTAGTTGACGAAAGCGTGTAATGTATTGAAGGACATCTTGTGAACCTTGATGAATATCGCATAAGGCCTCTTCTGCTGAAGCCTCCAATCCCGGACGACTAAACATCAGCTTGAAGCGGTTCACAAAGGCGGAATAATCCGACAATACCGGATCGTTAGATGATACCATCGGGGTTGCCCAGGCCAAGGCAGGACCAGATAAGGCACTGATGAGATAACCCACCTTTGTTCTGTCATGGGAGAATTGGGTGGGTCGGAAGGCGAAGTACACTGTCAAGGAGTCAAGGAACTCTCGCAGCTTGGTTGGTTCACCCGAAAAACGATGGGTAGAGGCGGAGAGCGTCGGGACATCACCACTGCGGAAAGCCAAAGCCTGTTGCAGCGCAGCATTCTCACTGCGTAGTTGCTGTAATTCTTGAGCTTGTTGCTGAATTGTAGTTAGCAGAGCTTGATCCGGATCCGCAGCAGCTACCACAGTGTCTTCCATGGTGTTAGAAGACGTCGGGATGGTTTGGCGCTGCAATCTGTCACGACTCACGTGCTGCTTGCGCCTGGAGTTTGCAGATCTTGAGGCGTGGATCTTGAGAGTTCGACTTTGGCCCAAAAAGGGGCGACTCTTTCTGGTAGCCACGGTGCTGTAGGCGAGGAAACGCCAAGGACAGACCGTGACCGTGAGAAAGTAGCGCCAGAGGGAAAAACCCCTTCAGAAGAAGAGGAAAAACCTCCCAGAAGATTCGCAGGGGATTCCTGGAACAAGAACAGAAGAACAGGAATCAAAGGAACTGACGTAACACAGAAATGGCGAAATCCAGAGCCAAGGGCTAGGAAATCAGGAGCGAGGACACTAACTGAAACAGAGAGTGTTGCAGCGCAAAGAGGAAAAGAAACACCACCCTTAAATACCATAAAACAGGAAGTGACCCACAGGAAGAAAAAGGACACCATCTTGAATAGGGAAAAGTAGATAGAATAGACTGGAGCAGAAACCATAGAGAATAGGGAAGGAGGAATGCTGGGAAGACAGAGGTAACCTGGGAAGGGGAAAAGACATAAAGGACAGAGGAAGAAAACAGACCCAACAAGGAAGAAAGACAGAAAAGAAGAAAAAGGAGCCCCACACAGGTAAGAGGGGTCAGGAGACCCCAACAAGACGGAGGGAGAGAGCAGCGCGAGGCCCCAAGTAAGTCCTGGAGCCTCGCAGGGTGCAAGAAAGGCTCGGGGCGCGCCGCGTCTTAGAGACGCGAAGCGCGGCCCGAGCCGAACGCGCGGCTTGTGCCGAACGCTCGGCTCGCGCCGCGCGGTGCGGCGCGACAACACCTAGAGGCGATGAGGCTGACAAGTCTGATAACTCAATAACATACATGTGACACACAGGTGGGCCATAGACCTATAACAATGCCCATCTGAAGGACAGCAGATACCAATACCAAACAAGATCACAAAGTGAATTCATCAAATGGCAGGCACGTCACGTCAAAATTGTCACAACACAGACACACTAATTGTACCCTGTTTCATTGCAGAGGAAGATGGATTACCTGCCGATATGCCTGTCCCAGATTTCCCTGATGACATGGATGACGAGCCCATAAACATTCCCCAGGAGACCATCCAAAAGGTCCTTGAAACCCTCCAGACCCCACCTTCAGTCACAAGGAGGAGCACAGAACAAGCAGCCATCACAGAAGAACCACCCACCACCCCAATTGCAAGACCTGCCAGCTCCAATACAGCTGAGGACTCTGACGACACTGGCACCAGCTTTGAAAGAACTGTAGTTGGAGTACAGCGGGAGCTGGCCAAGGAGGTGCGGGTGGGGATGCAAACTATGGCAGCCAGCCTTGAGGGGGTGCGATCGTGCATGATGTCATCTGCAGATCAGGCAGCAGCTATGCAAGCCCTAACATCCATACTGCAAGGACTACAAGAAACTGTCAAGGAATTCACCACTGCAGTAAGGGAGTTGCCACAACACCTCGCACCCCAAACCTTCCACTGCATGCACAAATGCAATCATGACTCCCTCAGGGCCGACCTGGCTGCCTACCATCGTGATGTGGCTCCTATTCTCAAAAACCAGCAGACCCTCCTTGCTGCAGTACTGCCCTTAAGACCTTCACAGGGAGCAGCGACCGGGATGTCTGACTCCACGTCGTCTAACACTGAGGTGTGTGTTGCCCCTTCACAACCAACAACAACAAGGACAAAGCAGGCAACACACACATCAGAAGAAGAAGACATGGAACAGATCACATTCACACGGAAGAGTACCCGGAAGCACTAGTTCCTGCACCATGGCCTACTTTGACCAAGGTCCTACGTTTTGTCAAATGCCAGTCTTACTACAACTATACTCAATGACTGTTCTGCTAACTACTGTATAACTTGTCAGCATTGCCAGTGAATGTCTCTCTCCTACTAATCGGCAAATCCTGTCCCTCTGCACTGTCTGTAACATCACCCCAGCATGTCAGGAGCGTTATCCACACCCCTTCTGTAGGATCACCATGTAAGATTGCAGTAGAAAGGACTCAGAAAACATGGACAATGTACATATTGCACTACAGCACCTTTCAATAAATTGCACTTGCACACCAAATATGTCTCTGTGTAATTTGACACATCAACTGTGCAGTAGATAACACAAATGTGCCTGTGTGACAACCATGTAGCTTGTCAATACAACTGTCCTGACATCATGTAGTCAGATACATCTGTGCAGTGGCCACGATTGCATCATAGCCTGCCCATCCTGAGCAGAATAACTGATGAAGGGAGAAACCACACACAATCATGCTGTGTTGTACAGAATAATGCTTCATCAAGAGAATTCAAAGTCAACTAATAGTGGCTGATAAATGTTGTCACCATGCAATACTAACACATTGAATTATGCAGTCTAATCTAAGCAAACACTGCAAAACACAGCATCAATCAACCTTTCTGAGTAAACATCCAAATAGGTAATCATGCTGAATTTTAGCACAAATGATCAATGTCAGTTATGAAGACAAGAGTGTTAACAAGACCTCATCTTCAAAGATGTCCCTGAACATCACACTGCAGTCCGACCTAAAAATGTCCCCACAATACCAAGTCTGGAAGCACACTTTGTGACGTAGAAAACATACCCATCGACACAAATCCTTTGTGATAAATGTCAACTCCGATTGGTGGTTCTAACAAATGGTGGATACTTACCAAGGTAGCACAGGGATAGCTGCCATTTTACACCTCAGTTTGTTTTGGTTTGTAGCATAGGACACAAATGTCATAGAACAACAATCACCTACACTGATGGCAAGGCCATGATCAAGTAGCAGTTAACACATAATGCAAAGGGTTATCTATATATTTATTCATAACTAATCACACCAGAGGCAACTAAGGGAAAAGTCATACCTACACTAATCTAACCTGACTACTCATTACCCACAACTGTCCCTAACTAACCTAAGCTAAACTTACTCTACCCATATAACGAATCGTTCTAAACATCAACCCCCCACCCACCATTATGAGACAGGACACATGCAGGACAACACATACTAACCTACACACATGCTATACTATCCTAAACAATCATATATTTTTTTGTATTTTATTTTTATTTTTTTTCTTTATTTATTTTTTAAACACACAGGAACCCCAACATTGACCCGCACCCACCCACACGCTTAATAATGAAAAGTAGAAAGAATCAGGACCCCCCACCCTCCTCCCCAACACTAACTAAGCAAACAACCTATACTAACCTAACACTAATCCCCCAAGCCCACTAATCATGATAACAAGGAAAGAGGAGGGAGGGGAGGGAATTATGTACATTGAACATATCAGTCCTAGAGGTTGGCCCTCCGGAGGGTCCGCCTGATAGACCTGACCTGCTTCTTGATGTAGGCCACATCCTGGCTAAGCTTGTCCACCTGCCTCATAAATTTGTCCATTTTGCGTTCCAAAGCCTGGAATGCCGCAGGGTCGATTGGAGGTGCTGCTGCTGTTTGGGTCCCGGCAGAGGTGCTCTGTGTGGGTGTTGAGCCTAGCCCACTGGACTGTCCTGCAGATGTCACACTGCTGGGTCCTGGTTGTGCTGCAGAGGCAGGGACAACTGTCCCCGCTGTGGCTGGGGCCACTTGGGAAGAACCGGTGGTTGTGGTGGTGGTGGCTGTAGTGGGCAACGTTGGGCCACCCTGTGGTGAAGCCAACCATGCTCCGGAGGCCCGATCTGACTGGTATTTACGGGCCATCCGTCGGAACCCCGACTGCACCTGCAAGATGTGTCGGTACCTCATGGCCCGCCTCTCAAATTCATGCCTCTGTGCGGCACTCAAGTTTGCAGCTGTGAAGACAAAGGGCAACTATTTACCATAGGAACTGCATTGTGTGGAATAGCACAAGTGGTCAATCTGACAATACATTTACTGTACTTGTAACAGCTCATATCACTATACAGATCATTGAAAGTCTCAGAGGAAGTACATGGGAAGCCTGCATACAAAGGTCATCTCACACATAGCATATACATTAATCTACATGATGGGTAACAACTGCCAATAACTTGTCATCAAAGTACTTACAGTTGCAGCTAACAATCATGCTGCACCTCCTCCGCCTATTGCCTGGACTACATATGTCAGTGTATGTGATAACAATCACAAACTTCAAGGTCTGCAATTTGTAATGGGATTTGCTAGTATAGAACTCATGTGCCATAACTGAGTGTGTACACTAGGTTCTAAACCATATTTCATATAATCACTAGTATGTGTAACATACTGGTTGCTTCAGTCCTAGGTACCCTATTCACAAACCCATGCCTGTCTTTGAGGGGGGGTGGGAAGAACAACAAACAATCCCAAAATAGATGCACACCTAGGAGTGTAAAGAAAGCTCAACATGTTTTTGCCTCCACACACACACCACCAGTGAAGGGCTATCAACAAATTGGAGTCAGCTAAACCTTGTCCTATCCAAGGTCCACACATGTCAAAATGTACTGACCTAGGCCAACATCACATACTTCCAGTGAGGCATATTTTTCAACAGACACAGAGGAGCAAGAACACCCATGATCATGAATAGCATGCACACCTAGGCCGTTGCACTCTAGTCCCACACACTTCTAGTACAACTTGTGGAAGTACATGCTCCCGGAAGATCCAACCTACAGTGTACTCAGTAAATCGGTTAATAGGGAAGCAGCAGATTTCAGACAAGCCATTTGCAGAAGCTATCTGGGAGAATGTCAGTCTGACATGCAGACTCAGTCCGAGACGAGTCCCAGTGCAACTCTTAAAGTAACTAGTGTATTCCACATGACTCACCCCATTTCCCATAGCGGACCCTACAGGAATGGCCTACAGACCCAAGATCAGACAAATGGATAAGCATAGGTCAAGTCAAAATGAAGTGATAACTGAAATCCCACTAATGGAACAAGACTAATGATTGGGCACCGCATCAAACCTTGCAATCTGTTCAACACACAGTAGTCGATCACACATCACCAGCAAACACAAAACATACCACACATGTCAACACTCACTGTAGGTGTTGGGGTCCTCAAAACGAGCCACCTCTCCCACTGTGTAAGGTACAGGTCCACCTGTAAAGCATGGAAGGAAGAATATGCTCAGAATCCGTGCACTGACAAACAATTTCAAATACAAACACAATGTGATAATCTGACATGAGTAATGAAACACTTTCACACATGCTCATACTGCATGGAATAATTCCTGTGCAACATTTACATAGGATGGGTCTCCTGCTACAGTTACACACACTTATACACACATGCAGTGGCCCGGACTGTCATGTGGTGGCAAACATGCACCTCCATTAGTGTGCAGCAACAATATAGGTGTGTATTCATCTCATCATGTGCATCCAAGAGAGACATCCAAAAGCTGGTTACTTGAGGATTGCATGACCTGTCAAACAGCCTAAGTGTTCATGACACATTTGTGACAGTTAGGTACATGGTGCAGAGGGCCAGGTACTTGGGCAATACCTCATGTTGTTACAGTTTCATAAATTGATGTGTCCAAACAATGGTGATTGGCACCAAACATAGATGTTTGTACCCTAGTCCAGCCCTTTGGACTGCCATCCCTATTCGGATTTTGGCACAAGTGACAATAAATACCTGTCTAATATGTTAGCTGAGGGCACCTGAGTCCTTTACAATTATGGTTCATGTTCAGATCTGGCATGTATCAATAAAATGTGAAGGAGCACATTTATCACGAACAGGCATGGCACTTCCGTGAACACTTTCCCTACACACTAACCAGACACACATGTGACATATGTGTGGCCCACATTGCTAACTTCAATTGACGTGAAGGCAGCACTCATTTTCAGTATCATGTAGGGTTTCAAATGTCAGTCTAGCTATAGCGTCAACATATGTAGGTATGATGTTACTACATCCATACTTCACTGGCTATTATGACCTGTAGAGTCCTGATTGCCTCATTAATGTGTCGCTTGTCTGACACAAAGGCGGCACTACATTACATTCTGCAACAAGCAACCTGTATGTGTGGAAAACATGAGCTGCCTGACTGCTAGCATTTGTCATCCTTCACATAGTGCATCAATTACCCTGTATGTTTCCCTAGTATTACACACAGTCAGCTACTTATCTGGAAGATTGGGTACCAATCATCACATGTCACTACACAGCTTTAAATTGTGCACATTTACATGATCTGTACTCACCAACATGGCCACCAATCCAGATTCCCAGGTGGTCCAGCAGAACTTGCTCCCTGGAGATCAGGTCAGCCCAGCGGTGCTTCAATTGATGGTCATTCCGTTGGCTCCCATACAGACGCACCAAGTGATGGCACACCTTCCCCCACCTGACTTTTCAGGCCTCCGTGTGATACTCCTGTATCACCCTACCCCCAGCCTCCAGCATAAGTGGGAGGAAATGGCAAACAAGCCATATAAACCCCCCCAATTCCTCCTCACCCATCCTGGAAAGCCGTGGCCTACCAGACATTTAAGCACTGAAAAAGGGGAAAAAGTAGTAGAATAAAAGAAAAGGGGGAAATGGGGAAAGTTAGAGTGAGGAAATACGAAGAAAACTCAACAAATAGAAGAGCCCAACTATCCCCTATATCACAGTACCCACAACAGACTCCCACAGACAATAAATACAACACTGGACTGGACAAATTTATACAACACAGACTCAGACAGTATTCTACAACAATATATTGATGACAAAACAACAAGTAAGATGGCACTCTGGACACAAAAGCACTAATACACAGGACAACACTTTGCACACAGCCACACAGTCTAGACTAATCAGAGACTGCAAAGTGAAAGTGAAAGTACACCCACTGTACAGAATCTGTAAACAGGACATCCTATTACATCACATCCTGCATAACATGGCCGCCGTTTTTTCCCATTATGCGTCATATTTTCACGCATACAGGTTGTGCGTCATATTTTTTGACGCACAGGAGTGCAGATAATGCAGAGTCAAAATATTTTTCCTATTTGGTAATTAATATTTGTTTGCAGCATATTTTACAGTTCTAGAGGTGAAAATTAAGCCGCAGCCAATTATGATATCTATTTATGAAAAATATTTTTGACTCTGCATTATTTGCACTCCTGTGCGTCAAAAATTATGACGCACAAGCAGTATGCGTGAAAAACTGACGCATTATGACAAATATGTATTTCATTTGTCAAATGAGAAATGGAATTTTGCATGACCAAACGGTGCTAAGTGATAAACTTTGGGGTTAGCTATAGCAAATGCCCCTTATAGGATGTATAGAAGGTATTCACAGTGCAATAGTAATGATTGTGCAGAATGGATATTACTCATAATTGTGCACATATGTAGGTAATTGCTGATTGCAAATTTCAAAATATGAAAGAGATACCAGGATGTATTTGTTAGTAAAATTGTGAGCACATGTATCAAGCTATTCCAAATTGCATAAAGGCCAATTAGGTAATGCATTTGTCGCCTAAAACTTTTTTGGGGGTAACCATGTCCTAATTACGAGTTAATGTAGCTAAAATGTGTTTCACTATTGACATGTAGGGCACACATGCGCCTTATGCATGTGTGTGCTTCACATGTGCATAAGAAATGTATATTTGGGGTGCAGCAGAGGGGGACTTGGGCCCCCAGCACCCTGGGGTTTGCTGTTCCTGCCTTGCAACTTTATCCAAGGTTTTCCCAAATTCAGTAATGCTAAACCATTGGCAGCAGGCCCATGGAAGCAAATTGAGTATGATTCTCTGTTTGCTAATCTGTAATCCCATTTGTCCATTTGACGTTTGCCCTATTGATTCTTTGGAGAATTCTGACATACCATTTAGCATTGATTTAATAGCAAAATCTCAACGTTCCTTATGTCATGTTAGCAAATAGGTTGTTGATGTATGTGGCCCTTTATGCATTACCTGGTTTAGTGGCATGTTTCATTCTTCCTGCTAGGTTACAACTGGGACACTACTGTGATAGGCTGCTTGCAACCATTTTGTTGATTGGATGGTACATGTACATGTTTGTGGTCCAATGTTGATCCAGTATCAACTGTAAAGGTGTATGTTGTCAATGTAACGTCCACGTCTCATCATGAGTTATTGGCAGCTAATCGTGTCTCTAATGAGTATCGTTTGTAGCTAAATGTGACAAAAGCCATTAAGGACATGGTAGCCTACACGTGGATGGTCCCACCCTGTCACTGAAGACGTGTAATAAGACTTTCAACTGGGCAACCGTGGTGTGCTGAGTGAGAGAATGTCTCAGGTGTCTGGATCCGGCATGTGTCATTGCAACATTTGTAATCAAGTTGGCCTCTGTGGATGGAAATGCATCAGGAAACATCATAGCCTCTGTGCAGAAGTAAAAGGCTGGTATTTAGCACACACGACTCATCTTTATTATTTGAACAATGTTACTCAGCGTGTGAACTGTCAGGGTCCTCATATGTGTTGACTCTTCATGGACATTATCTGATGTTGCTGGTTCTGCTGGAGGCCACGTACACCATCAAACGCTATGGGCCAGGTACACTGTCACACTTTGTAGTTTAGGCATTAATGAGGCCCAGACAACGGAAGGGCCATGATTTAGCTATTCAAGGGCACTGTCACAAATATGATACAAATAACAGTCAGATGATGCAATACAATGTATTTGAGTATACATTGATGAGGCAAATGACAAATTAGCCTCTGAGGTACGAGAGGTTTTGGACAGCAAGTGTGTCCATAGGTGGACACCGGGTATCTTTAGGGTGACCCACGGACAAGTGCCAGTCAGGCTGACAGGATGCTGGGTCAATCAGGAGCCAGCTCTTTCACAAATTACATGATCAGTGGTCTGACTAGGACTGGTCAGAGGGAGGAGTAGACAGTTGACATGTCACACTGTGTATGTCCTGTGTTGTCTTGAAGGTGACACATGAACCCTGATAAAGTGTTACACGGCAACATTAGTAGCAATGCTTAATGGTGTAATTGCCCAAATGTCTACATCTATGCTGTAGGAGGCATCAGCAGGGACGGGGCATGTAAATTTGGGTGGTGTGCATGGAGGGGATCACTGGTGTGGCCTCCATCAGTGTCTCACTAGTCCTGTCGGATGAGATTTGCTTTAAAATGGCCTACAGTACCTTTCACACGTGAATCAATCTACAGGTGATACCAGGCCTTAAAAACTCCAAGCCAGTGTATTATATGAGCTGAGTTCCATGCAGTGAGATGGTACTATGACAATGGTAGGCATAGGAAAGGGTGTGGCACACTGGATGACTCTTGTGAGTGTGTGTATGTAGATGAGGGAATCTCAGGGTACACATATCAGCATTCCAGGGACCTCTTCAGACAGGTGGGGTGTGACCAGCCGCATGGGTGTGTAAGGTTTTTAGAAAAGGGCTGACATGTAGATGGGATGTGATGTGCTAGATGCTTGTCATATGTGTGGCACTTGTGCTGTGTATGTTCTGCTTATGTGTAACTCTAGTGACAGATAGTCATTGCAAAGATTGTAAGTAGTTGTAATTACTGCTGCCAAGAGTCTGGTAATACATTCCTGTTCCTGAAGCAAAAACATGTCAACTGCCTGATGTATGGGGCCTGTTTTCGCCTAGTTGAGTGATGGTGTTTTAGTTGTGTGCCATCTGCTGCGATGAACCATGTTTCCTACATGTATGTGTGTAATAGGTGTGGTCCTCAGCTATTGACCTTCAAAGGTGAACTGTACAGGATGTCAGTCATTTACATTGTGTGTGTATGTGACTGTTGTATGATAGGCATTACATTTGTAGTGTATTTTTCTGTGTCCTGATTGTTACATCATTAATGCTCCATGAGACGACATTCTTCTTCTGATATTTAGAGCTAAAGGTGTGCAGAAATGAATAGCCAGACCATGATGTGGTGTTTGTTATCAGTGTTTATTTACAATAGTTCATTAAGTGGTGATGGTGATAATTATGAAAAGAAATTGTTCACAATGTGTTGGCGCCTACGCACTCCAGCAGCTGTGTTTAGTTGTTCCCCCTCCTGTTGCAGGCCAGCATCCTCCTCTTCCTCGTCTTCAGGCATGTATGGGTCTGGTTCGAGGAGGGGAATGTTCCTTTTGACACAAATGTTGTGCAATATTGCACGTGTGAGGATGATCCTACAGACCATCTCGGGGGAATATAGTAGGCTACCACCAGTGATGTCGAGGCAACGGAACCTTGATTTGAGGATGCCGAAGGTCCGCTCGACAATGCTGCATGTCCTCTTATGGGCGTCGTTGTATGCCCGCTCTGCAGCAGTACTCGGGTTGCCAAATGGTGTCATTATCCATGGCTGGATGCCATCCCCCTGATCAGCTGAAAGAGAAAAAGAATGGGATCATGTTGATGTAGCTTGCACTATTGAAAAGACCTTCAATGGCAGTATTTGTCTTGTGTTGTCTGTGACTATTTAGTGTACTAATGTGACATCCTATACTTGTAGGCTATACCATCTGCATTGTGTTGTTTCCTTGGCTGAGCAAGTGTTTGTCTGCTAACAGTTTGTCATCAGTATGTTTTGGGATTTTCAGTGCAGTGTGCCCTCCCTAGCATTGTGACTTGTGATACAGGTGCCCTTGTGTCTTCACTTGGGGTGAGTAGATAGTTCAATGTAGAGTTTCATTTATAAGTGTTGTTAGCACGTTCATATGAAAGTACCCTGGACATCCCATACCTTTAAACTTAGGTAGTGTATTAATGTAAAGGTCATTGGGACACTTACAATTTGCAAGGTGACATTTCGGCTACCACACTCATTAATGTCTTCACATTAGGCTGTACAGTAAATTCCGATGTGTGACAGGTTCAATGGTGACTTAAGAAATATGGCTAGTGATGTCAGGACCTCAATGTGTTCCTGTCTAGATGTTGCTGTTGTGGTGTATGTGTTGTGTGTCCTAGAGGGTTGCTGTGCAGTGTGTATATTAGTAGGTTTTAGTACTTACCAACAAGTAGTCCATTGCCATACCGTCCATCCTGGAAGTGTTGGTTGATGGTGCAGTGACGGAAGATGAATGAGTCATGGACACTCCCAGGATATTTAGCCACGATGTTGGTGAACATTCCTTGGTGATCGACAATGGCCTGCACGTTGATTGAATGTGTGTGCTTCCTGTTGCGGTAGAGGTGTTCAGTTGCAGCAGGTGGCACAAGGCGTACATGTATGCAGTCGATTGCACCAAGGACGTGTGGGAAGCCACTGATTGCGTAGAACCCCTGTTTAGTTTCCTGCTGCTTCTGCAGTGTGTTAGGGAAGCAGATGTGGTGGGGTGTCAGGCGAATGATGGCATCCAGTACTTTGGGCAGAAATGCGGAGAATGATGGTTGTGATATTCCGCCAACCAGGGCACCAGTTGTTTGAAAAGAGCCACTTGCCAGCATGTGAAGTACGGCAAGCAGCTTTGTTTCTGTTGGGATGGTGTGGGGTGTCACCAAAGTGGGGGCCAACTGCTGTTCAATGTTTCTCAGCAGCTGCTGTATGGCCTGCCAGTTCAACCGGTACCTCTGTATGATGTCGTGTTCCATGAGGCCCTGAAGGGTGGTTCTTGGGCGGAATATCCTCTCCTGCCTTCTGCGCTGCCTTTGGGGTACCTGCTGGTGTTGTTGTAGCTGCTGTTGTTGCTGCTGGGCTCTGCGTCTGCGTGCACGCTGGATAAGAATCACCTCCATTTCTCCCTTTTGCTGCTCTGTTGCTCTGCTGTTTGTTCTGTGTGTTCTGATTAAATACAGGTGTGTTTGCCCCATTTTAACGCCTGCCCTGACCCAGGCGTTAAATTTTGACGCAAATCGGGCTGTGCGTCATTTTCTCGCTCCGCCTCCCGGCTGTGCGTCACTTTTGCCCGAAAGCATAAATACGACGCACGGCCGTTTAAGTCATATTTTGGATGGGAACGCCTACCCTGCATATCATTAACGCAGGGCGGGTTGCCGCATCCAGAAAATGACGCACACAGCGGAATTTTGTCATCCGCGGGCTCGGGTGTCAAAGTTTAAATACGAGGCAACGTTTGCGCTGATTGTGCGTCAAATTTTTTGATGCACAATCGGCGCAAACGGAGTATAAATATGCCCCTTAGTCTTTTTTTCCGAGGTTTTCTTTACCAGGACGAACCAGCAAATCAGGCCGGGTCGCGTTTGAAGCAAGCCGACTAGAGTTGCCGCGGCGGGTCGGTCCCTCTATGGAGCTTTCTTTAAGAAGTTCTCAAAACTTCTCAAAACTTCTGGGGCTTCTCCCAGATGTTCTTTTATGGTTCTCTTGGGGTCCACAGCTCACCCCAAGGGTCCAGAAGTTCTGAGATGGTCCTTGGGGGATGCAGACTACAACTCCCAGAATGCACCTGGCACAAACTCCTTTTTGGCCACTGGGCAGAGGTCAGCTGGTCGGTTTCTTCAGGAGTTGGTGCAGGGGAGTCTGGTTAGCAATATTTCACCTGTAGCAAACAGGGAGTCCCTCCTTGAACCAGTTGAAGAAAGGCAAAGTCCTTCTTGTGGTGAAGCCCAAGTGTGCAGCTGGTGCAGTCCTTCTGAGTGCAGGTTCCAGGTGCAGGCCAGGGTTCCAGCAGGGCGGTCCTTCTCCTTTGGTTCTTCCCTGTTGGATGTGGTATGGAACTGAGGTGTGGGTGCAGGTCTGCCAGTTTTATCCTTGCTCCTGGGTGAAAAACAAGGGGGTCCTGATTCTCCAGTCAGGTGCAGGGTCCTTCCCCCTGTGATGACCACTTCCTGGGAAGCGTGACAAAAATCAATCCCAGGAGGCAATATTCTTCAAAAATCCATCATGGTTGAATCTGATTTTTGGAGTTTACATCTGGCTGAGCCCACCCACTAGTGGGGCTAAAAATCATAAACACACCCCTCTCCTGCCCTCTCCTAATCTAATCAAGGGGGCACCTAGTTGTCTGGGGTTGCAGGATGTGGGGGTGTTACTGGGGTGCTCCAAATGTCCTTCTCTTCCTTTGAAGAGCAGTTTGGCAGCCCTCCCCCTTCCTGCCTCACCATCTGCTGAGGGGAGATTCCCTCCCACAGGCACATTCCTTTGTGTGACGCCAGGCCACTTCACACCTCATCAAGGCAGCCTGGCTAGGCTGCCAGAGGCTGGCCAATCAGAGCACAGCAGCAAAAATAATGCAGGGCTGAAATTGGCAACGTTTCAGGTAAAGTTTAAAACTCTTTACCTGAACAAGTTATATTAAATCCAACAACTGGAAGTTGTCGGATTTATTATAAAAATTAATTTGATACCAAACTCTTGGTATCCATCATTTAAGGGGACTTTAAAAATTAAAATAAAGTCTCCCCATTCTAGCCTATGAAGGTAATTTACTACAATGAGGGAAAAACTAATTTGGTTGTTTTATCTCACCAGGGCTTATAAAACTATTTTTATAAGGTCCCTGCTTATAGTTACATGACACCCAGCCCTAGGGGCACATAGGGCACACCTTAGGGGTGACTTATATGTAAACATAAGGTAGTTTAAGCATTGGAACTAATTTTAATTCCAAAGTTTACACACCTACCGCCACCAGACCGTCACTTTTAGTGACGCTGTGGTGGCTCTGTGCTCACTTACGTATTTACGAGGCGGTGCTCAGCCACTTTGCATGGCTTATTGCCGCCCTGTAAATAGTGTTCCCCCCAATGCAGTTTTCTGTGTATAATGGGTGTTGCTGTAGGCCTTTCCACGCAACACCCGTTGCTTCAAACACTGCCCCAGATTTACGAGAAATTGTTAGAGTCACAACGAGGAGAAATACTTTTATTTCTGCTTGTTTTTGATTTTTTTATGTGTGTTGTACAGAGAAAAAGCAAAATGCCATAAATAATTGTTTATGTGCAGGAAGGTGTCTTGCATATTAACAATCATTAAATAATGACAATTTGCTCCGTCTATGTGTGCTGCATTATGGAGCGCACTTAGAAGTAACAAATTGCCATTAATGATTGTTTATGTGCAGGAAGGGACACCTTCCTGCACATAAGCAATCATTCCCTACAATGCAGACAGCTACTTTTAGCACCAGCTCTAGAAGAAACAAAGGGATTCCCTGCAGACACATGCCTGAATTTCTGAAGGTATGTAGGGTGAAGGCGTTACAGTGTGCCCTCGAGTTGCAGCGTCGAGTAAAGGTGGTGATGACTGAACTGTCCTCCAACAAGTCTTGACAATGGTAAGGTAGAAGAGAAGCTATCCCTACTTCCAGTGGTCCAGTGGAAAATGGTAGAGGGCTGTAGCTTGGCAAGGAGCTGGGCTACACTGTCCACAATGCACCGGACCACCTGTCTTTAGCCATTCTCCTAAGGAGGGCCTGATGCCTAGAGTTTCTTCAGACCAGTTACCTAATTTTTACCTGAGGTGGGTAGGGGACTAGTGCCACTAATCCAAGGAAGTCTAGTCTTGATTTCACCTCACCAAGTGTTCCTTCTTGTATGGGGGAAGCAGTCATTGGTTCAGCACCAGCTGCAGTTGAGCAGTTTCAGGAAAGTTGCCACATGTTCAAGGTATCACGCCTTTTGTTAGTGTAGGTTCCTTGAGGCATGTCTTATATTGTTCTTTCTTTGCAAGTTGCTGAAGATCAGAGATTCTGGTGCCAGGGGAGCTCCTTAAATCCTTGATTTAGGGGTGTTAAAGTGTTGGTACAGCTAATCCACCCCTGAGGTGACCACATCTGGTTGGTTGTGGCAACTTTTCTACCCAGAACCCTTGTTTTGCAATATTTTAAGATGGCAAAGGTCTTCTTGGGCTTCCTCGGCTGCATAGGCCAGACTGCCCACCCCAGAGGTGTGACAAGCCTTCTGGGGGTGCACGCCTCCTACCTAATTAATTAATTTTCCCACCAGCCCTGATGAAAGTGTGCCTGGGGGCAGGTGGCAGCTTTTGTCTCCAGTGGATGACAGCCTGCTCACGTATCAGAGGTTGTGTGCCCTTTGAAGCTCACCTCCTTGATGTGCCACTTCACTAGCTTTCCTGGGAGGTAGGGAGGTGTGACCTGCTTAACATCCAGGCCATTGTCTTGATTCCTGGAAGTGTTAAGACTACTGCCCAAGCGGTCAGAATCCAGTGATGGAGGCAGCAGCTGTGGGTGGTCAGCCAGAGCACAGGACAAATGGAGTAACTCTGTGGGCAACCTCTAAGGTTGCTTTCTGGGTCCATGCCACATCTCCCCCAATGTGAAATTGATGACAGGAATGAGAAGGCACATTCTTTGATTTCAAACATGACCCATTTTGGCAGTACCAAAATGGAGCTGGCTACCTTGGGTTTGCCCGGGTGCTAGCCCATGTTATCCTATAGACCATTGTTCACTTATAGTAGCTTTTAATGGAAAGGTCACTATAGGGACATATAAGGTTGCATTTATATCTCCATACCTTTATGATAACGCACCCTGCCTTCAGGGCTCCGAAGGTCTACCTTAGGGGTGACTGACATATATTAAGGACAATGCTGTAGCTGTGCCACACACGGTGTGGGTACAGTCAAGTACGAGCAGTATGCAATGTTCCTGCAGTCTGCCAAGGCAGGCTTGCTGCCAGTAGTTAACGTTGGTCATTCAGGGTGGCGCAAACAATGCTTCAGGCCCTGGTGACCCCTTTAACACCCATGCTCTGGGTACCAATGGTACCATATACTAGGGGCTTAAGTACTTGCTAATTTTGGATACCATTTCACCTTTACTAATTTAGGGTGTGAGTATTAGCACTGAGGCATAGTTAGCAGGCTCCAGTGCACTTTCGGAGTCATAACTAACAGCATACAGAGCAAAATGTGTGGAGGTGACCATCCAAA
Source organism: Pleurodeles waltl (assembly GCF_031143425.1). Taxonomy (NCBI): domain Eukaryota; kingdom Metazoa; phylum Chordata; class Amphibia; order Caudata; family Salamandridae; genus Pleurodeles; species Pleurodeles waltl. The sequence goes on along the minus strand of NC_090439.1, from coordinate 415,233,498 downwards.
AAGGGCACTTTCCTACATCTCTCAACAGTGGATAACCAATGTTGTGACACCGCTAAAGTGAATTACTGGATTTTGATCCAGTACTTTATGATAAAGGTATATATCTAAACAATGCATTTGATGCAGTGCAAATGTTGGCATATTTTTGAGCAACTGGCTGTATGATAGAGGTTTGGTATCTTATGCGGACATTAATCTAAAGAAAAAGTCTATATGTGCTGAATATAGTGGCAAATAGACTGTGCAGAGCTAGTTTGTCTAGGTTTTAATCTGTGCAAACTTAATTAAGCCGTTCTCTTCCTCTTCTCTACTGATGACTACTTTTTGAGAGCTGACGTCGTCAGCCTGCCTCCAGACTTTTCAGTATGGAAACCTTTGTTAGAGGTTCTGTAGATATGAACTCACCATGGGACAGTCAATTCTCAGTATTGAAGTAATGATCTCCACACATTATGAAGCCTTAATCTGAATGATGTAGTTACTATAAAATGGGACGTACATGGCAGTAGAGCCCAATTTCAAATCACAGGTTCTGCACAAATTACGCTCGGTCCATGTTTTTGTTAAAGAAATTTTCTCCAATTGATACTTAGAGGATTCTACTCAGCCAAAATGAATGCAAATACAGCTAGTGAACAATATTCTCCATTGCACAGAAACAAATCTTAAAATTGGGTCAAATACTATGTTATGCTATGTGGTAAAGTGACATTATTGCATTGCAAATACAATATTACCACAGTTGCAATTGGTTTACATAACATCAATTTTAATAGCAAATGACTGCTGTCAAATTTATGATAATCCTTTAACTACACAACACCATTTGTGTGCAGTCTGACGTTCATGACATGAGGACCATCTTCAATAATCTCTAATCTCTCCAATGCTTACTGATAAGGCTTGTGTCTCTATTTTGTGGTTCTCCACAATTACATATGCGGCTTCAAAATGTGATGCATCAGTCTGAAAAACATAAATACAAACTGTAAAAAGTGTAGTTATTAGTTGAGGGAGGTGGATACTCCACTCAGGCAACAACCAAAGCTCTTGTTCGGATAAACCACAAAAGTCACTAAATTAACCTGTGCATAACCCTCCGGTAGCTTGGCACAAAGCAATCAGGCTCAGTTTAGAGGCAATTTGTAAAGTGTTTATGAAGCTCACAATCAGTAATAAGATGACAACACAACCCAAGAAAAATCCCAAGTCAACTTAGAAAAATAGACCAAATGTTCATAAATAAAACAATACCAGAATGACAAGAATCCAACCAGTAGAACCAGGCATATGCAACTTTAATGTTTTTAGTGAAAAACTCCCCTTAAAGCACAAAGCGCCAATCACTGTCATCTATGCTAGACCAGGAAAAAGTCACAGGTTCAGGCTGACAGAGATGGAGCCCGGGTTGCACACAAGGACCAAGTTGGTCATGTTGAAGTGTTACCTTTTGAGTTTGGTGCAAAGAGTTCTATTCACAGTGGAGAAGGCAGCAAGGAGCAGAAAGAGTGCTGTGGATGGTCATTGCTGTAGCATGAACTGCAGGCCAGGCGTTGTGGACTGTTGAAGAGTGAAGAGCCTGTTGGGCATCACAGACAGTCATTGTGTAGCTTTGTGTCGCTTTGTGTAGCTTTGTGTTGACAGCCACTGTAGGCTGTCAGTGCTGTAGCCCAAAGTGCACCTCTCACATTGGCAGTCGTCACGCACAGTTTCTGTAGCGTGAAGAGCAGGTATCACCAGACCCTTGCATTGGTAGTCGTTGTGGGGGGCAGAGTCTCAGCACGAACAGGCCTGTTCCCAGTCAAGAAGACCACCAGTCTTCAGGATTGTCACCTTTCCTTGCAGAGTGATTCACTCTGATGCCAGCCAAGGGTCCAGTACCTGTAGAGGCAATTCTTAGCGATCAGGAACTCACCCCAGCAGAGACCAGTAGGACTCAGACAGGTCCATTTGCAGGTCCAGGCAGGTACAGCTGCAGCAGGTCAGCCGGGCATTTACAGGGATGCCTCAAGCTTGCTGTGTTCCTGTAAGTCAGCCAATTGACCCTTGGATTCACTATAGGTAGCCTGGGATGAAATTAAACAGATCCAATCTTCATTCTCAGGCAGCAAGGCAGTCCTCAGCAGCAGGACAGTCCTCTGGCAGCAGGGCAGTCCTTCTGTAACTGCCACAGGTCCAGAAGTGTTCTGATGAGCGGTTTGGGTCCAATATTTATACCTTGTGCCAGCCTTTCCATGTGGGGTCACCCTGTACTACCCTCTATATATGATTCTTGAAAGGTCTTCTCCTTAAAGGCTCCAAACACTCTGGGGTGACAAATGTTGGAGCAGTCCTAGTGTTAGAGTTGTTTGTGTGTGGAGGAGGCAAAGCCCTTGAGAATGTAAGTGGGTCTGGGTATAGCCCCTCACAGTCATCCTACCACAATGGCCCATCCTGTTCGCACCTAAGCTCCCTTTGTCTCACTATCTGGAAGCAATACAAAGACCCGAAAAGCAGAGCCATCCACAGTCATGTCACTCAGGGCCTTTAGGGCCTACTTGAGAGGTGACTATTAATTATTTAAAAGTAAGGTAGAGGCCTGGCAAAAGGTTTATTTCGCTAGGTCAAAATAGCCATTTAAAAATTCAGTACAGCTTGCAGTGGCAGACCTGGGATGTGTTTTAAAAGCCTACTTTAGTTGGTGGCCCGAATGCTGTCCGCACACCGCTGGTACTTGATTTATAGGCCCTGGGTACAAGAGGTACAATTTAATAAGGAAGGAAATCAAATGTGAAATTAAATCTGGTAATTAGATGTAGGCCAATTTTACCATGTTTAAAGGAGGTAGCACAAGCACTTTAGCACTGGTTAGCAGTGTTAAAGTGCACAGAGTCCTATAGCCAACAAAAAGAAATTCAGCAAAATACACAGAGTCCTATAGCCAACAAAAAGAAATTCAGCAAAATAGGAAGGCTGAAGGCAAAACGTTTGTGGACTACAACACCAAAGATGACAGGTCTGCAACAGACATTTCAAAACTGGTACTTCAGTTTAACTGTTGTAAACATTACATAAAAGCAGCGTATGCATTAAATCATCAAAACGATTGATTATTTAAAATACTTTCAAATGAAGAAGGCCTTTTCAAATGACGTGAACTGGCGGGTTAATGCTCTTGAAGATGACTGAATTATAATGACAATGCTATGATGTGCCAGAGAAGTCACAGGCTAGCACAAGCCTGCAGGGAACAGTGTGTAACGTGATAAAAGATGGTCCACTCCAAGATATAGTAAGTGTAAGAAGAGAGTTCATTTAAGGCCCCTCAGCCATCAAGAAACAGATGCAACTGACTAGTTCTAAATGTCACTTATTTATCCTGCCTCCTTCTACATTCTACATTGTCTATGCTCTCACTACATTTTCTATATTCAACAAATAACTTTCAAATATGTTTCTCAACAAGAATTCTACACTTTTACTGTTCAACATATACCACACAGTGATGATCTGTATTCATTTTATAGCATTAAGCACATCACGGGGGACATCATCATTTATAATAGACTAGGAATGTATTACTCTGCTGTTGTTATTGAAAATAAATGAATAATCAATGCATTTTGGTAAAGTGATAAACATTTGCTGGACTACCTCGTTAGCGTTCCATGAAAAATAAAATGATTAAACTGAAAGCAGAGGTATATACAACATGTATGTCTGCCACTGCATAATTAGCACATCTAGAATACAAAATGTAAGTTATTGTGATGTTGATGCTACTTAAATAGAACAATAAATGTGACATTATATAACTAGTATAACGAAGAGTGGGTGGAAATTAGCTGAGTAGAGCAAATGAGATATTCCTTACTGCTCATGGCAACAGATGTATTTTGACATTTTTACTTTTTTTCAGTTACAAGTTTGAAGGCAGGTTTCCTTTTAAATATTTTAATAAATGATCAGCTGTGGTATTTTTCAGTTTTAGGTGATTTTCTAGACATCATTCATTCACTACAATTTGTACAGAAAATAAAATCACATTTCCACATGATTAAAGCTTATGAAGACTATGCTAGGCAATTGTTCTTGCCACAGCAAAGTTGAAGACGTCATCCTTGGGTCTCCTTGGTCTCCGTGCATCAGCTCTAGTATAATTTTGCCACATGTATGGGCATTGTTTCACCCTCTTGGCTGATCGTACTCCAATTCCAGCTCACAAACAGATCAGATGCTTACCAGGAAATAGAAAAATGAACATTGTGTGGCTGCACGCAAAAAATATTCATTAGTCAAACTTATTATGCATGTGTCTACTAATGAAACAGATTGGTGTTGGCAGCATCTTACCGATAAGTTAATGGTATCGACTACCTCAGTTTTTTGTCTTCTGTTATTCGATACCCTATAGGTATTCCTCTCTGAAATTTACCTATGCCAAAAACACCAAAGGTTGGGTTTAAACCTGATACTATGGGGCAAAGGGGCTTATTTCAAAACCTCTTGCACCAGCGATGCATCACTTTTTATATAGGAAAACGTGACTCACCGGCAATGCCAGGGGCCTGTAAATAAGCCCCTAAGGGGCTAATTGCAAAAAATAAATTTGTAGCATATGTGACCCTCTTGTGAACTACTCATGAATTACTAATAAACTGAGAAGTGTAGGTAACACCTACACATGGACAAACGTCTTATGACTTATTCTCTTTCTGTCCACGTTTAATAAGGAAACCATATTAAAACTGAAATCTAATAAATTCATGTTATAAAGACTGGTTAGATTTTTTTGAAACAAACTGCTTGATTTAATGCTTTTTTATTTTCCTTCCATTACTTACTCATGCGTATCTGCCATAGGATGTGTTTCCAGTACAAGCTACTTTCCAAAATACCCATTAATCTTAAATCAGTTATGTATAACATATGCTTATTTTTGCTACAATTGTGACTTTAAATTTGGTGTGGTCTACTTCTTCAGACTTTGACTTCCTAATTAGACAATATTATGCAGTTTTGAATGTCAGAAATATTGTTTAGTTACTCTCATGGTGATTTGTATAGGGCCATATCTAAAAACTGCATGTTTGAAAGGGGTATGGGTATAATGAGCCCTAACATGTATTTTATGCAGCAGCTACAGGTGTGGTCTGATCCTGTCATATGTAGAATCTGGAAATCAGAGTCACATTCGATTTATGGATACATCACAGGTAGTATATATTCCCATGTATTGCAATTTTATTGTTTATATCTGTTAGTAATGGGGTGTTTGGTTGGCAGTCAGGTTACCCCCTATCCAAGCAAGGACCCTGACTCTAGTCAGGGTAAGTCACACACTATCCACATTATCCTGTGCCCACTCTCTGGTAGCTTGGCACTGAGCAGTCAGGCTTAACTTAGAAGGCAATGTTTATAGTATTTTTCCAATAAATCATACAATAACACAATATAGCACCACCAAAATACACCACACAGTGTTTAGAAAAATACATAATATTTATCTGATAAGATGCAGGTCCAAACGATTAAAATGCAATAAGTAGATGTTGAGATACCATTGTAAAAGTGATATAAAGTGTCTTAAGTCTTTGCTAAACCAATAAATGTCTCTTAAAAACAATAAAGGTCTCTTGCAAGCACAAAGTACCTGGTTTGCGTTCAAAATCTCCGCAAGGGAACACAGAGGAGGCAATGCATGGAAAATGGGAGGTGTGCATCGCTTTCGCCCCTTCGCACACCGACTTGTGTAGTTATTTTCCACGCAGAGTATGACTTTGCATCGATTTTGGGTGTGGACTTGCTTCCTCTTCAGGTTGCGGGGTTTTCTGGCACCCAGGGGACAGTGCATGGAATCCTGGTCATGTGGAGCGAAGTCACAAGCGCTGCGTCGATCCAGTGGTCATTGCGTGGAAATTTCTCCCGCAAGGCAGGGGCTGTGTCGAACCCTCTCTGGAAGTCGGGCTGCGTCTTCCCAGGTCGGCTGTGCGTAGATCATGTGGGCCGTGCGTCCAAGTTCCGGTCACAACTCAGATGCTTCATCGATCTTCTCCTTGCAAAGTCAGGCTGCGTCATTCCGGTTCTGTGTGCAGTAAATTTCTCACCGCCAGGAAGGTTGTGCATCTTTCCAGCAGGCTCTGCGTTGAATTTATGCCCCACAAGGAGTCCAGTTGCAAGTGTGTTTGGTCCAGAGACTTCAGGGAACAGGAGGCAAGCTCTATCCAAGCCCTTGGAGAGCACTTCTCAGCACAGCCAGAGAGCAGCAAGGCAGTAGGGCAACAGCAAGGCAGCAGTCCTTCTCACAAAAGCAGTCCCAGTGAGTCTTTTGGGCAGCCAGGCAGTTCCTCTTGGCAGGTCTGGTTCAGGGATTCTTCACCAGTAGGTTTCTTGTCCAGAAGTGTCTGTGAGGTAGAGTGTCTACCCACATAAGTGTCTAAAGTATGTGGTTTTGGGTGCTCTTCATACCTATTTTGGCCTTTGAAGTAGGCTTACTTCAAAGAAAAGTCTCACTTTTTTGTGAAATCCGGCCGTGCCCAGGCAAGGGCTCGGGCACACACCAGGGGGTTGGAGACTGCATTGTGTGAGGGCAGGCACAGCCCTTTCAGGTGTGAGTGACCACTCCTCCCCTCCCTCCTAGCACAGATGGCTCATCATAATATGCAGGGTACACCCTAGCCCACTTTGTGTCACTGTCTGAAGAGAGGTGCAAACAGCCCAACTGCCAAACTAACCCAGACAGGGAATCCACAAACAGGCAGAGTCACAAATATGGTATAAGCAAGAAAATGCCCACTTTCTAAAAGTGGCATTTTCAAACACACAATCTTAAAACCAACTTTACTAAAAGATGTATTTTTAAATTGTGAGTTCAGAGTTCCCAAACTCCACATGTCCATCTGCTCTCAAAGGGAAACTATGCTATAATCATATTTAAAGGCAGTCCCCAGGTTAACCTATGAGAGAGATACGCCTTGAAACAGTAAAAACCGAATTTGCCAGTATTTCACTGTCAGGTCATATAAAACAAATTTAGTATATGTCCTACCTTAACCATACACTGCACCCTTTCCATGGGGCTACCTAGGGCCTACCTTAGGGGTGTCATACATGAAGGAAAAGGGAAGGGTTAGGCCTTGCAAATGGGTACACTTGCCAAGTTGAATTTACAGTTTAAAACTGCACACGCAGACACTGCAGTGGCAGGTGTGAGACATGATTACAAGGCTACTTATGTGGGTGGCACAACCAGTGGTCCAGGCCCACTAGTAGCATTTGATTTACAGGCCCTGGGCACCTCTAGTGCACTTTACTAGGGACTTGCTAGTAAATCAAATATGCCAATCATGGATAAACCAATTAACAGTACAACTTACACAGAGAGCATATCCACTTTAGTACTGGGTAGCAGTGGTGAGGTGCTCAGAGTTCAAAAGCCAGCAACAAATGGTCAGGAAAAATAGGAGGAACGAGGCAATAAGTTTGTGGATGGCCCTGCAAAAACGGCCAGGTTCAACATGACCCCCCACCAGCCTAAAGCCAGGGGAGAACAATCATTATCCTGATGTACTTCCCTGATGGAGGTGATAGAACAAGGACCCATGCCCACAACAGCAGGTGCATGTTCCAGTTCTGTTCCTTCCTGACTCCAGTTGGATCCCTCTGTCCATTCTCTCAGGGCCCATTAAGTTAACCCATGAGTATCCTTTCTACTCTCCTGCAGGTACACTCTGTGCAGCACCTAACCTTACTTTCCTCACAGATGTATCACAGGGGCCGGATAGTACCACTAGGGCCAACACAGTGGTGTTGCCCACTCCACCTCCGGGGCATGACTCTTGTCCCCCTCCAGGGGCAACTCTGTCCACCAGGACAGCAAGCCACAGTGGCCACTGATAGCTGTCAGTGAATAGAGCCAGACCTTTCAACGCTCTCTAACCACTGTGACTGTGGAGAGTGGGGGGCGGTAGCACCAAGTGCTGGGCACCCTTCATCCACTCTCCCTTCCACCAGGTCAAGGATGACAGTCGGACCCTGGTGCTCCACTTTGTGGCTCTGTACCCTCCCTTCAGGAGAGGTACCCGCAGAGTCCAAAATTGTCGGTGTGCTTATGGAAGAAGTCCTGCACAATTCAACCACCAGTGCAGGGGTGTTAACCTGCAACTGGTCTTCCAACCTGGGGTCTGTACCTTCAGGTTGGGCTAGGGCCAGGAGTGAGGCTTCCCTCCCCCTGCCCTCCCTTCTGGGGTCCTTCACCCCCCAACTAGGAGTGCCCCCCAGAAGACAACATGGTAGGTGCACTGTTAGCACTAGTCCCTTTCTCCAGGTGTGGACCACTGCCTGGCAACCCAGGACGTCCTGGGAGCACACCTATCCCCACCAGGTCAGAGTTTACCCTCTAAGCCTGGTCCTTCAACCCAGAGTCACTACCATGAGGTTCAACCACTGCCTGGCATACCAGGACTTCCTGAGAGGCACACCTACCCCCACACCAGGTCTGAGATTACCCCTGAACCAGGTCATCCAACCCAGAGTCACCACCCTGAGATTGAAAAATTGCCTGGCATGCTAGGACTTCCTGGGGGGCAAACTCACCCCTGCAAGGGACACACCATCCCCAAGGGCCACACAAGAGTCTGGCTGGTGCGGGCCTCCTGAACCCTGCCCATCTGGCAGAGTCTGGATCTCCCCAAGGCAGAAATGGTCTTGCCTAGGTCATTCCTGGGGGGCTCTGCTCTCAGAGCTGACCCCCTACCCTCAAGGTCCCCCACTGGGGTCCGCAGCCTCCTCTCAACCCTCTGTCTGGACTTCTGCACCCCCTCACTAGGAGTGGTACTGCCAGACACCAGAACTAGTGGGTAGCTGGCTGCAGCCAACCCCCTAAATTCTCCTGACACTGTGGGTTCTCCCTCAACAGATGGCCCTATGGTACAGGCAAGGCTCCCCTCCTGGCGTTCCCTCATGGAACCCTCCAGGACCTGGGACTGGATCTCGGGCACCCTGGACCTCAGCCCATCCCCATTCCCTCTCCTCTAAGACTGGACATGGGGTCCCTCACCCATCCCACTACACTGGGACCTACCTGGGACACTGCAGTCCTTTCCCACCTCAAATGGGTTGGGAAGACCACTTCCTTCAGGAGCACCCCTAAATGCCTCTTCAGACTCTCTGGTACTCACCCAGAGGTCTGCCTCCAGTGTAAGCTCCCTGCGGTCAGAGAACTCACATTCTACGTGGTATTGGCGTAGCTCTGGAAAATAAGGACTAGACTTATGCTCTCCAGCAATTGCATCACTCAGCCCCTCACATGAATTAACCAAACTACCCTTCACCCAACCATCCAGTGACTCAGCCTTGAAAAGTACCCCACATCACCCTCCTGAGACTGGTGAGACAGTACCTGACTGTCCTTGACACTCAACCCACACTCTTCTGGGTTGTCTCCACACTCCATAACCAGGACTTCTACCTGGGGGGAACCATGTTCCCTGTCACTCTCACCTAGAGTCAACAAAGTGTCCCTCCCCTCAATAGGAATATGACTCCCTGTGCCAGTTCCCCAATCCACCTCAGGGACCCTGTGCATTATGGGAGTTACCTCATACTCCTGAACCTCCTGGTGTGTGTCAACTCCCTCCTTCAAGTAGGGCACCACATCTCTGGGCATGTGAAATTCTTCAGCAGTACTGGATACAAGATTTATGCTACCACCATCTTAACTGGACTGAGCCCTCATGGCTTCCAGTTTCAACTCTTCAGAGCTCAGCTCCTGAGCTGCAATCCTTTCTTTTTCCCGGGCTAAGGCTCTCTCCCCCTCAGCCCTCTCAATCTCTGCATCTAGCTTTTCTCTCCACTGCTCCTGAGCTAGGAGCCATTCATCTTTCTCTGGTTCCCTTTTCTCATCTGAGTAGTCCTCCTCCTCAAAGTCATCTGGTAGTGTTGCCATCCAGCGTTTCAACTCATACTGAAACAGGTCTGACTCAAGATCCTCCCTTCTGGATTTCATCTTTTCAGCCAGTCCCCTTTCCTTGCAGAATCTTTTGAGCTCCCTCTGTTTATAGATCAATAGTTGCCAACAGTTGACTTCCATTCTGCCAAGGTCTCACAGGTGCAACCCACAACCAGAGTCCAAAAATATCAACAATATATCCAGGGGACATTAGAGAACCAAAAGCAAAAAGATGAAAAATCAAGTTGACCTTCAACTGTGGGTAGGCAGTGAATACTTAGCTACTCTATGTCACTGCACAAATACAAGTCCTATCCTTACCACTGATCACCAATGTTAGAAATTGGGTCTTTGGTTGGCAGTTAGGTTACCCCCGTCCAAGAAAGGACCCACACTCTAGTCAGGGTAAGTCACACACAATCCAAATTATCTTGTGCCCACCCTCTGGAAGCTTGGCACTGAGCAGTCAGGCTTAACTTAGAAGGCACTGTGTAAAGAATTTTGGTGCACTAAATCATACAATAATACAATATAGCATCACACAAATACACCACATAGTGTTTTGAAAAATATATAATATTTATCTGATGAAAAGCAGGTCAAAACTATTAAAATGCAATAAGTAGATGTTGAGGTAGCATTGCAAAAGTGATAAAAAGTGTCTGAAGCCTTTGCAAAACAAACAAATGTCTCTTAAAAACAAAGGTCTCTTGCAATCACAAAGTACCTGGTTCGTGTTCAAGATCTCTGGAAGGGACAGCTGAGGAGGCAGTGTGTGGAAAACGGGGAGGTGTGCATCAATTTAGCCCCTTCTCACACCGACTTGCATTGTTATTTTCCAAGCAGGGGAAGTCTTTGCGCTGATTTTCGTCATGCTGACTTGCTTCCTCTTCGGGTTGCGGGGTTTTCTGCCGCCCCCTGGACATTGCGTGGAAAGCTGGGATTGCGGAGTAAAGTCACAAGCGGTGCGTCGATTCAGTGGGCGTTGCGTGGAAATTTCTCCTGCACGGCAGTCGTTGCGTCGATTCCTCTCTGGAAGTCAGGCTGCGTCGTCCCAGGTCGGCTGTGCGTTGAACTGTTGAGCCGTGCGTCCAAGTTCCCGTCGCAACTCAGGCGCTGCATCGATCTTCTTGCGAAGTCAGGCTGCGTCGATCCGGTTCGGGGTGCAGTGAATTTCTCACAGCCGGGCAGGCTGTGCGTCGTTTTTAGCAGGCTGTGCGTCAAATTTTCACTGCACAAGTAATCCAGTTGCAGGAGTGAAGTCTTTTTGTTCCTGATTCTTCAGGGAACTGGAGGCAAGCACTACCCAAGCCCTTGGAGAGCAGTTCTCAGCACAGCCAGAGAGCAGCAAGGCAGCAGGGCAACAACAAGGCAGCAGTCCTTCTCAGAAAAGAAGTCCCAGTGAGTTCTTTGGGCAGCCAGGCAGTTCCTCTTGGCAGGTCTGGTTCAGGGATTCTTCACCAGCAGGTTTCTTGTCCAGAAGTGTCTGTGAGGTAGAGTGTCTACACCAAGAAGAGTCTAAAGTATGTGGTTTTGGGTGCTCCTCTTATACCCATTTTGGCATTTGAAGTAGGCTTACTTCGAAGAAAGTCTCACTTTTTTGTGAAATCCTGCCATGCCCAGGCAAGGCCTCAGACACCCACCAAGTGGTTGGAGACTGCATTGTGTGAGGGCAGGCACAGCCCTTTCAGGTGCGAGTGACCACTTCTCCCCTTCCTCCTAGCACAGATGGCTCATCAGAATATGCAGGCTACACCCCAGCCCCCTTTGTGTCACTGTCTGGAGAGTGCTGCAAACAGCCCAACTGCCAAACTGACTCAGACAGGGAGTCCACAAACAGGCAGTCACAAAAATGGTTTAAGCAAGAAAATGGCCACTTTCTAAAAGTGGCATTTTTAAACACACAATGTTAAAACAAACTTTACTAAAAGATGTATTTTTAAATTGTGAGTTCAGACGTCCCAAACTCCATATGTCTATCTGCTCCCAAAGGGAATCTTCTCTTTAATCATGTTTAAAGGCAGTCCCCAGGTTAACCTATGAGAGAGATAGGCCTTGCAACAGTAAAAAACAAATTTGGCGGTATTTCACTGTCAGTACATATAAAACACATTTAGTATATCTCCTACCTTAACCATACACTGCAACCTTCGCATGGGGCTACCTAGGGCCTACCTTAGGGGTGACTTACATGGAGAAATAGGGAAGGGTTAGGCCTGGCAATTGCGTACACTTTCCAATCTGAATTTTCAGTTTAAAACTGCACACAGACACTGCAGTGGCAGGTCCAAGACATGATTACAAGGCTACGTATGTGGGTGACACAACCAGTGCTGCAAGTCCACTAGTAGCATTTGATTTACTGGAACTGGGCACCTCTAGTGCACTTCACTAGGGACTTACTAGTAAATCAAATATGCCAATCATGGATAAACCAATTAACAGTATAATTTACACACAGAGCATATGCACGTTAGCACTGGTTAGCAGTGGTAAGGTGCTCAGAGTTCCTAAGCCAACAAAAACAGGTCAGGAAAAATAGGAGGAAGGAGACAAAAAGATGGGGGGATGACCCTGCAAAAAGAAAATATTCCACAGCAATATTGGTATGACAAAGTGAATGGTAACATATTTTATAAAAGAATGTTGATCTTGTTACATATTAATTTGAAGTATCCATTAACCTCAAATATGTTAACTAAATTTCATGGGTCTAGCAGGTCTAGTAGAAACCATGCTATCATTGGTTGTATACTTGCACATATCTGCAAAGCATAATCCTCCTTTCAATACTGGCAACAGAAAGTGGGACTTTCAGAGAATAATTAACTCAGTACTGCATACATGAATAATAATTTTTTCTCCAAGGCGTCTTGCGCTCCTTATTTTTGAAGATCCTGCCACCTGCTCTTTAGATGTGTTTTTGCTGAAAGTAGCATGATTCTGACATATGATTAAGGGCCATATGTACCAACTCATTTTCCCATAGATACAGAATGGGTAAAACCCTTTGATACATATGGCCCTAAGTTCCACAGACTTGCGTTGAAGGAAAATCTAGATAAACTATCCTACATTTTATGTATTTTAATATTATGATCCAGCTGAGACTTTTCTAATGAGAGATCTGTTTTTTTTAAATGACAATTGTCTTTGTGCTGCTAGATATTTTGTATTAACACAAGTTAGACTTTCGTGTTTCTAATGTGTTATGTTTTATTTTTAACATGGCCACTCAGGTTTACATGCATTATCTTGTCCAAAAATCAATAGATATTTATTTAATAGTAGGAGAGCTGGAGCGGTGTTGTTTTACCATCAGAAGCAGTGGCAACGGGTTACTTGTAATGGGAACTTTCAAGGGATGTGCTGCCTTTGGCTGGAAATGTAGCAGATATTTTGAAATATTTATAGCAAACAACAGCAATAATGCAATAACATAGACAAAGCAACACAACAACATAAAACATAAGAAGGTAAACACAACACAACTGTTAATACAGAACACATCACTGCAACCAGACTACTAAACAGAAATATCACATTGGAAAAATGGAGCATAAAACCACAGAAGCATAGTAAGATGAAATTATTTTTGTCTTGTGTGATAAGGCTTGACAAAGTGGTAAGTTTTGTGGAAAGTGTCCGTATTAAATTATATAGGGCCTCATTATGACCCTGGCGGGCGGCGGAGGCCGCCCGCCAGGATCCCGCCCTCCAAATTACCGCGCCGCGGTCAAAAGACCGCGGCGGGTATTACGAGTTTTCCCCTGGGCTGGCGGGCGGTTCCAGTAAAACCGCCCGCCAGCCCAGGGGAAAACGACCTTCCCACGAGGATGCCGGCTCGTAATCGAGCCGGCGGAGTGGGAAGGTGCGACGGGTGCAGTGGCACCCGTCGCGTATTTCAGTGTCTGCAAGGCAGACACTGAAATACTTTGCGGGGCCCTCTTACGGGGGCCCCTGCCGTGCCCATGCCATTGGCATGGGCACGGCAGGGGCCCCCAGGGGCCCCGCGACCCCCCCTACCGCCATCCTGTTCATGGCGGCTTTCCCGCCATGAACTGGATGGCGGTAGGGGGGGTCAGAATCCTCATGGCTGCGTTGCGCGCTCCGCAGCCATGGAGGATTCCAAAGAGCAGCGGAAAGTCAGCGGGAGACCGCTGACTTTCCGCTTCTGACCGCGGCTGAACCGCCGCGGTCAGAATGCTCATTGGAGCACCGCCAGCCTGTTGGCGGTGCTCCCGTGGTCGGTGGCCCTGGCGGCCACCGGCCGCCAGGGTCAGAATGACCCTCATAGTTTGATAAGGTGATGTGTAGCTTGTTGGAATATGTGGTGTATTTTTCTGGAATGAGTAGTGTTGTGTTGTACGCTGTTTAGTTTGAAATGAGGATGTAATGAGCATTACAGAAGGTTTTTTGAGAGGCTTTGAGAGATGAACTTTGGTAGTGTGTGTACTCCTTTATGTAATATGAACAGGTGTGGTAGGAATGGTTGGGGATAGTGAAGTATATTATTAAGGGGTGAGTGTTGAGTATTACACTGTGCATATATATATATATATATATATAAATCAAAAAGAAACACTTGGGTCTCACAAAGTTCACCAGTGAGCCTTTGCACAAACCTAACTGTGAGGAAAATTCCTTTAAGGATGAATTCCCTCACCCACCACAAGGGCTCACATACATTGAAGCCCCCCACTGTTACCCCAAGACACACAGAGCATGACCAGAAGGAATCTGCAACCAGGGACCAGCAGCAAGATGACCTAGTGGCTAATTTCAGCATTCGGGTTTTAATATCTCTGGATACCCTGGTATGAAATAGAGGTCTTGGCTTTGTCTCCACATGTAACTGCAAGGAATTTCAGATCTATAAGTAACTCCCACAGTTCTTCCGTTAGATTTTGGTATATTATTTTGACTGGTGATCAACAATCTAACACTGATCTGAGGAATAAATCGGCTTTCAACACTCCCACCCACATAATCCCTCCTGGGGTTTTGACTTGTGAGGTAGCGGTACTAAAATAATTTGAGGCCAGCAAAAGAACTATCAGATTGCCTTTTTATAATCTTTCGAAAAGAGAACAGTCAGCCCTCCGAGCCTTGAGTGAGGATACATCTATCACCACTAAGCTGCCCGACAAGGGTGGTGGCAGTGGTGATTCTAGATACTATTATTTATAGGGATGAATGTCTATGACAATTGAATTTGAGAAATACATATTGTCCCCTGAAATGTGATCCTACAAGACTTCTTCAGTCCACCATCAAACATATGGTTGAGGGAGCTAAAAGGGCTGGATCCCCTAATAAGTCATTTTTCTTGGTGACAACTGACCCTGCTGTTACCTACAATTCACAAACCCTAACACCCTCCACTGGGGAGATCCATTGTCTCTGCATTGAGTCTTTACTTGAACCTGTGTCCAAATTTGTGGATTTCTTCCTCAGACCAATTGTCAGGGCGATGCCCATCTATTTACAGGACACTAAAGATATTCTTAGGCTCCATGAGACTGTGACATTTGACACTGAGACAGACGTCTTGGTGTCTTTTGATTGAGTCTTCATACACATGCATCCCTCAAGACCAGACATTAGCCATGATTGGATCCTTGTTGACATTGAGGAATCATGATACCCTGTCACCAGTTTCTTTCATTATAAAATGTACCCATCTGGCACTCAAGGAGAATTTTTTCCATTGCAAGGACTGCATTTACTTACAGACATATGCTACTTTAATGGGCAGCACTTTTGCGCCAAATCTGGTGAATCTCGACATGCATGTCTTTGAGACCAATTATGTTCTCTCACCCTTGAATCCCCTCCAATCACAAGTAAGATTGTAGAAAAGATGCATTGAAGATATTCTCTACATTTGGTGTGGGGATGTTGACTCCATCAAAGAGTTCCATAAATGGTTGAACTCCCTGAATAATGTTTGAGGTTTTATTGCATGTATGGCAAAGAGGTCTTCCTTTCCTTCACTTGCTGATTGATCCATCTGGACATGGCTTGGGAACTGGGTTTTACAGAAAACAGATGGGCCAAAATAGGTTGCTATTATACAACAGTTTCTATCCCACAGCACTTAAGTATAATCTCCTGTTTGGACAGCTCATGTGTGTCAAGCACAAATGTTCTGATATCCAAAAGTTCAAGGAACATACAGGGAGGGTATCTACCGACTCTTAGACAATACCCTGCCACATTGATACATAAGTCAGCCAAAAGAGCAATGAATAACAAGAGGGAGGCTCTGTTGGACATCAGACCTCCGAAAAAGCTAGTGATAGGCTTGTATATGTAAACACATTTTGCAGCTTTTCCACTATGGTTTAGAATTTGAAATGCAAGAACTGGCAGAATCTTCTCAAAGGGAATACATGAATCCCTAGATATATGTTGGCTTTCAGATACAACCAACATTTAAGTGACAAATTAGTTCAAAGGTGGCCTTATACATCCAATGTTAGTAATCAAACTTCCCTTTGGGGTCTTCCTCCAATATGGGGGCATTTCCTGTGTGTATCCTGTGGAGACTGCGCCTTAACAGAATACACAAAACATATTAACATTGGCATTGATACCAATGGGAGGTTAAGCAACACACTAATTGCAACTATCTCTTAGTTTCTTTTAATCAAGGAACAGAAATGGATGTTTAGACTTCAGTGTCATGTTGAAGGCTTGAATGATGACATTCCTTGGTTTATGTTGGTAACATGTGTACCATATTTTAACTCGACGGTACAACTGACAGATATCTATATATACATATATGTTCACTGAGATTTAACCATTCAGATTAGTGGCCCCTTTCCCTTTCTTCCTTCTAGATATCCTAACAGTTGAATTATCTCTCAATGTAAGTTAATATTTTGTCTCTGCGTAAGAGATGTTCTGAAGTCATTGTCATAAATTTGAAAATCTAGTCATGTGTGGAGTTTGCTATACAGATCCCCCCCTCACCCTTTTTTAGATTCCAACTGAGGGTTAATGTCCAACCTGCACAACATACAGAATGCTTTCTTCTCCTTGGCTTTATCGTATTTTTGGGGTACACCATACTGCAAACATTCGAAGTCCTGGCATCTAATCAGGCTTGTATCTCAAATATATTCTTGCATCATTGCCGTCATAATATACATATAGTATATGCATGTTAAACACATGTTTACATTATTAATGTAGCATTTTTTACTTTGTAAATTTACAAATGGTCCCCATAGTGTCAGGGATACACATTCCATTACCCAGCAATCCTGGGACTTGTGATGCACTTCTACACAGTGAGGGCCAGCGTATTGGATGCTGCAAGGCATTCCCCACATGTAGACCTCTGGCATCAGGAGGGTTTCATATGCTACAGGCTGCTACCTCCCATAGACCTTTTTCCTATTTAAGGGGTACCGCAAGACCAATATCGACCCCCATGGACCTGACTCTTGCCTGCATCACAAGTAGGACCACTTTAGGTGTGGGCTGGCTTGTCCCTTTCTGAGTTCCCTTTCTATTCCCTGCTTATGCCACCCTCTTCCTCTTTCCCTTAACCCTCCCTCCTCTCTCAAAGTATTTGCAAAGGACTGTAAGGTGGAGTAATCTTTGAGAGACATTGTGTAGAGCTGGATGTGTCTCTATTGCTGTGGAATATTTCTGTCTGACTCGAGGGCCATTTTGCTGTTTCTTGTACATGTTTGAATGGTGAAGACATGCGATCTTTGGAGTTGACGTCACTAAATACAGGCTTCTTTCTACATCTGCCAACATTTAGTTTGGCTAATTAGCCAACCTCAGTTACCGGCTACTGACTGAATCATCACACTTGTGCAATATTTGAGGTATACCATTACTGTTATATTGGCTAACAGTATGTAGGCTGGGGTTGTTTATATCCTTGTTGACTCATACATTTATGTGGGTCATGTGACCACTGTATATAGGAGGTATGGATAGTGTTGTACGTTTATGTTTTTACACCATTTTGAGCCTGATTCATATATCTGTTCTCGCCAATATATTTTATTGATTTAGGATAGAGAGAGCCCTGAGCTTTATGCCAGGTTTACTGGGTTGAGGTGGAAGTACACAGCATATGGGGGTAAGCCCAGTCTGGCTTCCGTACCTAAACATTGACATGAGGTTGCACATTTTTCATATACACACATAGGATATCATTCCTAGGTGGTTTATACACCAGTCCTAATAGATGGTAGCACTTACTGTGACTTGTGTCATTCCTTTACAGTATCCTAGCTGTTTATATATTCCACAGATTGTCTGACAGTGGACACCATTGTGAACATGTCATCAGACCACTATATGGTTTTATTGTTCCATTTTTTCTGTTTACTGAGGAGATGTGGTCCTTCTCTGGGTCTTGATGACCACCAACCCACCTGACTGCGGCCTGTGTCTATAAACTTGAGAAGCGCCAGAAATGTCTCCAGCTATCAACTCAACCTGGGAACCTGTTTTACTAAGTATACCACTGAATGTATGTAACCTAAATAATGCACAGCCAATGTTTGAAATACTCTTACCACAGAAAGGCCAGGAAGAGCAGTGAAACATAGAGGAAGTGACAAAAGTTGAACACCAGGAGAACATTCAATGATCCTAATATCTCATTACAAAGGGAAGCATTCACCAAAACAACCACTGGACACCTACTGCTGCCCTGTATATGTATCACAGTGTTAAGCTTATTCAGGACTGATTTCAACAAATCTATAATCTTCACATGTGTGAATAGTTATTCCCATAACACTGAAAGCATTTATGCAACACTCAGAGTCTTACAGATGCTCACACAGAATCGAACCTGCTGGCGATTCTGCATGCATTTAGAATTACTGGATTCCACATCTCAGGATTAAATACCTCCTTATGGAAATGGAAACATTGTGGCATTCAGTGCTAATTTATGGAATTTGGTTCTTAAATACTGAGAAAGAACTAAAAACATCCAGGACTTGATAAAAGATGAGGCAGCTTCAGGAGCCAAGTAGGAGTGAACTACAGAAGTCACCTGATTAGATACTGGTGAACAAAGCACATGTGTGTGAACAAAAGTTTGAGATGACCACCTGTACTTTCTTCCAGAGGCTGAAATAGGCAAACCTCTGCTGATGAGTATGTAAGGAACAATGGCGTTGACATTGGATAAATCAATGCGCACAACAAGACACTTTTTACATGAACAATACATTTTCAAACACAAACAAACTCCCATCAACCTTGCTGGATTCCACCGTCATGAACTCTCTGTCAACCCCAGCACATAGGAACATGGTCAGGCAGGCTCTGCAACCCAGATCTGAAGGGTAATGACTGACATGTAACAGGTGGGATAACACTTAGCTAACAGCCAAACACACAAGCTTAGATCAGATTCCACAGATAGGAAGTAGCATTACAACAATCCCTAGAGATTGTCCCTAACAAAACAGAAATGGCCATAGGGATGTTTTCATTTCCATATCAACATAAAGTTAGATGCCACATGTAGTTAGGTGCATTTAGCCAATCAGGACACAGCACGCACCGCACATGCAGTGACCACGCTCCCCTCAGGATTGACATTTGGACACGTACTCGCTGGCCCACATAGTATCCATGCCAGGTCGAGGCCCACCTGCATTACCTATCTGGAAATTGCATCTACAACTCCGTGTCAACTGTTTGCATCCTTCACCATATTTCTTGTTCCTGCTTTAGTTTCTTTTTAACTATAAATATTTGAGTTACATACTGAAAGGTGATCTCAGTCTTTTTAATTGACAAACGCGTTTCAGTGATAATGCCTTTGTCAACCTGATAAGAAGCATGTTCACAGAGTGCCTGTCATATTTATAGAAAGAGGAAGACTGGAGGTTTTAATAGATGCAACAGTGTTGCACCAGTGGAGGCACTGCTAGCATTTTTTTTTTTTTTTTATATGTTTATTGAGAAGTACATGTCAATATACAGACTGTGTTAAATAGAGAAACAATACATCAAATTATGGCCATATATGAAAAATATTATGAAATAGTAACTTCTCAGATTTCTAAACACAAAAAAACAACAAAAAAACATTATACATATATCAATAAATGCAATATATGAGATTATTTATAAGGCATCCAACTGTGCATTAACTCTTAGAAGTAGACCTACAACAGAAAATATGGAAAGAAAGAATTATGCAATATGTATTAAACCATATATTATAGGTTGTTAGAAGACAGTCGAGATAGTAATATCATGCAAATCCACATATATAACATTTCAAATGCAGATATTCCTGCCAATTCAACAGTGTTGAATTGGTGAACAGTAAGTCCTACTTAAAATAACAGTGTTAATAGGTGAGATATCAATTGTCTTAATAACAGCATGACTCAAAACAATAATAAAAATGTCTTAATAAAGATAGGAGACAAAGAATGAGAAAACGTTTACGTGTGAATATTAATAGAATATGTATTAGCTAGAAAGGGTTTCCAAATTTTGATGAAAATCCCAACATTATCTTGCAATCTGTAAATCAGCTTTTCATATGATGCCATGTTATACATTTCAATAAGCCATTCATCATGTGTAGGACGTTGTGGTGTTCTCCAATGTCGTAATATACCAATTTTTGCTACAGTGAGTGCAATAGCAATCAATCTTCTTGTATGGTTTGTTAGATTTGGGAGATCAGTAACATCATGTAATATAACTAATTTTTGTGTTAAAGGAATGGGCACATGTATAGCTCTGTGTATAGAGGAAGTTATAGAAGACCAGTATTCCGTCAAAACTGGACATCGAAATAAAATGTGTAGGATATCACAGTCCTCATGAGGACACCTCCAACAGGTAGAATGGTGTAGTAAACCTGCTGCCTTGAATTTTTGTGGTGACCAGTACCAATTATGAAGAATTTTGAAAAGAGTAAATTTCATTCTTGCCTCTCTGATTCCTTTATCCATGTTCATGACAACATCTGTCCAGTCCTCATTGGAATACGCTACATTAAGTAATCCTTGCCATTTGACGTGGAGTTGTGCTAGTAATGGTGATGAATGTAGTTTATGCACAATGAGATTATAAAATCCAGAGACCGCTCCTTTCAATTTCCCCCAAGTTTTTAAGTATTGTACGACTGGGGAATCCTCAGGTATCCACGGAAATTGTCCTAGTCTACTAAGTAGAGCTTGTTTCAATTGTAAGTATTTCCCCTTTTGAGAGCTAGGGAGTTGAAATTCTATCTGAAGCATCATAAAGGTTTTAAGCTCGCCTTCTAAAGTGAATAAATGATCCAGCATTAGAATACCTGCTCTCTCCCATGTATCCCAGGAAATTGTCTGTTTCCCTATTCTAATATCAGCGTTATGCCATATGGCAGCCTTATTATGTAGCCTCGGATTACTCTTAAGGAGTTTGTGGGAGTGTATCCAAATCTTAAGCATAGACTGAATAATAGGGTTAGAACTTTGTAAAGCAGGCGATTTATGAGTATAAAACATTTGCAAACCTGAAGATACCTTTAAAGATTGCTTTTCAATAAGAACCCATAGTGGGGGGTCATCCTGTATTGGCCAAAGATAAACCAATTGAGATAAATGGAGGGCTGTATAGTAATGTTCAATGCATGGTAAACTAAGGCCACCAGATCGCCTGTGAGCAATCAGTTTGGAGATTTTGAGTCTAGGTCTCAGAGATCCCCAAATAAAGGTTTTAATACCTTTGTCAATGTCTCGCAGTATTGATATTTTAACTGTCAAAGGTAATATACCTAAAACATATGTGAAACGAGGCACTATAATCATTTTCACTGCCTGGACTCTACCCCAAAAGGACAGGTTAAGATGGGACCATTTTTCATATTCTGACTTCGTTTTAGCAATGAGTGGATCTAAGTTATCTTGAATCATACGTTCTAAACCAGTGTTGATATAAATACCTAGATACTTCAGACGATCCGCTTTCCATTGAAAATTGTAGCCTAAGATAGCTGCTTTTGTTGTGCCCCGGGACAATGGGAGAGCTTCACTCTTATTCCAATTGACTTTGTATCCAGAAATGTTTGAGAAGTGAGAAATAGTAGACATGAGTGCCGAGAGTGAAGTAGGTAGATCTGTAAGTGTGAGTAATATGTCATCCGCGTATAGAAGTAGTTTTGAGACGCCTGCTGCTGTAGGAATGCCTGCTATTTGTGAACACTGTCTTATTGCTGCAGCCAGTGGTTCAAGTGCAAGAAGAAATAAGAGGGGCAGCAGCTGTGGGTGGTCAGCCAGAGCACAGGACAAATGGAGTAACTCTGTGGGCAACCTCTAAGGTTGCTTTCTGGGTCCATGCCACATCTCCCCCAATGTGAAATTGATGACAGGAATGAGAAGGCACATTCTTTGATTTCAAACATGACCCATTTTGGCAGTACCAAAATGGAGCTGGCTACCTTGGGTTTGCCCGGGTGCTAGCCCATGTTATCCTATAGACCATTGTTCACTTATAGTAGCTTTTAATGGAAAGGTCACTATAGGGACATATAAGGTTGCATTTATATCTCCATACCTTTATGATAACGCACCCTGCCTTCAGGGCTCCGAAGGTCTCTCTTAGGGGTGACTGACATATATTAAGGACAATGCTGTAGCTGTGCCACACACGGTGTGGGTACAGTCAAGTACGAGCAGTATGCAATGTTCCTGCAGTCTGCCAAGGCAGGCTTGCTGCCAGTAGTTAACGTTGGTCATTCAGGGTGGCGCAAACAATGCTTCAGGCCCTGGTGACCCCTTTAACACCCATGCTCTGGGTACCAATGGTACCATATACTAGGGGCTTAAGTACTTGCTAATTTTGGATACCATTTCACCTTTACTAATTTAGGGTGTGAGTATTAGCACTGAGGCATAGTTAGCAGGCTCCAGTGCACTTTCGGAGTCATAACTAACAGCATACAGAGCAAAATGTGTGGAGGTGACCATCCAAAAAGGGCACTTTCCTACATCTCTCAACAGTGGATAACCAATGTTGTGACACCGCTAAAGTGAATTACTGGATTTTGATCCAGTACTTTATGATAAAGGTATATATCTAAAAAATGCATTTGATGCAGTGCAAATGTTGGCATATTTTTGAGCAACTGGCTGTATGATAGAGGTTTGGTATCTTATGCGGACATTAATCTAAAGAAAAAGTCTATATGTGCTGAATATAGTGGCAAATAGACTGCGCAGAGCTAGTTTGTCTAGGTTTTAATCTGTGCAAACTTAATTAAGCCGTTCTCTTCCTATTCTCTACTGATGACTACTTTTTGAGAGCTGACGTCGTCAGCCTGCCTCCAGACTTTTCAGTATGGAAACCTTTGTTACAGAGGTTCTGTAGATATGAACTCACCATGGGACAGTCAATTCTCAGTATTGAAGTAATGATCTCCACACATTATGAAGCCTTAATCTGAATGATGTAGTTACTATAAAATGGGACGTACATGGCAGTAGAGCCCAATTTCAAATCACAGCTTCTGCACAAAATACGAAAATGAATGCAAATACAGCTAGTGAACAATATTCTCCATTGCACAGAAACAAATCTTAAAATTGGGTCAAATACTACGTTATGCTATGTGGTAAAGTGACATTATTGCAATGCAAATACAATATTACCACAGTTGCAATTGGTTTACATAACATCAATTTTAATAGCAAATGACTGCTGTCAAATTTATGATAATCCTTTAACTACACAACACCATTTGTGTGCAGTCTGACGTTCATGACATGAGGACCATCTTCAATAATCTCTAATCTCTCCAATGCTTACTGATAAGGCTTGTGTCTCTATTTTGTGGTTCTCCACAATTACATATGCGGCTTCAAAATGTGATGCATCAGTCTGAAAAACATAAATACAAACTGTAAAAAGTGGAGTTATTAGTTGAGGGAGGTGGATACTCCACTCAGGCAACAACCAAAGCTCTTGTTCGGATAAACCACAAAAGTCACTAAATTAACCTGTGCATAACCCTCCGGTAGCTTGGCACAAAGCAATCAGGCTCAGTTTAGAGGCAATTTGTAAAGTGTTTATGAAGCTCACAATCAGTAATAAGATGACAACACAACCCAAGAAAAATCCCAAGTCAACTTAGAAAAATAGACCAAATGTTCATAAATAAAACAATACCAGAATGACAAGAATCCAACCAGTAGAACCAGGCATATGCAACTTTAATGTTTTTAGTGAAAAACTCCCCTTAAAGCACAAAGCGCCAATCACTGTCATCTATGCTAGACCAGGAAAAAGTCACAGGTTCAGGCTGACAGAGATGGAGCCCGGGTTGCACACAAGGACCAAGTTGGTCATGTTGAAGTGTTACCTTTTGAGTTTGGTGCAAAGAGTTCTATTCACAGTGGAGAAGGCGGCAAGGAGCAGAAAGAGTGCTGTGGATGGTCATTGCTGTAGCATGAACTGCAGGCCAGGCGCTGTGGACTGTTGAAGAGTGAAGAGCCTGTTGGGCATCACAGACAGTCATTGTGTAGCTTTGTGTCGCTTTGTGTAGCTTTGTGTTGACAGCCACTGTAGGCTGTCAGTGCTGTAGCCCAAAGTGCACCTCTCACATTGGCAGTCGTCACGCACAGTTTCTGTAGCGTGAAGAGCAGGTATCACCAGACCCTTGCATTGGTAGTCGTTGTGGGGGGCAGAGTCTCAGCACGAACAGGCCTGTTCCCAGTCAAGAAGACCACCAGTCTTCAGGATTGTCACCTTTCCTTGCAGAGTGATTCACTCTGATGCCAGCCAAGGGTCCAGTACCTGTAGAGGCAATTCTTAGCGATCAGGAACTCACCCCAGCAGAGACCAGTAGGACTCAGACAGGTCCATTTGCAGGTCCAGGCAGGTACAGCTGCAGCAGGTCAGCCGGGCATTTACAGGGATGCCTCAAGCTTGCTGTGTTCCTGTAAGTCAGCCAATTGACCCTTGGATTCACTATAGGTAGCCTGGGATGAAATTAAACAGATCCAATCTTCATTCTCAGGCAGCAAGGCAGTCCTCAGCAGCAGGACAGTCCTCTGGCAGCAGGGCAGTCCTTCTGTAACTGCCACAGGTCCAGAAGTGTTCTGATGAGCGGTTTGGGTCCAATATTTATACCTTGTGCCAGCCTTTCCATGTGGGGTCACCCTGTACTACCCTCCACATATGATTCTTGAAAGGTCTTCTCCTTAAAGGCTCCAAACACTCTGGGGTGACAAATGTTGGAGCAGTCCTAGTGTTAGAGTTGTTTGTGTGTGGAGGAGGCAAAGCCCTTGAGAATGTAAGTGGGTCTGGGTATAGCCCCTCACAGTCATCCTACCACAATGGCCCATCCTGTTCGCACCTAAGCTCCCTTTGTCTCACTATCTGGAAGCAATACAAAGACCCGAAAAGCAGAGCCATCCACAGTCATGTCACTCAGGGCCTTTAGGGCCTACTTGAGAGGTGACTATTAATTATTTAAAAGTAAGGTAGAGGCCTGGCAAAAGGTTTATTTCGCTAGGTCAAAATAGCCATTTAAAAATTCAGTACAGCTTGCAGTGGCAGACCTGGGATGTGTTTTAAAAGCCTACTTTAGTTGGTGGCCCGAATGCTGTCCGCACACCGCTGGCACTTGATTTATAGGCCCTGGGTACAAGAGGTACAATTTAATAAGGAAGGAAATCAAATGTGAAATTAAATCTGGTAATTAGATGTAGGCCAATTTTACCATGTTTAAAGGAGGTAGCACAAGCACTTTAGCACTGGTTAGCAGTGTTAAAGTGCACAGAGTCCTATAGCCAACAAAAAGAAATTCAGCAAAATACACAGAGTCCTATAGCCAACAAAAAGAAATTCAGCAAAACAGGAAGGCTGAAGGCAAAACGTTTGTGGACTACAACACCAAAGATGACAGGTCTGCAACAAACATTTCAAAACTGGTACTTCAGTTTAACAGTTGTAAACATTACATAAAAGCAGCGTATGCATTAAATCATCAAAACGATTGATTATTTAAAATACTTTCAAATGAAGAAGGCCTTTTCAAATGACGTGAACTGGCGGGTTAATGCTCTTGAAGATGACTGAATTATAATGACAATGCTATGATGTGCCAGAGAAGTCACAGGCTAACACAAGCCTGCAGGGAACAGTGCGTAACGTGGTAAAAGATGGTCCACTCCAAGATATAGTAAGTGTAAGAAGAGAGTTCATTTAAGGCCCCTCAGCCATCAAGAAACAGATGCAACTGACTAGTTCTAAATGTCACTTATTTATCCTGCCTCCTTCTACATTCTACATTGTCTATGCTCTCACTACATTTTCTATATTAAACAAATAAATTTCAAATATGTTTCTCAACAAGAATTCTACACTTTTACTGTTCAACATATACCACACAGTGATGATCTGTATTCATTTTATAGCATTAAGCACATGACGGGGGACATCATCATTTATAATAGACTAGGAATGTATTACTCTGCTGTTGTTATTGAAAATAAATGAATAATCAATGCATTTTGGTAAAGTGATAAACATTTGCTGGACTACCTCGTTAGCGTTCCATGAAAAATAAAATGATTAAACTGAAAGCAGAGGTATATACAACATGTATGTCTGCCACTGCATAATTAGCACATCTAGAATACAAAATGTAAGTTATTGTGATGTTGATGCTACTTAAAGAGAACAATAAATATGACATTATATAACTAGTATAACGAAGAGTGGGTGGAAATTAGCTGAGTAGAGCAAATGAGATATTCCTTACTGCTCATGGCAACAGATGTATTTTGACATTTTTACTTTTTTTCAGTTACAAGTTTGAAGGCAGGTTTCCTTTTAAATATTTTAATAAATGATCAGCTGTGGTATTTTTCAGTTTTAGGTGATTTTCTAGACATCATTTATTCACTACAATTTGTACAGAAAATAAAATCACATTTCCACATGATTAAAGCTTATGAAGACTATGCTAGGCAATTGTTCTTGCCACAGCAAAGTTGAAGACGTCATCCTTGGGTCTCCTTGGTCTCCGTGCATCAGCTCTAGTATAATTTTGCCACATGTATGGGCATTGTTTCACCCTCTTGGCTGATCGTACTCCAATTCCAGCTCACAAACAGATCAGATGCTTACCAGGAAATAGAAAAATGAACATTGTGTGGCTGCACGCAAAAAATATTCATTAGTCAAACTTATTATGCATGTGTCTACTAATGAAACAGATTGGTGTTGGCAGCATCTTACCGATAAGTTAATGGTATCGACTACCTCAGTTTTTTGTCTTCTGTTATTCGATACCCTATAGGTATTCCTCTCTGAAATTTACCTATGCCAAAAACACCAAAGGTTGGGTTTAAACCTGATACTATGGGGCAAAGGGGCTTATTTCAAAACCTCTTGCACCAGCGATGCATCACTTTTTATATAGGAAAACGTGACTCACCGGCAATGCCAGGGGCCTGTAAATAAGCCCCTAAGGGGCTAATTGCAAAAAATAAATTTGTAGCATATGTGACCCTCTTGTGAACTACTCATGAATTACTAATAAACTGAGAAGTGTAGGTAACACCTACACATGGACAAACGTCTTATGACTTATTCTCTTTCTGTCCACGTTTAATAAGGAAACCATATTAAAACTGAAATCTAATAAATTCATGTTATAAAGACTGGTTAGATTTTTTTGAAACAAACTGCTTGATTTAATGCTTTTTTATTTTCCTTCCATTACTTACACATGCGTATCTGCCATAGGATGTGTTTCCAGTACAAGCTACTTTCCAAAATACCCATTAATCTTAAATCAGTTATGTATAACATATGCTTATTTTTGCTACAATTGTGACTTTAAATTTGGTGTGGTCTACTTCTTCAGACTTTGACTTCCTAATTAGACAATATTATGCAGTTTTATGAATGTCAGAAATATTGTTTAGTTACTCTCATGGTGATTTGTATAGGGCCATATCTAAAAACTGCATGTTTGAAAGGGGTATGGGTATAATGAGCCCTAACATGTATTTTATGCAGCAGCTACAGGTGTGGTCTGATCCTGTCATATGTAGAATCTGGAAATCAGAGTCACATTCGATTTATGGATACATCACAGGTAGTATATATTCCCATGTATTGCAATTTTATTGTTTATATCTGTTAGTAATGGGGTGTTTGGTTGGCAGTCAGGTTACCCCCTATCCAAGCAAGGACCCTGACTCTAGTCAGGGTAAGTCACACACTATCCACATTATCCTGTGCCCACTCTCTGGTAGCTTGGCACTGAGCAGTCAGGCTTAACTTAGAAGGCAATGTTTATAGTATTTTTCCAATAAATCATACAATAATACAATATAGCACCACCAAAATACACCACACAGTGTTTAGAAAAATACATAATATTTATCTGATAAGATGCAGGTCCAAACGATTAAAATGCAATAAGTAGATGTTGAGATACCATTGTAAAAGTGATATAAAGTGTCTTAAGTCTTTGCTAAACCAATAAATGTCTCTTAAAAACAATAAAGGTCACTTGCAAGCACAAAGTACCTGGTTTGCGTTCAAAATCTCCACAAGGGACCACAGAGGAGGCAATGCATGGAAAATGGGAGGTGTGCATCGCTTTCGCCCCTTCGCACACCGACTTGTGTAGTTATTTTCCACGCAGAGTATGACTTTGCATCGATTTTGGGTGTGGACTTGCTTCCTCTTCAGGTTGCGGGGTTTTCTGGCACCCAGGGGACAGTGCATGGAATCCTGGTCATGTGGAGCGAAGTCACAAGCGCTGCGTCGATCCAGTGGTCATTGCGTGGAAATTTCTCCCGCAAGGCAGGGGCTGTGTCGAACCCTCTCTGGAAGTCGGGCTGCGTCTTCCCAGGTCGGCTGTGCGTAGATCATGTGGGCCGTGCGTCCAAGTTCCGGTCACAACTCAGATGCTTCATCGATCTTCTCCTTGCAAAGTCAGGCTGCGTCATTCCGGTTCTGTGTGCAGTAAATTTCTCACCGCCAGGAAGGTTGTGCATCTTTCCAGCAGGCTCTGCGTTGAATTTATGCCCCACAAGGAGTCCAGTTGCAAGTGTGTTTGGTCCAGAGACTTCAGGGAACAGGAGGCAAGCTCTATCCAAGCCCTTGGAGAGCACTTCTCAGCACAGCCAGAGAGCAGCAAGGCAGTAGGGCAACAGCAAGGCAGCAGTCCTTCTCACAAAAGCAGTCCCAGTGAGTCTTTTGGGCAGCCAGGCAGTTCCTCTTGGCAGGTCTGGTTCAGGGATTCTTCACCAGTAGGTTTCTTGTCCAGAAGTGTCTGTGAGGTAGAGTGTCTACCCACATAAGTGTCTAAAGTATGTGGTTTTGGGTGCTCCTCATACCTATTTTGGCCTTTGAAGTAGGCTTACTTCAAAGAAAAGTCTCACTTTTTTGTGAAATCCGGCCGTGCCCAGGCAAGGGCTCGGGCACACACCAGGGGGTTGGAGACTGCATTGTGTGAGGGCAGGCACAGCCCTTTCAGGTGTGAGTGACCACTCCTCCCCTCCCTCCTAGCACAGATGGCTCATCATAATATGCAGGGTACACCCTAGCCCACTTTGTGTCACTGTCTGAAGAGAGGTGCAAACAGCCCAACTGCCAAACTAACCCAGACAGGGAATCCACAAACAGGCAGAGTCACAAATATGGTATAAGCAAGAAAATGCCCACTTTCTAAAAGTGGCATTTTCAAACACACAATCTTAAAACCAACTTTACTAAAAGATGTATTTTTAAATTGTGAGTTCAGAGTTCCCAAACTCCACATGTCCATCTGCTCTCAAAGGGAAACTATGCTATAATCATATTTAAAGGCAGTCCCCAGGTTAACCTATGAGAGAGATAAGCCTTGAAACAGTAAAAACCGAATTTGCCAGTATTTCACTGTCAGGTCATATAAAACAAATTTAGTATATGTCCTACCTTAACCATACACTGCACCCTTTCCATGGGGCTACCTAGGGCCTACCTTAGGGGTGTCTTACATGAAGGAAAAGGGAAGGGTTAGGCCTTGCAAATGGGTACACTTGCCAAGTTGAATTTACAGTTTAAAACTGCACGCAGACACTGCAGTGGCAGGTGTGAGACATGATTACAAGGCTACTTATGTGGGTGGCACAACCAGTGGTCCAGGCCCACTAGTAGCATTTGATTTACAGGCCCTGGGCACCTCTAGTGCACTTTACTAGGGACTTGCTAGTAAATCAAATATGCCAATCATGGATAAACCAATTAACAGTACAACTTACACAGAGAGCATATCCACTTTAGTACTGGGTAGCAGTGGTGAGGTGCTCAGAGTTCAAAAGCCAGCAACAAATGGTCAGGAAAAATAGGAGGAACGAGGCAATAAGTTTGTGGATGACCCTGCAAAAAGGGCCAGGTTCAACATGACCCCCCACCAGCCTAAAGCCAGGAGAGAACAATCATTATCCTGATGTACTTCCCTGATTGAGGTGATAGAACAAGGACCCATGCCCACAACAGCAGGTGCATGTTCCAGTTCTGTTCCTTCCTGACTCCAGTTGGATCCCTCTGTCCATTCTCTCAGGGCCCACTAAGTTAACCCATGAGTATCCTTTCTACTCTCCTGCAGGTACACTCTGTGCAGCACCTAACCTTACTTTCCTCACAGATGTATCACAGGGGCCGGATAGTACCACTAGGGCCAACACAGTGGTGTTGCCCACTCCACCTCCGGGGCATGACTCTTGTCCCCCTCCAGGGGCAACTCTGTCCACCAGGACAGCAAGCCACAGTGGCCACTGATAGCTGTCAGTGAATAGAGCCAGACCTTTCAACGCTCTCTAACCACTGTGACTGTGGAGAGTAGGGGGCGGTAGCACCAAGTGCTGGGCACCCTTCATCCACTCTCCCTTCCACCAGGTCAAGGATGACAGTCGGACCCTGGTGCTCCACTCTGTGGCTCTGTACCCTCCCTTCAGGAGAGGTACCCGCAGAGTCCAAAATTGTCGGTGTGCTTATGGAAGAAGTCCTGCACAATTCAACCACCAGTGCAGGGGTGTTAACCTGCAACTGGTCTTCCAACCTGGGGTCTGTACCTTCAGGTTGGGCTAGGGCCAGGAGTGAGGCTTCCCTCCCCCTGCCCTCCCTTCTGGGGTCCTTCACCCCCCAACTAGGAGTGCCCCCCAGAAGACAACATGGTAGGTGCACTGTTAGCACTAGTCCCTTTCTCCAGGTGTGGACCACTGCCTGGCAACCCAGGACGTCCTGGGAGCACACCTATCCCCACCAGGTCAGAGTTTACCCTCTAAGCCTGGTCCTTCAACCCAGAGTCACTACCATGAGGTTCAACCACTGCCTGGCATACCAGGACTTCCTGAGAGGCACACCTACCCCCACACCAGGTCTGAGATTACCCCTGAACCAGGTCATCCAACCCAGAGTCACCACCCTGAGATTGAAAAATTGCCTGGCATGCTAGGACTTCCTGGGGGGCAAACTCACCCCTGCAAGGGACACACCATCCCCAAGGGCCACACAAGAGTCTGGCTGGTGCGGGCCTCCTGAACCCTGCCCATCTGGCAGAGTCTGGATCTCCCCAAGGCAGAAATGGTCTTGCCTAGGTCATTCCTGGGGGGCTCTGCTCCAGAGCTGACCCCCTACCCTCAAGGTCCCCCACTGGGGTCCGCAGCCTCCTCTCAACCCTCTGTCTGGACTTCTGCACCCCCTCACTAGGAGTGGTACTGCCAGACACCAGAACTAGTGGGTAGCTGGCTGCAGCCAACCCCCTAAATTCTCCTGACACTGTGGGTTCTCCCTCAACAGATGGCCCTATGGTACAGGCAAGGCTCCCCTCCTGGCGTTCCCTCATGGAACCCTCCAGGACCTGGGACTGGATCTCGGGCACCCTGGACCTCAGCCCATCCCCATTCCCTCTCCTCTAAGACTGGACATGGGGTCCCTCACCCATCCCACTACACTGGGACCTACCTGGGACACTGCAGTCCTTTCCCCCCTCAAATGGGTTGGGAAGACCACTTCCTTCAGGAGCACCCCCAAATGCCTCTTCAGACTCTCTGGTACTCACCCAGAGGTCTGCCTCCAGTGTAAGCTCCCTGCGGTCAGAGAACTCACATTCTACGTGGTATTGGCGTAGCTCTGGAAAATAAGGACTAGACTTATGCTCTCCAGCAATTGCATCACTCAGCCCCTCACATGAATTAACCAAACTACCCTTCACCCAACCATCCAGTGACTCAGCCTTGAAAAGTACCCCACATCACCCTCCTGAGACTGGTGAGACAGTACCTGACTGTCCTTGACACTCAACCCACACTCTTCTGGGTTGTCTCCACACTCCATAACCAGGACTTCTACCTGGGGGGAACCATGTTCCCTGTCACTCTCACCTAGAGTCAATAAAGTGTCCCTCCCCTCAATAGGAATATGACTCCCTGTGCCAGTTCCCCAATCCACCTCAGGGACCCTGTGCATTATGGGAGTTACCTCATACTCCTGAACCTCCTGGTGTGTGTCAACTCCCTCCTTCAAGTAGGGCACCACATCTCTGGGCATGTGCAATTCTTCAGCAGTACTGGATACAAGATTTATGCTACCACCATCTTAACTGGACTGAGCCCTCATGGCTTCCAGTTTCAACTCTTCAGAGCTCAGCTCCTGAGCTGCAATCCTTTCTTTTTCCCGGGCTAAGGCTCTCTCCCCCTCAGCCCTCTCAATCTCTGCATCTAGCTTTTCTCTCCACTGCTCCTGAGCTAGGAGCCATTCATCTTTCTCTGGTTCCCTTTTCTCATCTGAGTAGTCCTCCTCCTCAAAGTCATCTGGTAGTGTTGCCATCCAGCGTTTCAACTCATACTGAAACAGGTCTGACTCAAGATCCTCCCTTCTGGATTTCATCTTTTCAGCCAGTCCCCTTTCCTTGCAGAATCTTTTGAGCTCCCTCTGTTTATAGATCAATAGTTGCCAACAGTTGACTTCCATTCTGCCAAGGTCTCACAGGTGCAACCCACAACCAGAGTCCAAAAATATCAACAATATATCCAGGGGACATTAGAGAACCAAAAGCAAAAAGATGAAAAATCAAGTTGACCTTCAACTGTGGGTAGGCAGTGAATACTTAGCTACTCTATGTCACTGCACAAATACAAGTCCTATCCTTACCACTGATCACCAATGTTAGAAATTGGGTCTTTGGTTGGCAGTTAGGTTACCCCCGTCCAAGAAAGGACCCACACTCTAGTCAGGGTAAGTCACACACAATCCAAATTATCTTGTGCCCACCCTCTGGAAGCTTGGCACTGAGCAGTCAGGCTTAACTTAGAAGGCACTGTGTAAAGAATTTTGGTGCACTAAATCATACAATAACACAATATAGCATCACACAAATACACCACATAGTGTTTTGAAAAATATATAATATTTATCTGATGAAAAGCAGGTCAAAACTATTAAAATGCAATAAGTAGATGTTGAGGTAGCATTGCAAAAGTGATAAAAAGTGTCTGAAGCCTTTGCAAAACAAACAAATGTCTCTTAAAAACAAAGGTCTCTTGCAATCACAAAGTACCTGGTTCGTGTTCAAGATCTCTGGAAGGGACAGCTGAGGAGGCAGTGTGTGGAAAACGGGGAGGTGTGCATCAATTTAGCCCCTTCTCACACCGACTTGCATTGTTATTTTCCAAGCAGGGGAAGTCTTTGCGCTGATTTTCGTCATGCTGACTTGCTTCCTCTTCGGGTTGCGGGGTTTTCTGCCGCCCCCTGGACATTGCGTGGAAAGTTGGGATTGCGGAGTAAAGTCACAAGCGGTGCGTCGATTCAGTGGGCGTTGCGTGGAAATTTCTCCTGCACGGCAGTCGTTGCGTCGATTCCTCTCTGGAAGTCAGGCTGCGTCGTCCCAGGTCGGCTGTGCGTTGAACTGTTGAGCCGTGCGTCCAAGTTCCCGTCGCAACTCAGGCGCTGCATCGATCTTCTTGCGAAGTCAGGCTGCGTCGATCCGGTTCGGGGTGCAGTGAATTTCTCACAGCCGGGCAGGCTGTGCGTCGTTTTTAGCAGGCTGTGCGTCAAATTTTCACTGCACAAGTAATCCAGTTGCAGGAGTGAAGTCTTTTTGTTCCTGATTCTTCAGGGAACTGGAGGCAAGCACTACCCAAGCCCTTGGAGAGCAGTTCTCAGCACAGCCAGAGAGCAGCAAGGCAGCAGGGCAACAACAAGGCAGCAGTCCTTCTCAGAAAAGAAGTCCCAGTGAGTTCTTTGGGCAGCCAGGCAGTTCCTCTTGGCAGGTCTGGTTCAGGGATTCTTCACCAGCAGGTTTCTTGTCCAGAAGTGTCTGTGAGGTAGAGTGTCTACACCAAGAAGAGTCTAAAGTATGTGGTTTTGGGTGCTCCTCTTATACCCATTTTGGCATTTGAAGTAGGCTTACTTCGAAGAAAGTCTCACTTTTTTGTGAAATCCTGCCATGCCCAGGCAAGGCCTCAGACACCCACCAAGTGGTTGGAGACTGCATTGTGTGAGGGCAGGCACAGCCCTTTCAGGTGCGAGTGACCACTTCTCCCCTTCCTCCTAGCACAGATGGCTCATCAGAATATGCAGGCTACACCCCAGCCCCCTTTGTGTCACTGTCTGGAGAGAGCTGCAAACAGCCCAACTGCCAAACTGACTCAGACAGGGAGTCCACAAACAGGCAGTCACAAAAATGGTTTAAGCAAGAAAATGCCCACTTTCTAAAAGTGGCATTTTTAAACACACAATGTTAAAACAAACTTTACTAAAAGATGTATTTTTAAATTGTGAGTTCAGACGTCCCAAACTCCAAATGTCTATCTGCTCCCAAAGGGAATCTTCTCTTTAATCATGTTTAAAGGCAGTCCCCAGGTTAACCTATGAGAGAGATAGGCCTTGCAACAGTAAAAAACAAATTTGGCGGTATTTCACTGTCAGGACATATAAAACACATTTAGTATATCTCCTACCTTAACCATACACTGCAACCTTCGCATGGGGCTACCTAGGGCCTACCTTAGGGGTGACTTACATGGAGAAATAGGGAAGGGTTAGGCCTGGCAATTGCGTACACTTTCCAATCTGAATTTTCAGTTTAAAACTGCACACAGACACTGCAGTGGCAGGTCCAAGACATGATTACAAGGCTACGTATGTGGGTGGCACAACCAGTGCTGCAAGTCCACTAGTAGCATTTGATTTACTGGAACTGGGCACCTCTAGTGCACTCCACTAGGGACTTACTAGTAAATCAAATATGCCAATCATGGATAAACCAATTAACAGTATAATTTACACACAGAGCATATGCACGTTAGCACTGGTTAGCAGTGGTAAGGTGCTCAGAGTTCCTAAGCCAACAAAAACAGGTCAGGAAAAATAGGAGGAAGGAGACAAAAAGATGGGGGGATGACCCTGCAAAAAGAAAATATTCCACAGCAATATTGGTATGACAAAGTGAATGGTAACATATTTTATAAAAGAATGTTGATCTTGTTACATATTAATTTGAAGTATCCATTAACCTCAAATATGTTAACTAAATTTCATGGGTCTAGCAGGTCTAGTAGAAACCATACTATCATTGGTTGTATACTTGCACATATCTGCAAAGCATAATCCTCCTTTCAATACTGGCAACAGAAAGTGGGACTTTCAGAGAATAATTAACTCAGTACTGCATACATGAATAATAATTTTTTCTCCAAGGCGTCTTGCGCTCCTTATTTTTGAAGATCCTGCCACCTGCTCTTTAGATGTGTTTTTGCTGAAAGTAGCATGATTCTGACATATGATTAAGGGCCATATGTACCAACGCATTTTCCCATAGATACAGAATGGGTAAAACCCTTTGATACATATGGCCCTAAGTTCCACAGACTTGCGTTGAAGGAAAATCTAGATAAACTATCCTACATTTTATGTATTTTAATATTATGATCCAGCTGAGACTTTTCTAATGAGAGATCTGTTTTTTTTTAAATGACAATTGTCTTTGTGCTGCTTGATATTTTGTATTAACACAAGTTAGACTTTCGTGTTTCTAATGTGTTATGTTTTATTTTTAACATGGCCACTCAGGTTTACATGCATTATCTTGTCCAAAAATCAATAGATATTTATTTAATAGTAGGAGAGCTGGAGCGGTGTTGTTTTACCATCAGAAGCAGTGGCAACGGGTTACTTGTAATGGGAACTTTCAAGGCATGTGCTGCCTTTGGCTGGAAATGTAGCAGATATTTTGAAATATTTATAGCAAACAACAGCAATAATGCAATAACATAGACAAAGCAACACAACAACATAAAACATAAGAAGGTAAACACAACACAACTGTTAATACAGAACACATCACTGCAACCAGACTACTAAACAAAAATATCACATTGGAAAAATGGAGCATAAAACCACAGAAGCATAGTGAGATGAAATTATTTTTGTCTTGTGTGATAAGGCTTGACAAAGTGGTAAGTTTTGTGGAAAGTGTCCGTATTAAATTATATAGTTTGATAAGGTGATGTGTAGCTTGTTGGAATATGTGGTGTATTTTTCTGGAATGAGTAGTGTTGTGTTGTACGCTGTTTAGTTTGAAATGAGGATGTAATGAGCATTACAGAAGGTTTTTTGAGAGGCTTTGAGAGATGAACTTTGGTAGTGTGTGTACTCCTTTATGTAATATGAACAGGTGTGGTAGGAATGGTTGGGGATAGTGAAGTATATTATTAAGGGGTGAGTGTTGAGTATTACACTGTGCATATATATATATATATATATATATATAAATCAAAAAGAAACACTTGGGTCTCACAAAGTTCACCAGTGAGCCTTTACACAAACCTAACTGTGAGGAAAATTCCTTTAAGGATGAATTCCCTCACCCACCACAAGGGCTCACATACATTGAAGCCCCCCACTGTTACCCCAAGACACACAGAGCATGACCAGAAGGAATCTGCAACCAGGGACCAGCAGCAAGATGACCTAGTGGCTAATTTCAGCATTCAGGTTTTAATATCTCTGGATACCCTGGTATGAAATAGAGGTCTTGGCTTTGTCTCCACATGTAACTGCAAGGAATTTCAGATCTATAAGTAACTCCCACAGTTCTTCCGTTAGATTTTGGTATATTATTTTGACTGGTGATCAACAATCTAACACTGATCTGAGGAATAAATCGGCTTTCAACACTCCCACCCACATAATCCCTCCTGGGGTTTTGACTTGTGAGGTAGCGGTACTAAAATAATTTGAGGCCAGCAAAAGAACTATCAGATTGCCTTTTTATAATCTTTCGAAAAGAGAACAGTCAGCCCTCCGAGCCTTGAGTGAGGATACATCTATCACCACTAAGCTGCCCGACAAGGGTGGTGGCAGTGGTGATTCTAGATACTATTATTTATAGGGATGAATGTCTATGACAATTGAATTTGAGAAATACATATTGTCCCCTGAAATGTGATCCTACAAGACTTCTTCAGTCCACCATCAAACATATGGTTGAGGGAGCTAAAAGGGCTGGATCCCCTAATAAGTCATTTTTCTTGGTGACAACTGACCCTGCTGTTACCTACAATTCACAAACCCTAACACCCTCCACTGGGGAGATCCATTGTCTCTGCATTGAGTCTTTACTTGAACCTGTGTCCAAATTTGTGGATTTCTTCCTCAGACCAATTGTCAGGGCGATGCCCATCTATTTACAGGACACTAAAGATATTCTTAGGCTCCATGAGACTGTGACATTTGACACTGAGACAGACGTCTTGGTGTCTTTTGATTGAGTCTTCATACACATGCATCCCTCAAGACCAGACATTAGCCATGATTGGATCCTTGTTGACATTGAGGAATCATGATACCCTGTCACCAGTTTCTTTCATTATAAAATGTACCCATCTGGCACTCAAGGAGAATTTTTTCCATTGCAAGGACTGCATTTACTTACAGACATATGCTACTTTAATGGGCAGCACTTTTGCGCCAAATCTGGTGAATCTCGACATGCATGTCTTTGAGACCAATTATGTTCTCTCACCCTTGAATCCCCTCCAATCACAAGTAAGATTGTAGAAAAGATGCATTGAAGATATTCTCTACATTTGGTGTGGGGATGTTGACTCCATCAAAGAGTTCCATAAATGGTTGAACTCCCTGAATAATGTTTGAGGTTTTATTGCATGTATGGCAAAGAGGTCTTCCTTTCCTTCACTTGCTGATTGATCCATCTGGACATGGCTTGGGAACTGGGTTTTACAGAAAACAGATGGGCCAAAATAGGTTGCTATTATACAACAGTTTCTATCCCACAGCACTTAAGTATAATCTCCTGTTTGGACAGCTCATGTGTGTCAAGCACAAATGTTCTGATATCCAAAAGTTCAAGGAACATACAGGGAGGGTATCTACCGACTCTTAGACAATACCCTGCCACATTGATACATAAGTCAGCCAAAAGAGCAATGAATAACAAGAGGGAGGCTCTGTTGGACATCAGACCTCCGAAAAAGCTAGTGATAGGCTTGTATATGTAAACACATTTTGCAGCTTTTCCACTATGGTTTAGAATTTGAAATGCAAGAACTGGCAGAATCTTCTCAAAGGGAATACATGAATCCCTAGATATATGTTGGCTTTCAGATACAACCAACATTTAAGTGACAAATTAGTTCAAAGGTGGCCTTATACATCCAATGTTAGTAATCAAACTTCCCTTTGGGGTCTTCCTCCAATATGGGGGCATTTCCTGTGTGTATCCTGTGGAGACTGCACCTTAACAGAATACACAAAACATATTAATATTGGCATTGATACCAATGGGAGGTTAAGCAACACACTAATTGCAACTATCTCTTAGTTTCTTTTAATCAAGGAACAG
Source organism: Pleurodeles waltl (assembly GCF_031143425.1). Classification (NCBI taxonomy): domain Eukaryota; kingdom Metazoa; phylum Chordata; class Amphibia; order Caudata; family Salamandridae; genus Pleurodeles; species Pleurodeles waltl. The sequence goes on along the minus strand of NC_090439.1, from coordinate 415,194,697 downwards.
AAATGGATGTTTAGACTTCAGTGTCATGTTGAAGGCTTGAATGATGACATTCGTTGGTTTATGTTGGTAACATGTGTACCATATTTTAACTCGACGGTACAACTGACAGATATCTATATATACATATATGTTCACTGAGATTTAACCATTCAGATTAGTGGCCCCTTTCCCTTTCTTCCTTCTAGATATCCTAACAGTTGAATTATCTCTCAATGTAAGTTAATATTTTGTCTCTGCGTAAGGGATGTTCTGAAGTCATTGTCATAAATTTGAAAATCTAGTCATGTGTGGAGTTTGCTATACAGATCCCCCCCTCACCCTTTTTTAGATTCCAACTGAGGGTTAATGTCCAACCTGCACAACATACAGAATGCTTTCTTCTCCTTGGCTTTATCGTATTTTTGGGGTACACCATACTGCAAACATTCGAAGTCCTGGCATCTATTCAGGCTTGTATCTCAAATATATTCTTGCATCATTGCCGTCATAATATACATATAGTATATGCATGTTAAACACATGTTTACATTATTAATGTAGCATTTTTTACTTTGTAAATTTACAAATGGTCCCCATAGTGTCAGGGATACACATTCCATTACCCAGCAATCCTGGGACTTGTGATGCACTTCTACACAGTGAGGGCCAGCGTATTGGATGCTGCAAGGCATTCCCCACATGTAGACCTCTGGCATCAGGAGGGTTTCATATGCTACAGGCTGCTACCTCCCATAGACCTTTTTCCTATTTAAGGGGTACCGCAAGACCAATATCGACCCCCATGGACCTGACTCTTGCCTGCATCACAAGTAGGACCACTTTAGGTGTGGGCTGGCTTGTCCCTTTCTGAGTTCCCTTTCTATTCCCTGCTTATGCCACCCTCTTCCTCTTTCCCTTAACCCTCCCTCCTCTCTCAAAGTATTTGCAAAGGACTGTAAGGTGGAGTAATCTTTGAGAGACATTGTGTAGAGCTGGATGTGTCTCTATTGCTGTGGAATATTTCTGTCTGACTCGAGGGCCATTTTGCTGTTTCTTGTACATGTTTGAATGGTGAAGACATGCGATCTTTGGAGTTGACGTCACTAAATACAGGCTTCTTTCTACATCTGCCAACATTTAGTTTGGCTAATTAGCCAACCTCAGTTACCGGCTACTGACTGAATCATCACAATGTGCAATATTTGAGGTAGACCATTACTGTTATATTGGCTAACAGTATGTAGGCTGGGGTTGTTTATATCCTTGTTGACTCATACATTTATGTGGGTCATGTGACCACTGTATATAGGAGGTATGGATAGTGTTGTACGTTTATGTTTTTACACCATTTTGAGCCTGATTCATATATCTGTTCTCGCCAATATATTTTATTGATTTAGGATAGAGAGAGCCCTGAGCTTTATGCCAGGTTTACTGGGTTGAGGTGGAAGTACACAGCATATGGGGGTTGGCCCAGTCTGGCTTCTGTACCTAAACATTGACATGAGGTTGCACATTTTTCATATACACACATAGGATATCATTCCTAGGTGGTTTATACACCAGTCCTAATAGATGGTAGCACTTACTGTGACTTGTGTCATTCCTTTACAGTATCCTAGCTGTTTATATATTCCACAGATTGTCTGACAGTGGACACCATTGTGAACATGTCATCAGACCACTATATGGTTTTATTGTTCCATTTTTTCTGTTTACTGAGGAGATGTGGTCCTTCTCTGGGTCTTGATGACCACCAACCCACCTGACTGCGGCCTGTGTCTATAAACTTGAGAAGCGCCAGCAATGTCTCCAGCTATCAACTCAACCTGGGAACCTGTTTTACTAAGTATACCACTGAATGTATGTAACCTAAATAATGCACAGCCAATGTTTGAAATACTCTTACCACAGAAATGCCAGGAAGAGCAGTGAAACATAGAGGAAGTGACAAAAGTTGAACACCAGGAGAACATTCAATGATCCTAATATCTCATTACAAAGGGAAGCATTCACCAAAACAACCACTGGACACCTACTGCTGCCCTGTATATGTATCACAGTGTTAAGCTTATTCAGGACTGATTTCAACAAATCTATAATCTTCACATGTGTGAATAGTTATTCCCATAACACTGAAAGCATTTATGCAACACTCAGAGTCTTACAGATGCTCACACAGAATCGAACCTGCTGGCGATTCTGCATGCATTTAGAATTACTGGATTCCACATCTCAGGATTAAATACCTCCTTATGGAAATGGAAACATTGTGGCATTCAGTGCTAATTTATGGAATTTGGTTCTTAAATACTGAGAAAGAACTAAAATAATCCAGGACTTGATAAAAGATGAGGCAGCTTCAGGAGCCAAGTAGGAGTGAACTACAGAAGTCACCTGATTAGATACTGGTGAACAAAGCACATGTGTGTGAACAAAAGTTTGAGATGACCACCTGTACTTTCTTCCAGAGGCTGAAATAGGCAAACCTCTGCTGCTGAGTATGTAAGGAACAATGGCGTTGACATTGGATAAATCAATGCGCACAACAAGACACTTTTTACATGAACAATACATTTTCAAACACAAACAAACTCCCATCAACCTTGCTGGATTCCACCGTCATGAACTCTCTGTCAACCCCAGCACATAGGAACATGGTCAGGCAGGCTCTGCAACCCAGATCTGAAGGGTAATGACTGACATGTAACAGGTGGGATAACACTTAGCTAACAGCCAAACACACAAGCTTAGATCAGATTCCACAGATAGGAAGTAGCATTACAACAATCCCTAGAGATTGTCCCTAACAAAACAGAAATGGCCATAGGGATGTTTTCATTTCCATATCAACATAAAGTTAGATGCCACATGTAGTTAGGTGCATTTAGCCAATCAGGACACAGCACGCACCGCACATGCAGTGACCACGCTCCCCTCAGGATTGACATTTGGACACGTACTCGCTGGCCCACATAGTATCCATGCCAGGTCGAGGCCCACCTGCATTACCTATCTGGAAATTGCATCTACAACTCCGTGTCAACTGTTTGCATCCTTCACCATATTTCTTGTTCCTGCTTTAGTTTCTTTTTAACTATAAATATTTGAGTTACATACTGAAAGGTGATCTCAGTCTTTTTAATTGACAAACGCGTTTCAGTGATAATGCCGTTGTCAACCTGATAAGAAGCATGTTCACAGAGTGCCTGTCATATTTATAGAAAGAGGAAGACTGGAGGTTTTAATAGATGCAACAGTGTTGCACCAGTGGAGGCACTGCTAGCATTTTTTTTTTTTTTTGTATATGTTTATTGAGAAGTACATGTCAATATACAGACTGTCTTAAATAGAGAAACAATACATCAAATTATGGCCATATATGAAAAATATTATGAAATAGTAACTTCTCAGATTTCTAAACACAAAAAAACAACAACAAAAACATTATACATATATCAATAAATGCAATATATGAGATTATTTATAAGGCATCCAACTGTGCATTAACTCTTAGAAGTAGACCTACAACAGAAAATATGGAAAGAAAGAATTATGCAATATGTATTAAACCATATATTATAGGTTGTTAGAAGACAGTCGAGATAGTAATATCATGCAAATCCACATATATAACATTTCAAATGCAGATATTCCTGCCAATTCAACAGTGTTGAATTGGTGAACAGTAAGTCCTACTTAAAATAACAGTGTTAATAGGTGAGATATCAATTGTCTTAATAACAGCATGACTCAAAACAATAATAAAAATGTCTTAATAAAGATAGGAGACAAAGAATGAGAAAACGTTTACGTGTGAATATTAATAGAATATGTATTAGCTAGAAAGGGTTTCCAAATTTTGATGAAAATCCCAACATTATCTTGCAATCTGTAAATCAGCTTTTCATATGATGCCATGTTATACATTTCAATAAGCCATTCATCATGTGTAGGACGTTGTGGTGTTCTCCAATGTCGTAATATACCAATTTTTGCTACAGTGAGTGCAATAGCAATCAATCTTCTTGTATGGTTTGTTAGATTTGGGAGATCAGTAACATCATGTAATATAACTAATTTTTGTGTTAAAGGAATGGGCACATGTATAGCTCTGTGTACAGAGGAAGTTATAGAAGACCAGTATTCCGTCAAAACTGGACATCGAAATAAAATGTGTAGGATATCACAGTCCTCATGAGGACACCTCCAACAGGTAGAATGGTGTAGTAAACCTGCTGCCTTTAATTTTTGTGGTGACCAGTACCAATTATGAAGAATTTTGAAAAGAGTAAATTTCATTCTTGCCTCTCTGATTCCTTTATCCATGTTCATGACAACATCTGTCCAGTCCTCATTGGAATACGCTACATTAAGTAATCCTTGCCATTTGACGTGGAGTTGTGCTAGTAATGGTGATGAATGTAGTTTATGCACAATGAGATTATAAAATCCAGAGACCGCTCCTTTCAATTTCCCCCAAGTTTTTAAGTATTGTACGACTGGGGAATCCTCAGGTATCCACGGAAATTGTCCTAGTCTACTAAGTAGAGCTTGTTTCAATTGTAAGTATTTCCCCTTTTGAGAGCTAGGGAGTTGAAATTCTATCTGAAGCATCATAAAGGTTTTAAGCTCGCCTTCTAAAGTGAATAAATGATCCAGCATTAGAATACCTGCTCTCTCCCATGTATCCCAGGAAATTGTCTGTTTCCCTATTCTAATATCAGCGTTATGCCATATGGCAGCCTTATTATGTAGCCTCGGATTACTCTTAAGGAGTTTGTGGGAGTGTATCCAAATCTTAAGCATAGACTGAATAATAGGGTTAGAACTTTGTAAAGCAGGCGATTTATGAGTATAAAACATTTGCAAACCTGAAGATACCTTTAAAGATTGCTTTTCAATAAGAACCCATAGTGGGGGGTCATCCTGTATTGGCCAAAGATAAACCAATTGAGATAAATGGAGGGCTGTATAGTAATGTTCAATGCATGGTAAACTAAGGCCACCAGATCGCCTGTGAGCAATCAGTTTGGAGATTTTGAGTCTAGGTCTCAGAGATCCCCAAATAAAGGTTTTAATACCTTTGTCAATGTCTCGCAGTATTGATATTTTAACTGTCAAAGGTAATATACCTAAAACATATTTGAAACGAGGCACTATAATCATTTTCACTGCCTGGACTCTACCCCAAAAGGACAGGTTAAGATGGGACCATTTTTCATATTCTGACTTCGTTTTAGCAATGAGTGGATCTAAGTTATCTTGAATCATACGTTCTAAACCAGTGTTGATATAAATACCTAGATACTTCAGACGATCCGCTTTCCATTGAAAATTGTAGCCTAAGATAGCTGCTTTTGTTGTGCCCCGGGACAATGGGAGAGCTTCACTCTTATTCCAATTGACTTTGTATCCAGAAATGTTTGAGAAGTGAGAAATAGTAGACATGAGTGCCGAGAGTGAAGTAGGTAGATCTGTAAGTGTGAGTAATATGTCATCCGCGTATAGAAGTAGTTTTGAGACGCCTGCTGCTGTAGGAATGCCTGCTATTTGTGAACACTGTCTTATTGCTGCAGCCAGTGGTTCAAGTGCAAGAAGAAATAAGAGGGGCGATAAAGGGCAACCCTGGCGGGTACCTCTTTGCACTAAAAAGGTTTTTGAAAGGAAACCCCCACAATTCACTTGTGCAGATGGTGTCTTGTATAACCATTTAACCTTAGAGATAAAATCATCACCTAATCCCAACCTATGCAATGTACGGAACATATAACTCCATTCAATGCAGTCAAAGGCCTTTTCGGCATCTAAGGATAATGCTACTCTGTCTTCTCCAGCATCCTTAGAAAACCAAAGTATGTGAGCCAAAGTGCGGAGATGGCTACGAGAGTTTCTGCTTGGCATGAATCCAACTTGAGAATTATGTATGAGTTTAGAGATAACTTGTTTGAGTCTTTTGGCAGGAATGGTGGCTAATAGCTTTGAATCTGTATTCAGAAGAGATATCGGACGATAGTTACTGCAGTATAATGGATCTTTCTCCGGTTTGGGAAGGACAGTTATGATAGCTTTATTTGAGAGTGAGGAGAGACTACCAGTTTCCTCTGCTTCTTTATAAACCTCATAAAGGGCATCTATTGCTTCTGGTTTAACCCAACGGTAAAATTCCCCAGGAAAACCATCTTCTCCCGGTGCTTTATTGTATGGGAGACTGGAGATTGCTTGAGCAATTTCATCCTTTGTTATTTCGCCAGTCAGTATGAGCCGGTCCTGTTCATTGAGACAGGGTAGTGTTATTTTATCAAAGAATTCCTGTTCTTTGAGGAGTTCATCATCAACTTCTGAACTATATAACTTGGTATAATAATCTGCAAACGTATTAGCTATTGCTTGAGTCTCAGTTATTAGTTTACCCTCAGGGTTATATATAGCTGGAATAGCTGTCATAGCTTCTCGCTGTTTTAATCGTGCCGCTAGTAAACGGCCTGCTTTTTCTCCTTGTTCATAATTGCGAGCCTTAAGTCTATATAGCATATATTCTGCTTTGGAAGTATATAGGGCCTGATTCTAACTTTGGAGGACGGTGTTAAACCGTCCCAAAAGTGGCGGATATACCACCTACCGTATTACGAGTTCCATAGGATATAATGGACTCGTAATACGGTAGGTGGTATATCTGCCACTTTTGGGACGGTTTAACACCGTCCTCCAAAGTTAGAATCAGGCCCATAGTGTATTAAGTTCCATCTTCGCTTTTTCCAATCTGCATCTGGAAGCTTCAGTTGGATTACTAAAATGAGTATGTGTCAGTGTTTTGATATCATTTTCCAAAGTGGCCTGTTGTTCTATTCTGCGTTTATTTGTTATGGCAGAATCCCTCATAATTTGCCCCCTAATAGTGGCTTTTGCGGCTGCCCATAAGATTTGTGGAGAAGAAACTGATCCTTTGTTATCTTTCATATAAGTAGTCAAATGTGATTGTAATTGTGACTTTTCTGCCGGTAGTTTGTAGCGCGATATGTTTAATCGCCATGGTTTCCTACAAGGGCGTTTCAGACCCCAATCAAGCTGGAGACTGATAGGAGCGTGATCCGACAGTGCAATTTCTAAAATATCACAATCTAGTACTTGTGGTGTAATAGAATGTGAAATAAGGAAGTAATCTATTCTAGAATGGGAATCATGTACTGTCGAGTGATATGTAAACCCTTTATCTGATGGATGTAGTAAACGCCAGATATCGATCAAACCATGATCTTCTCTGATGTCTCCCAGTATGGCTCTATCTCTACCATGAGTTGTGTCCAGGGGACCTGTCCTGTCTAAGATCACATCTGGCGCAAGATTCCAATCGCCTCCCAAAACTATTCTGGAAATTCCCATTTCTGTTAGAATTCTATTTAGATGAAGGAAAAAGGAGGCTTTAGTCCCAACAGGGGCATATATGGAACCCACTCCTAATATATTGTTACCAACTTTAAGCTTCGCTAAAACAAATCTACCATCCTCATCTGGCCATGACTGAAGTATTTGGCATTGCAGTGTTTTCCGTATTAGAATGGCTACACCACTTTTCCTAGTAGTAGTGTGGGATGTAGCATCTCCTGATATGTGAGAAGGGGATTTGCAGCTGTAAAGTATCTGGCCTACGCAATCTCGTTTTAATTTTTCTGAATCTATATCAGATAGATGAGTCTCCTGGATGAGAGCAATATCAGTATGTTTGGAGGCTAAATAGGAAAGAATTTTCTTCCTTTTAATGTAATTAGTAATGCCATTGACATTGAGAGAGACAATTTGCATAGTATATTTGTACTGTGTGAAACAGAGTCAAAATGCTAAAAAAAAAGGGAAAAGGAAGTAGATAAATTATATGGTAATGTGATAATGAGAACTTACTGGAGGAAAAAAAAAAAAGAAAAAAACCTATCTGGAGTATAGTAAACCTGAAACCAATATGTGAAACTATAATAATAAAATATTGTTAACACTAAACTCTAAATAGTGTAAGTACACCGTTCTAAGTGCTAGAATGTAAAAGAACACTGCAGATCAAATAATATGTATCTTTCGTCGGTGGGTCTAAACCTCAATTCGAAACCCAGACTCTGTTGGGGAAGAAAGGAAAACCACTCATGGTAAATAAATTATAAGAAAAAACACTCCATGGAGTTATGAAATCTATCCAAGAGAAAATCTGCAAATACAAACACAGTAGGAAATGTACATGGTTATTGAACAGCAATATATGAGGATAGGAAATAAATCATATCCATCAGAATTAATAATTGTAGTAAAACACTAATAACATTATATTAATACATAGCATGTATAAATATACTCATCTAGCTGGAAGAAGTGATAGTGGAAGGTTGAGCATCAGTTACTTTATTAAAAGACGTGGGTGACTTTAGAGGTGATCTCGATTTGTCTCTGGGATTTTCCTGTGTGAGTGACTTTACGCAGTGGACTGCTTTATCTCTGTCAAACTGTTTCTTAAAGGTACAAACGTGTAATCTACCGGTGCGATGGCTTTGTGGATCTTTCTGTAATTGAAGCGGACTATTCATAGATGTTTTGTCCAGTGGCATTGAGTCCATATGTTGGTCATCCAAACTGACCAGGAAGCATACCAGATCCTCAGGCTCCGTGTAATTCCTTGAGTTCCCATCCATTGTGATCCACATTGTGGCAGGTTCTAAAAGACCATATTTGATATCCCATTTGCGAAGTCTTGGCCTAAGTTGCAGGAACGCTTTTCGTTTGGCATTGGTTTCAGTGGAGAAGTCTGCAGCAATAAATACTTTATGGCCTTCCAAGTCATACGGACCATGTTTACGAGCAGCTGTTAATACTTGGCAGACCTGTTCATGGCGTAAGAGGCATGCTATAATCGATCGAGGTCTAGATTCAAGAGTTGAAGTTGAAGTTCTTGATCGAATTCTGTGAGCTCTCTGCAACTCAAGGGGATGCTCAAAAGATATGTTCAGTAGCCGCGGTATTAACGTTAGTAGCAAGTTCTTCACATCATTATTGACTTCCATTTTTTCTGGAATTCCATAAAAACGAATGTTATTTCTTCGGGCCCTGTCTTCCAAATCTATAACTTTTTGTTTTAGGTGCCAGATATCCGGACCCCAATACTCTGCATTATCTAATTTCTCTTCCAAAAAAGTGGTTCTTTGATCTAAAATTTCCACTTTGCTATGAAAACAGTTTAGATCCATCCGTATTGTCTTCATTTCTGTTGCGAGATCTGACATTTTTACATCCATAGATCCCAATCTTTGCCCCACGGCAGAGATCTCTTTTAAAATAAGGTCCATAGAAGCAATGTCTTGTGGGACAATAGTACACGTGCCTGGAGGTACAGTGTTTCCTACTACTTGTGTAAACAAAGGCTTTCTATTAGATTTGCCACTGGCCATACTGTTATATTTTAATGTTAGAGAAGACAATAAATAAGTACAGCTTAGTAATCAAATATGATATCTAATTGACTCACAACGAGGTAGATATTAACACTGTAAATGGTGACAGACATCTGGGATTTTAAAATTATGGCTATATGTTTTCAAGCAGGTGTCGCTGAGAAACAGTGCATCAGAAATGTTGTACAGTTTTCGTCTGCCTACCCAAATTCACTTTACCCCCTCTGCTGATAGGAATTCCGGCGTTTATGTAATTTCGTAGTAGAGTCTGAATTGTCAAATTTAGAAAAATATCTCTGAAGTGAACGTTTATGTGCTTCTCATACAGCTGCCTTTCGACATTCAAGGAAAGGAATTTCACATATCTCTTCAGAAGCAGAATTCCTGATAGAATGACTAATTTTCACAAACTCTGTCAGCTGTAGGAATGGTGTACAACACTCACTTGCCAAACTGTATTTACGCCACACACCTGTAGACAAGAAATTCCTGCGCTTACATAATCACGTAATGGATCCTGAACAGTTAAGTGAAGAGAAATACCTCAGAGTTGAGAGTTGTCAGAGGCTTCTCTTACAGCAGCCTTTTCACTTATCTCACCAGCAGCTGGCTGTGTTTCCTGACAGAATTAGTCTTTGCCACAGACTTCTATAATTTTAAAAAATAATGACTGAATGCTTTCAGACAGGTGTCCCTGAGAATCAGTGCATCAGAAATAGCTCACATGTTTTGTCTGCCTTTACGCCCTCTGCTGATAGGAATTCCAGCATTTACTTAATTGCGTAGCAGACTCTAAACTGTCACATGAAGAGAAATACCTCAGAAGTGAAAGTCCATATGTTGAACAGCAGCCTTTCAACTTTCAAGAAAGGGAATTCCACTTATCTGTTAAGAAACTGGCTGTATTTCATGACAGAATAAGTAACTTTCACAGACTCTCTCAGCTGCAGAAATGGTGTACAACACTCACTTTCCAAACTGCATTTGCTCCACACACTCTGCTGACAAGAAAATCCTGTGCTCACATATTTACGTAAGAAGTCTGAACAGTTAATTGAAGAGAAAATATCTCAGAGTTGAGACTTGTCAGAGGCTTCCCTGTGCTGTGTGGAGAGTTCAACCAAAGGTCAACAGTTATTTAATTCCCTAAACACGAAGAAAGCCCCTTATCTCTTCAGCAGCTGACTCTGTGTCCTGACAGAAAGTGTTGTTCTTTGCTCAGCTGAGGGGCTGTGTTCAGGTGATTTGTAGCCCGGCTTCAGGGCTTCAATTAAGAACTCCGTTTTAACTGGCATTTCTTACTTCGAAAATAACTTCAGAGTTATGTTGCTGTTATGGCATGTCTATTTCCTTTCATTGTGACTCCAAGGAGGCTTTTTGACAGCTGTTTGGGTAATCCTTCTCCCCTCGAGCCTCAGACGTTGAGGCGGCCATTTCAGACGGCAGCCAGACTCCGCCCCCCACTGCTAGCATTTTGGAGCCGGCCGGCAATGCTAAACAAGTGGAGAAATATATAACACTACTGAATCACTCTGGTAGTGGGAAATATATATGTATATTTTTCCCACTACCGGAGTGATCCAGTAGTTTCCTTGTACATACTTTCCATTACCAGAATAAAAATTTCAAAATCTATAAAAACAGAAAAGTAGCAACTATAAAAAGAAAACCCTATAACAATAGAAAGTGAGAATGCATGCAATGTAAAAATCCCCTAAAGAACGTAAACCTAGTGCAAAAGCTATACCCTGAAAGGACTACCCAATGACCACCATGGCATCACCTTTAGAGCACATGTGGAGTAAGTTCCCTATTCAAGCTTAAAAGCTTAGCAAGCTCTGCCACATGTTACATGCATATACCAAGATCCACAAGTTCTCCTGGTCACAAAAGAGAACCTTATACACTAATGTAATTGCACACACAAGGATACATGAACAAACAACAGTTACAGGACAAAAGAAGGAGAAAAAGGAAGCATTGCTTGAGGTCTGGACCATTTTTTAGGAAGTTCAGACTGATCCCCTTGTCCCATCACCAGCAAGCAAGGTGTCTACAGCTCCCCCACCCTATGTATGTATGGAGGGGGAGCCTCAATGCCCCCTATACTGTGTTAGGATAAACCAACACTCCAGTCAAAGAGACCCCTGCTGAAGAACAGGCTGTCAGATCTAGGCATGACTGATCGAAAGGCCAGAAGGTCCTGACAATCCCTTCCGTGCCCCACCCCAGTCTAGTATTAGAGCACCCAAAGCTTGGACCCCAATCTGTCACAGTCTATGAACCGAGCCTCTGCAGCACAGGAAACTCGCACCCTTGCTGGTTTCACAGAGAAAATGAGAGTGAAAGGGAGATTTCTATTAGTCTTGGATAGCGAGACAGCTAGTGAGAGTGAAGGAAGAGGCCCCAGTCCTCCAAGATCTGGCAGTTTGGAGGGAGCCACAGGGTACGCTCTTGTATCTGAGGATACCACGGACAGCGAGGATGAGAACAGGTCCCAACCTAGGACAACACATTCTTCTCAAAGAAGGAGACAATCTAGGTGGGAGTCAGGAGAAAGGAGTGAATAGAGGAGGGAGAGAGAGAAAGAGAGGTCGCACCCTTGAAGCCCAATGAGGGAATAGATTAGTACGCCCTCCATCTGAGGAAAGTGGGAGTAGGTACAGAGCCCCAGTCACAGAGGAAACCAAGATAGAGTAAGAAGGGAAACTTTTGAGTGGGGTCCATGCCTGCCCAAGTGCCAGAGAAGGAAAGGGGCTGATCAGAAAATTAGGGACAAGGCAGCCTAGTGAAGATCCAGTTTAGATATAGGAGGACCACTGCCTGCACACTAAAGGAACAGGTATGTGAACATCCGCTACTACCCCCAAATGCACAGGACAGGCACACCAACTGCAAGAGACATAGGAACTCAGGAGGAAAGCAAACTCTTCTCCTGACCCTTTTACCACCTGCTGGCCTGTTGGTCCAAAAGAACTGATCAATACTATATGCTCTGGATACCGGAGGGATCCTTTGAACTAGAGATCATAGCAATTGCCAAAGACTGCATCTGGAGCAGAGGGGGGAATTGTAAGTGGAACTTCTCTTATATGCAGGAGTGTCTGAGGAGATGGGAACACTGTGTGGAAGGACAACTGGTGGAGATGTCCAAAACAAGGATATGTCCACTATTACATAAGGGCACATCAGGGACCATCCACATGCCCTGGGCTGAGAAGGAGAAGGAAGGGCTAGAAGCCAGAGGGCCACCTTTATTAGATGGGGCCGGAAAATTGGTCTCATGCTTCAAGAAGAATACTGGTGGGACACCCCAGCAAAAGGCAATGGCAAGACTCTGTTGAGTAGCATTATCGGTGAGCAGCCCACACAGTGTTTTCCGGCACCCACATCTCAGCGGTTATGTTGGCCAACTCAGAGCATGATGTGGCTCCATTTAATTCATTCCGGCATCAGATATCGACGGCCCTGAAGGAAATAATCTCTGACTGCCCAGATGTAGTGGGGTTGATGGCAGAAACCATGAGACCTGGGGAAACCATCATAGACTTCCTAGGCAGATTGAGAGAATAGTTGGGATAGGAGACAGGACAGTTATCAATAAATACAGGCCAGTAAGTAATTTTCTTCTAAAACATCCTCAAGAAGGGGCTGCCTACTGAAATGTAACGTGGTTTGGGCATCATGGTTGGACTAGACACCAGGCCCTGGCGAGAAATACCAGACACATTTACTGCACTTCCACAAGAGAAAACAAGAAAAGGATAAGGAGAGGCAGGGACAGGTCCAAAGGGACAACACTAAGTTGATCCAACATAAGCTAAGGAAGACCACCATCAAGGGGACCACATTGGCCGCAAGCATGCAAATGGCACCAGTTATTACGGGAACAAAGCCCCTGGAACACAGGGAGTTCCAAAAAGGCTACAATGATAACAACTAGGTTGGCAGTAGCCAAACCTCCACACAATGCTACTATTGGCATAGAATGGGCCACATGGCTGACATGTGCTGTCTAAAGACACACCACATGCAGAAGTCAAAGAACCAAGGCCAGGCCAGCAGATCTCCCGTCCACAGAATTAGGTCCAGTAAAAACGAGCTGCACCTTATAAGCATCCTCAGAGAAGTGAGTCGTCTGTTGTATCACTACAGAAGAGGTCAGGTAATTGGAACAGCCATGGCATCAGCAGCCACAGCTAGAGAACCAGGCCCAACATGGACTGGGGTCACAGCTGCGGCATCGAGGTATAGCCATTTGGGGAAGCAACACTTTTACGCAAACCCAGAACCCAAATGAGCAGTAAACCTTAGTACCCCCTGCACAAAAGTATATGTTCTGAGCACATCTTATAATACACTACAGTAGAATTCTCCATAAATAGAAACAGGAATAGTATTAGGGATTTCAACATTTACTCATACTTGGTGATAGTCAGGGTTGTTGCATGGCTGTTGATTGGGAATCCTCACTGCAGTGTGTGGTTTAGGATGCCCGTCAGAGCTGGGCAAGTCCTGCTGCTAGTCCCCCAGGGTGGGGCTAGCTGACCACACCCCAGGGGGAGAGCAGTTTGAGTGAGTGGCAGCAGAGCAGCTCCCTGACTGACTCTTAAGAGGCAGGCACACCATGTCTGTGAATCCTCAAACAAATGGGACAGGTTCCAATTGCCAAATTAAAAGGTCCTCGTTCTAAGGCCACAGCCTGAACCAAAATGTCTTAGCCATGTAGTCCAGCAGCAATAAGTGCCCTCAGAAGCCTCCTACTCAAGTGGGGGCCCCAGTTTCAGTTCCAAAACAATGTTATCCTCCAGTGTCAGGAACCAGCCTTCTGCGTGCACTCGGAGTAACTGGGACCATAACACTCAAAATGCATGCATGAGTTCCAATGGGGTACCACACAGAATGAAGTCAAAAGAAAGGGGATTCACCGGGACATCCAATTACCCCAGTCCACTCCGATAATGTCGGAGAAACCCCAAAAAGTTCACATTATTGATCCAGACTCTCCTCACTGCAATATTGTTTTCCTTCTCCTCCTTACCATTAGGGTTCCCCAACAACATCTGGGAACAGTAGAGGGCCAGAGAAGTGAGTCTGAAACATTAATTGCAGCTCTGATCAGCTCACCCCCCCAACATGTCTGGCAATTAGGCAGCATGCAAGGCCTCACCTGCATTGTTTGAAGGGTGCAGCAATTCCAGTATCCAGCATCACAAAGCAGAGACATGAGGCTACAGAGCTACACTCTGCCCCTCACCCATATATGACACTAAAATTCAGAAGTCTGGGGAAATGGCCAAGAAACAAACATAAAAGCTCAAAGCTACTCCAAGGGAAACCTTGAGAAAAAGGGCATATTTAAAAGACCTGGCTCCAATTTGGAGGATCACAGGGCACACCATGTGCTGAGACAAGAGGGGTGCACACATGACCTCAAGGTATGTTGCGAAATGGCTCCCCTTTTGCATCCCCCCCACAGGCGTAGGATAGAAACGCTGGTGACACTGTCCCATGCACACACCTGGGCACCAAAGGGCAGGCAGCGCCACCATAGCACTAATTAAAAAGTTAGAAACTATCTGTATACACGTTAATCACCCCATAAAGCAACCGCTCAAACATATATTTGGCTAAGCATGAGACTGGGGAGACCCAACAATGTGTAGGTATGAAGAGCCCCATTCACAAAGGTAAACTTAGACCAAAAGTCTAAACTTAAACCAAAGTCTAACTTTACTACGACTAAAGTTAGACTTTTGATCTAAGTTTAGAGGTTTGGTCTAAGTTTAGGTAGTCCCTGAGAAATGGATAAGCCTCTTCCATCTGTACCAGGTAAAAATTAGGGCCAAGTTACAACCTAACAAAGTGAAGCCCCATAGGGTAGTAGTAAATCTGACCTGCTATGAGACCAGTCCTACAGCTCTGTATCTTTTTACCTATCCTAGCGACATCCAAATTAAGCAAGAAAGGATGCACAAAAAGGGAGTTATAGGGTAAGGCACTGTTTGCCCCCAAGATTTTCATGAGTAAAGGTTCTTGGAGGTAGCTAAACCACCTAACCAGTGCATAAACACGCCCACCCTGCTTACATCTGCGGTCCAAAGCATGTCTGAGTCTGTCTTTGTTAACAACAAATGGACCCCAGACATAGAGTTTCAGTGGAGGGCTATCCACCTCAATGACATGAGGGGAAATGGGTATTGTAGCGGATGGATAAATAACAGCATAGATACCCTGTATCAGGAGATCTGGAACACTGAGATAGATAGCCACACATGGATAGAAGGAAAGGTCCAACCCCTAAAGGTATGAAAATTCACATTGTATTTAAAATGCTTAAGAGGAAAAGGATCCATTCCGCTGGGCATGAATGAGAATTGTAACACAATACTACACATTCCGGACATGCAATGGGGCACCTCTGTTCCAATCGCCACACATGTATGCAGTGTGGTGATTTTGCTTACATCCAGCTCATCCCTGGATGGCGTGGCCTCTGCTTCATTGTCACCATATACACCCCAACCCTGGTCAGAAGATGTATCTGAACTCTACATACACCAGCTGGGGAAGAAAACAACACTTCTGTATCAGGCTTGTGGGAAAATAACTACTATTTATTTTGACTGGGTTCGATACAAGGACATTCACAAGTAGTTTAGATTCTTCACTGATGCTCAAGAATCAGCCGGAAGGTCCATAATCTTCTTCAACTTGCAGACAAAAGCAAATGCCTTCTGGCTGCAAATAACACAGTGAGGAATGCTCAAAATGATGAACAGTACAAGCTTGGCCGCAATGCAATCAGGGAAAGTTGGTGCATCCTGCTGCATGTTCATACCTAGCAATGACATGGACAATGAAACTTTGACCCATGCCATTCAAGAGCTTCACCCACTACAGAAGGACATGCATGAAGAGGGAGGTGCTCCTGCGCAGGAGTGGTACCCAAACTGGTTCTCCTACCCCCCCGGGTGGCTGACTAGTGTGTGCATGTCATTGTTGCCTGTTTTTATTGTGTTACTGTTTATAAGTTGTTTCCTGCAATTGGGAGTTTCCAGCTGTAAAAACACAGTCCCCAAATTGGATATGGTACAAGTAGTGAGGGAGGTGACTGTCATGACCTATGGGTTTGATGGTGTAGGTGAAAATTCAGCTAGAGCCAGGAATGTTGACATTGGATTAATCAATGCACACAACAACAAGACACCTTTTTACATGATATGTTTTCATAAACAAATGAAATTGCATCCCCCCTATTGGATTCCCCCCTTATGAGCTCTCCATCAACCCCAGCACATAGGTAAGTAGTCAGGCAGGCTATGTGACCCAGCCTGAAGGTTAATGAACAACAGCTCACAGGTAGGGTAACACTTAGGGCCTGATTATGAACCTGGAGGTCTCAGGACCGAGACTCGTGGTGCCATAATAGGACCGCAGCAGTATCGGGCGGTCGGGCCACCAGCATCACCATATTTTGTCATTCCGATGGCCTGGTGTTGCTGGTGGTCCTAATCGTAATGGGGATTACAACTTTGTTTTCTGCCAGTAATTTCATGGTGGTACCAGTGCCATGAAAAGGCTGGCAGAGAACAGGTGCAGGGGCCAGAGGGGGGGATGGGCATGCAGGGGGCCCCCTGGCCAGCACCATTGCAATGCTCACGGTCTGCTTTGCAGACCGTGAACATTGTGAGGGTGCTGGTGCACCCTGCACACTACAGCATTGCCACTGGCTCGGTTACGAACCGTAGACATTGCTATGGGCTGTTTCTCACTGTGCCAGCAAGCAGAAACTCTGGTTTCCACTCCCAGACCCAGCGGGAAACTCGTAATGGGCCGGGCGGGGAGGCTGCCACAATGGCAGTAACCTCCCAGTCGGGATTTTGGTGGACAGGCTTTTCTGAATGCTGAAATCATAATGACCCCTTTAGTCCACAGCCAAACAAACAAGCTTAGGTGAGTTCCAACAGATAGGCAGCAACACTGCAATGGTCCCCTGAGATTGGCCCCAATAATGCACAAATAGCCAGAGGGATGTATGAATTCCCAAAACACCATAATGTTAGATGCCACATGTACTTAGGTACACTTAGCCCAACAGGACACAGCGCACACAGCACACCCAGTGACCACATGCCCCCCCCCAGGCCAGACATCTTGACGCATACTCGCTGGCTCACATAGGCCCTCATTATGACCCTGGCGGTAAATCCCGCCCACTGCCTCGCTGACAGCCGCCAACTTACTGCTGCAGCGGCGGATATCCGTTTATCATACTATTACACACACACACCAATCCGACAGAACTCAGCCACATACACAAATCCGCCAGACCAAATGTCAGTGATGAACTGGCAGTATCAAAACCCACACCGTTACGCCAACAGAACAATGCCCACCACATTATGACCCACGAATCACCACAGTGGACATTCAATGGCAGTAAACCATTGATGGTACATACCACCTCACTCACAGTGGACACCCACAGACAAAACAACACCACATTGGACAATTCAAACAACACACACCTGACACCCAGACACACACCACACCCACACACCCACACCCACCTCACTATAAAACACACACCCACATTACCCACAATCCTTTATGATTACAATTAATTGCCACAAGACTGACACCAAGACCACTTAGCTATCTAGAACCACAAACCACTTACACCCATACACCACTCAGGCACTACACATCACACACACCAAAACATTACCCAACACACCCTCACCAACACACCTCACCTAACATCCATGGCACCACAAAAACACCCCCGTTTCACAGAGGAGAAGTTAAGGGTCATGGTGGAGGAAATCATCAGGGTAAAGCCATAGCTATTTGGAGCACAGGTGCAGCAGAAATCCATTGCAAGGAAGATGGAGCTACGGCTGAGGATCGTGGACAGGGTCAACGCTGTGGGATAGCACCCAAGAACAAGGGACGACATCAGGAAGAGGTGGAATGACCTATGGGGCCAGGTACGTTCCATTGCAGTAAGAGACCAGCTCGCTATACAGAGGACTGGTTGTGGACCCTCGTCTTCTCCCCCACAGCTCACAGCATGGGAGGAGCAAATCTTGGCAATACTGCATCCTGAGGGCCTGGCTGGAGTTGTAGGAGGATTGGACTCATGTAAGTCAACTTTCAACAATTATTACCCCCATACCTACATGCCATCACATACCCTCAATCTCACCCTCACTCCCATCACTCCTCTCCATCCCACACACTCCACCATCACATCTCTTCAATCCCAATGCCAATCCCTGCATGCTGTAAAAATGCATGGACACCCCTCACAGCCCTGCATGGACACTCTTCACTAAATCATGCATAGCAGAGAGAACTTACAATCCCACCATACATCAACATACACAAGTAAAAGCTGGAAGGGCAAAAACAACCATAGAGGGGAAGCCAGGGATGGACAATATGTCATACACATTAACCATAACACATCATTTAAATCCCCAAAGGTACCTCAGCCAATGTCACCGGAGAGGAGGTGCCAGCACTATCCAGTCCCCCACCCAACAGAAGAGGCCCACAGTTATAACAGTAACTCTGGACTTTAGGATCTGGACGATCTACCTGGCCCATCAGGGACCACTGGACAGTCGGTTACCCAAGCCCAATCACAGACCACCACAGAGCCTCCCCCAACAGGAAACAACACCACAGCACCCACCCAGAGTACCCAAAACTCTGTTCCCAAGACACGTCAATCAGCAATGTGCCCACCTCTACAGGGACCCCAGGCTACACTTCGCACCCAAGACAATCAGGGACCTGGGGTCAGTGGCAGTGGGCACACAGGTCAGGGGACAGAGACACAGGCCAACAGGGATACTGGGAGGAGTGCTTGTGCCAGGGGGAGGACAGGACCAGGGAACTGACTCTCTAGGAGGCACTCTCTGAAATCCTGGGAGTCTATCAACATTCCCAGGACACGATGGGCCAGATCCTAGACAATGTGCAGGAGAACAGGCAGCTGTAGGAGGTACAGTACCAGGGGATCAGGGAGGACTTGCAGGCCATCAACAACAACCTGATCTCCATAGCTGGGGTGCTGGCAGACATGGCCAACATTATGAGGGAGGCAGTCTCACACCAGTGGGCCCCTGCTACTAGCCAGTCATCTGAACAGCCTTCCAATTCCGCTGAAGCTGGTGACCAGGAGGCCCCCCCACAGGACTCACAGGCCACCAGTACTCCTCCCCCTGCAGAAGGTGAACCACCCCGCAAACATTCCCTGCGATCCAGACAGAAGCCATATACACTTGCCAAGACCCCGCCAGGAAATACGACTCTCCTGATTGTCCCCCTTGTGTCCCACTCAGTCACCCTGTCCACCTTGAACTGCCATTGCTCCCCTACCTGTGCTAGAAACAGACTGGAACAATATCATGGACTTACCTCCATCTTCACCCCTTCCCATTGCACTTTCCCCTATATGTTAGCACTTTAATAAGCATCCTTTGACAAAAATGTCGAGTATGTCATGTATTTCAAATATGTATTGATTGAAACAGGTACAACCAGTGTAAATGATCTGTACAGAATGAGCATAGAATTAATGACCTGTAGCTGGCTGTTGGGATCACACCAGGAGTATTTTTCATATCACTGACATCTACAAAATGAATAGCCAGAGGTAACAGTAAGTGGGCATAGAATTGGGAAATACCAGCATGCCAATGCCACACAGAATACAACCAAAGTAATTGAAATGTAAAGTTACACTGTCTCACCTGTGTGTCATTGAAAGTACAGACAGATTACAGCTGTTATGTTGTCCTCATCCTCATCCTTTGCCTCCTCATCCTCACTGTCCACAGGGTCAACTGCTGCCACAGGGTCATCTCCAATCTCCTCCTCCCACAGAAAAGGGACATGGCATCTAAGGGCCAGGTTGTGCAACATGCAGCATGCCACTACTATCTGGCAGACCGTCTTGGGTGAGTAGCACAGGGAACCACCTGTTAGATGGAGGCACCGTAACTTGGCCTTTAGGGGGACAAAGGTTCTCTCAATTATCCTTGTGGTTTGCCCATGTGCCTCATTATAAAATTCTCCTGGCATACCTCACAGAGGTCTGCAGCCATGATAGGTTTGGGTAATCAGAGTCACCTGCAAATATTGAGGGACAACATTTAGCCACACACTGTCCTATATGGCCAACACCATATCCATACACCAACATATACTGGGTGGGCTGACCTATTAGCCACACCCTGTGCCTCTGTAGTTGGCCCATTACATTTGAAATGCTGCTATTCCTCAGGACAATGGCATCATGCATCAACCCAGGATACTTAGCATTGACTTGGGAGATGTACTGGTCTGCCAAGCACACCATCTGCACATTCATGGCGTGGAAACTCTTACGATTCCTGAACACCTGTTCATTCTGTCGGCCTTCACAGTGGCCAAATCCTCAACCTGGGGGAATGCAATGCAGCTGCACATGTGTTTTATCAGGGCAGACAATACTCTTGTCAGCACTATTGAGAAGATTGGTTGTGACATTCCTGTTGCCAAGACCACTGTCACAGAAAGAACCAGTTGCCAGGAAATGGAACTCTGATAGAACTTTCACAAGAGTGGGGATCCCAGTGGGCTGACGGATATCAGATATCAGATCAGGCTCCAATTGGGCACACAGTTCTGTGATTGTGGTCCTGTCCAGGCTATAGGTGAGTATTATGTGCCTGTTCTCCAGTGTAGCCAAGTTCACCAGGTGTCTGTGCACGGGGGTATGTCTCCATCTCCTGTTCATCCGCAGCAGTAGGAATCTAAGGGACAAAAGAGTGAGGAGCCTGTCACTGACAGAACAATGGAGCCACATGAGTAGTTTGCAGTCTGTATACATGAAATGGGTCAGTGTGATCTGTACAGTATGTGCATATTTCACCTGTCACCCAGCATTATTCCATAGGCCTGTTCCCCCCCTGAAATGGCGTCCGCCTGTCCTGTGTGGAGGGACAGGTGGAAGTGAGGTAATCCTGATGTTGTTGTGTGCCGTGGCGGTAGGCGGTCGGGACCCGCCGTATTACTCCTTATTGGTTAATGTTGGGCCCTATGGGGTACAGTAGCCAATGGTGATCTACGCCAGCGGTGACAGTATGCACAACTGCGGACGTGACCGCCATTTTCTATCATATTCCTCACTTGTTTCCTGACCTTCCATAGGAGAGGACTGTTTTGCTTTACTTTCGACTGAGCCGACATAAACACACTGAAATGAGTCAAAAAGATTCTCTGGAATGCACTTTTTAATCTGAAGAAGACATTTATTATAGCTTTTTGCAAGGTTCGTGAAGGAAGGTTTGATTAGTAAAAAGTGCACTCCCAAAATGTGCAACCACAACGTGAAACTATGTATAAAAAGTCTCCAATCTATAAACAGCAAATATATACATGCAAGGATACAAACACTTATATATTGATATATAGATATATAGGCGGTCATTCCAACCGCGGCGGGCGGCGGTAGCCGCCCGCCATGCGGTTACCGCCGAATGACCGCACCGCAGTCAAAAGACCGCGGCGGTCATTCTGGCTTTCCCGCTGGGCCGGCGGGCGACCGCCAAAAGGCCGCCCGCCGGCCCAGCGGGAAAGACCCAGCAACGATGAAGCCGGCTCCGGATGGAGCCGGCGGAGTTGCTGGGGTGCGATGAGTGCAGTGGCACCCGTCGCGATTTTCAGTGTCTGCTTTGCAGACACTGAAAATCATTATGGGGCCCTGTGAGGGGGCCCCACGACACCCGTTCCCGCCATCCTGTTCCTGGCGGTTTTTACCGCCAGGACCAGGATGGCGGGAAGGGGGTCGGAATCCCCATGGCGGTGCTGCAAGCAGCGCCACCATGGAGGATTCCTTGGGCCAGGGGTAAACCGGCGGTTTCCTGCCAGTTACCCTTTTCTGACCGCTGCTTTACCGCCGCGGTCAGAATGGCCCATGAAGCACCGCCAGCCTGTTGGCGGTGCTTCCGCGGCCCTCTGCCCTGGCGGTTGGAAACCGCCAGGGTCAGAATGAGGGCCATATTCATATGCAATGCAAAGTAAATAATTAATAAAAATTAATCACTGTAGTAGGGCCTGCCAAACGCTTCATCTTTCTCATGCCAGCAAGAAGACGACCCCTGTTCAACTGCGAGAAAGTGATCCTCAGCCCCACGGGAAAAGGTCAGGCATTTGACGCCCAATCCTGACCGAGGTCTCGGAATTCATCGCTACTGAGCAGAGTCATCTTTTTTAAATCATGAATAATCACAAGAGAACTTTCTAGAAAGCCCTCCCTCTCAGAAGGGAATTACTTTAAAAAATGCTGGCTTACTTAGGTAAACCTTGACATGAATGTGTTGAAAGCTGGCCATCGATCCGAGACACGCCTTTCAAGGTCAAACTGTTTTCTTGCCTATGATAAACACTAGCTTGTTACGGCCTCATCACACTAACTGCTCACCTCCTACATGTCGTGTACCAGCCCTGGCTCTTCAGGAGAAGAAAAACATGTAGAAGTAGAAAAACACATTGCACAACATGTTTTGCACGAAAAATACTTAAATGTAGAGGCAAAGCTAGGCTGAATACAAAATGTAATGTCTAACTCCACAATAAAGCCAATAGGCAGCTAAGCCAGGTGCAAAGCATTGTGACACAACATCAGTGGTCAATATTCAAAACATTACAAGGACCTACACTGCATGTGCTGCTGTGACCTGTGTCTGGAACCTACCATGGCCTGTGTGACCAGGGAAAGGGCCCCAGCCTTTACTTCGTAGGAGTTGGAGAGACTGGTGGATGGGGTCCTACCCCAGTACAGACTGCTGTATGCGCCTCCAGATTAACAGTTGAGTACATTGTGGGCACGATGCATGTGGCATGCATGTATGGAGGTGTGTGTGAAGGTGAGAGAGCGTAGTTTAAATATTACATGTTATAGACGTAAAATACTTATGTTTGACAATGCAGCATTAACAATTAATAATTGAAATGTATTAATAAACGTGGAGAATTATTCACCTGTTTAAACTAATGTCAACTAGAAGAAATAATCATTTATAAATGTTTGCATCATTATGTTTAAAACCGCATTCATTAGAACTCGTACATCTTAAGTTACCATGAGTCGCGAATTAGCTGTGAAGCTCTCATATTAAAGCGTATTTTTCTGTTTCTCCAGTGTGCTGACTTGCAAAAGACCATGACCCAGCGATTGTTCTTTTCTTTACTTAGTCGTAACATTTTGAGATTCTCCCATTCGCATGCTAGTAGCTTTTAGTATGAATTATGAAGCTTCGAAACAAACATGGACACTTTCAAGGACAATAAAGTGAGGAAAAGAGAACTCTTGACCCGAGATGTGTGCCAAGGAGATGAAGTAACCCCGGATATGCCACCTACGAAAAACGTCAATTATGAAGACCAATTAGGTTTTACGGAGATATCGTGAAATGGCAAATGCATTACTTAATGTATAATTTGATTGGTTACCAATAGTGGGGAGTAGTGACTGACCAATAGAAACTTGGGGGAATGTATTTCGCAAAAGGGGATAAAAACCCATGACACGAGAGACAAAGGGCATTAGGTAGGGAATGATATGGATTGCATCCAGAAACTCTGTCACTCTATTTGGTGACTTGAGACTTAGACAACCATCCTTGCCCATAGACTGCCCCGTTACCTTTCCCCTTTAGGGAAAGTGTCCCTTACCCTTATTAGATAGATTGACGGTGATTCTAACTGATGTCCTGAAGACGAAGACTGATCCTGAATGCTGACTTATCCAGAGGAGGGTAATGATATTACTAATGAAATCTATCTTGCCTTTTCTTTCTAGGTACCAACTGCTGTATATTTTTGAATAGAGATCTTAGTTAGACGTTTTCCAAATTGATGTTCCAAATTGTTTTTACATGAAGTCCCACATGTTAATGCTAATTCGAGGTTAGATGAGGTACTCATTAGACTGACAAGAATTGTCGTGACTGACGAACAGCTATGCTGAACTGAGACCTTATGAAATATTATGTACTGTGTTCTATTCTTATCAATGCAGCTATCTTATGTTTCTGATCTCTGCATTATTGAAAGCTTATCGTGGTTGTCACCTTGTGATTATGCTCTTATGCTTCTTGGTTTTGAGACTAATACATTTATTATTATTAGATTGTAATCAATAGGGAATAAATTCACAAAATCTCTTTAAGGTGTGGTTATTTGTGTCGGAAAACTAATGATTGTGCCGAAGGTTCATTTATGATTAAGGTGAAATATATTTTGATGCTAACTTTTAACAATGTTATTGACTTATTGATTTGTTTATTGATTGGTTATCTCGTCTTACGGAGACTCATCACTGGGCCCAAAGATTCATCGACCTAAAACGAGTCCTGATGTGTATAAATTAACATAGACGGACGCGTTAACAGTTCTGGTAGCAGAGCGACGGTTTGGCCCTTGGGGGCCCTAGGACGGAGTTTTCATTGTTAAATTTGTTTCTCTGTGATAATGAAATTTGGTGAGACGATGAGTGGCTAGGTTCGCCATGGCTTTCCTGGGACCTCGGAGCCTGCCTAAATGAGTTGGGAATGTTCTCGGCGCCATAGCATGCGTGGTTAGGGTCTTTGCGCTTATTAAATCTTATGCATCTTGCAGGTGGTTGTAGAAAATCTGTGTGTGTTTAGGGCAAATTAAGTGTTAATTAGAAGGAGTGGGCGTACTCCACAGTATGAGAGCAGGGAAGTTGGCGTACTTCATGTGAATGCAGCGTTTATAGCTCAAAATTATCCACGTGGTTGGTTGTTGTATACGGACCTATTGAGGTCTAAGACTCCGGAGTATGATGGTAAATATGGTTTATGTTGTAATCTGTGCGGCTTAATAGGTCAATCGGGCGTGGTTGACAAGTCAGTTTCGAGTTATAATGTATGTGTGAAACCTTCGATGGAGATTTGACGAGTTCTAAAGTGCACTAGAAGGAGTCATTGACAAGTCGAGAGTAGGATTTGCAGGTCGAATTCTGCTTGCGTATGTGGGAACTGAGAAGGAGAGAGTAGCGGCTGAGGCTTCAAGTGAAATCTCTGTAAAGTTCTGAAGCAAATGTGTTACCCTTCCTGTAGTGAACCGGCAGATTTGTATTGTCATTTTTAAGGTGCTTGCAATAATTTGCATTAGTTTGTATGAATTGTAAGGAGTTAGTGAGGTGTGGACAAGCCGCAAGACTTTGTCAGCTGCAGTGTGTGTGAGTGTGACGTCAGTGGTGCCGCGCTGAGATAGGTCAGATGCCGAGAGGGGTCGCGCACGGATTGGCAGCCGTCCGTGAGAGGCAATAGGTTGAGAAAAGGGTAGGTGAAGAGTGTCCTGGGAATTAAGCCGTTTTTCTGATCAAGTACGAAATAAAGAGTTTCAAAAATGAATTTTGTTAAGGCATTCAAAAGCGCTTTGAAAGGAGATGTATATATTGTTGCAACCGATGGGGAACCTACACCACCTGAGCGTACTCCAGCTTATACAGTTATGGAAGAAAAGGGTGTTGCACCTTGTTTATGGATGAAACAATGGCGCAAATTAACAGAGAAAGAGGGGTGTCTAGCGTTTCCAGAACATGGGACATTCAATCCAAAGGTATTAGAAAATTTGAGTTGGATGTTAAGTACGCAGAAACCACCTCCAAGACCGGCACAATACGAGGCTTTGGCGATTTGGGACCTGATGGCTCTTAAACATAGGCAAGAAAGGTTCCACAGGAGATTGACAAGAGCAGAAAAATCCTATGCAGAAGCTAGATGGGACAATGAGAATAAAATGTGGAGACGAGGAATAGTAGATGGGTTAAAGCTGTTCCCAGCAATAACACAGGGTACGGAGACACAGGGAAAGAAAGCTTCTTGTAAAACCAACAAAGATTCAGACAAAGTTAAAGAGAACAAAAGGTCCTGGGAAGAAGAAGATGATTCGGATGATGAGGAATTTATGGATAAATTGCTACATGATCGTCCACCACCTTATGCGGTGAGCGACAGTGTTCCGAGCACTAGCTTGGATCCTGGGAACCAGACGCAGGAGAAGGGAGTTACTGATACCGTACAGACTAACGATACAGCTTTGATACAGAACGGTGACAGTGTACCCACTGCACCAGACGTGCCGATACAGTTGCAGCCTCCACCGCAGATAAAAAGAATCTATCCTGATGTTCCAGTGCTTGACACTACTATAAACTTGATAGTGCCGCCAGACCTGATATACACAAAGCCAAGGCTGATTCAGATTGAGTCCACTCCAAAGCTGGTGTCTCAACCACCACAGCTGATACCTGGGTATAACCCTGAAGCAGGACCACCGTTAGTACCTGTTCCGGGTACGTTAGAGCAGACCTATGGTGTTGCTGCCCCAAGAAGCTTGGGACCAGGACAAACACCTGCCGCTATATCACTACCTATTACTGTTGGTCCCCCAGTACCGTTATATGCACAAGGTAAAACAGGGGTGTGCGAGCAAGGAGTAATGACACAGGAAGCGATAAGAGGAGGGTCTATGGGAACTCCACAGATAATGCCTCCAGGAGAACAAGTAAATGAGCTGCCGAGACCCCTGATGGATCTTAGTCCAGTCGGGGCACCTCTTGAAGCAATGCGACAGGCAGGTTTGGGAGTTTTGACTCCTCAAACTATGAGCACAAATACTTCTCACACTCCAATGATACATGCAGGGAATATTTCACTGCAGGGGGTTTACAGTACAACAGTTAAATGAGTGGTTGGAGAAAACTTGTGCTTCACAAAAGACTACAGTGACCACAATCGATCCTGAAAAAGAAAAACAAGATGAATATCTGAATCTTGTACGATTAGGAGCAGAAGCTGCTGAATTGGTGGAAGGAACAATGGGAGTGAATAGGTTAGAATCATATACTGAAGCAGAATTGAGACACCTATGTCCCAAGATTACAAAAGAGGTGGGAAAAATACATCAGAGATTAACAAACCTGGCAGACAAATATAACATCGATATCGGAAACACAAAACATCTAAAGAGAAGTTACAGATTAGATTTTGACACTAAAGATTTTGAACACATGAGATCTGCAGGCATTAAGACACACTTGAAAGAATTGTTGCAAAGTGCACAAATTTGGGGTGCACTAGAGAAATGGGAAGGCCGGTGGGCAAAGAAGAGAGACAAAGGGAAAAATGATAGCCCAGGGTCTAATGAAGTAACGACCACACCCAATTTGGACACGGTAAAAATCCTACCTATGAGAGAAACAGCTGGTGGTGTTTTGGTGCATGTGCCTTGGTCTAGGGGAGACATTTTGTCCTTTACGAATGATTACCCTAGGTTAAGAGAGAAACCGATCGAGTGGTATCAACAGACAGATAGATTTGTGAAGCTTGCGAAGTGTCTTTGGGAAGATTTGAATACCTTATTTGAGATCATTGTTCCGCCAGACTTGTGGCTCGAGTGCAAGAGAGGGGTAGATTGGCCCACGAAGGAGCCGGCAAGGGATAAGGTGACTGGAGCACCTTCTGAAGAGGTGATTAAATATTATCATAAAGTTATTGAGTTTTTGAAACAAAAGGTGTCGCCGAAAGTGACTGATTGGCAGAAAATCGACCGGACCTCTCAAGAGGTTAAAGAATCAATACATGCCTATTATGAGAGATTGTTGAAAGCATTTAAACGTTACAGTGGTACTGAGACGATCGAACCGAAAGACATGAATCATCTCGTGTTTAGGTTTGTCGAAGGGCTGAGACCAGAGGTTAGCCAGATGATTAAGAATCATTTGATCTGTTGGCAAGCTAAACCGATTGATGAGGTGTTACAGTATGCGAAATACTGTAGTGATGAAATTGAGTTGAAGCAGAAAAAGTTGAAGGAGAAAGTGATGGTGATGCAGATAGGAGCTGCACAAGCTGGAATTCAGGGAAGTGGTGTTCAGCAGATGATAAAACAACAACCGCAAATAAATGGTGTGTTTCAGGCACAGACGAGAGGTAGAGGTCGAGGTTTTGTGAACCGTAATTCAGACATGAATAATGTTGTCGTTCAAAATGACGGGCAAGTGATGAAAAGGATGTCACCTTGTCACGCGTGCGGGGGCATGGGGCATTGGAAACAGGATTGTCCGAATATGGTGCAGGATGGTACAGTTCAACATAGCATTAATGTTGGTACGCTACAAAATCCACGAGGTCCAAGAATGAGACATCAGAACCCGAATTTCCAGAATAATTTGGTGCAAATGCCAGGGGTACAACCCATGCAACAAATGCAAATGCAGCGTTTCCAAAATGTGTCAGTACAACCAATGCAGCAGCAGCAGCCTAGACAGCAAATGCAGTTACCCCTAGCTCTGATGGGACAGCAACAGGTGATGCTTCCTCAGCAGGTCACAGGTCAGGTAACAAACCAAAACAACACTGTACAACAATTCCCATTACGAGGTGAAAATGAGATGAATGAAGAGTGGTCAGACGATAGCTCAGACAGTGAAGAGTGCAGGCTTGCAGCATCTTTAGAAGTAGATCAGAGAGGCCCATATGTAGAGGGAAAAGTAATGGGCTATAAGGTTTCATTCTTAGTTGACACAGGAGCTACACGCTCTACAGTTCGCAGTATAGAAGTACCAAGATTACCTCTATCAGGGCGCACCATACGAGTGGTTGGTGTGGCTAACCAGTATCTGACAAATCCAATTACTGACCCAGTGCAGGTTGAAATTGGAAATTTCCAAGGCCTGCATAGATTTGTTGTATGTGACTCAAGTCCAGTGTCTTTACTAGAAAGGGACTTACTATGTAAGACCAAATGTTCAATTACCTGCTCCAACGATGGAATAGAAGTTCAGACAAATAGTGATGATGAAGGAGATGAGGGTCAATTTATAGAAGGAGGGGAGACGAATGAAGATTACCCTCTAATTACTTTATTTCCAGTGTTTACCCTAATCGATCTACCTGCTGATCTACAAGGGTCTGTAACAGAGAAAGTGTGGGATTTGACTGGAAAAGAGGTCGGATTAATCAAGGGGGTCGAACCAGTCAAGGTGCAGATAAGACTGAATGCAGTATTCCCACAAGTACCACAATACCACATGACTCAGGATGTCCTCATCGAAGTGACACAGATAATTGCAGATTTTCTCAGACAGGGAGTTTTGAAAGAGGTTCTGAGTAGTCCGTGTAACTCACCTATTATGGGTTTAAAGAAGCCCTGTGGAAAGGTTTGAATCGTGCAGGATTTGAGAAAAATAAATGAAATCGTGATAAAATGCTGCCCTGTGGTGCCTAACCCAGCGGTAATAATGTTCCAGGTTCCTTGTGATGCTGAATAGTTTACCGTAGTAGACCTATCACAAGCATTTTTCTCAATACCTCTGCACGAAGATAGCCAATTTTTGTTCAGTTTCAAATTCCTGGATAAGGTGTACAGCTGGTGCAGAATTCCTCAGGGGTTTTCTGAGTCACCATCGATCTTCAATCAGATATTGAAGAAGGATTTGGAACCTCTTGTGCTGCCTTTTAATTAAACTCTTGTGCAGTACATTGATGATTTGTTGATCGCGTCCAAAACCAGAGACAGTTGTAAATATGATACCATTGCATTGTTGAATCATTTGGGAAAGAATGGACATAAAGTGTCATCTAAGAAGTTGCAATACTGTCAAAAAGAAGTGAAATATTTGGGGCATCTGATTGAGAAAGGGTCCCGAAGAATATCAAAAGAGAGAATAACAGCTGTTTTACAAATGAACCCCCCAACAACAAAGAGAGATGTCAGGATGTTTTTGGGAATGGTGGGTTACTGCCGCCAGTGGATACCCAATTTCTCGATCATCTCAAAACCCCTAATAAAACTGACAGGAAAAGAGGTTAAAGATGAACCATACACAATCACTTTGACAAAAGAAGAGCTTGAGTCATTCTTAGAGCTGAAGGAGTGCATGTGCAGGGCTCCAGCACTGGAAATGCCTGATTATGAGAAACCTTTTCTGTTGTTCTGTCATGAACGTGATGCTTGTTCTTTGTCTGTTTTAACACAGGTCCACGGAGATGCAAATCGCCCGTAGCATATTTTTCAGCTACTTTGGACCCTGTCGCAGCAGCCTTACCGGGTTGCTTGCGAGCAGTCGCAGCAGTTGGTCAAAGCCTTTCACAATGCGAGGGCATAGTCATGGGATATCCCTTGACAGTATTGGTCCCACATTCTGTTGAAATACTGTTGACGAGAACTAAGACGCAACACATGACAAATGCACGACTTACTAAATATGAGACGATTATTCTGGGGTCACCAAATGTCACACTAAAAAGATGCACAGTGCTGAACCCGGCAACTCTACTTCCCAATGAGAATACAGAAATCAAAGATGGGGAAGAATTTGAGCATGATTGTCTTGAGGTGACTGAGCTCTGTACCAAACCTCGCCTAGACATACAGGATACCCAGTTAAAAGAAAACGACTGCATTATGTTCGTTGATGGGTCCTGTCTAAGAGACTCAACAGGAACATTGAGAGCTGGTTACGCAGTATGTACTATATCTGGCATAGTCGAAGCCTCTTGGCTTGAAAAAGTGTTTTCTGCACAGGTGGCAGAATTAATAGCTCTTACAAAAGCCTGCCACGCTGCAGTGAATTTGAAAGTTACAATCTATGCTGACAGCAGATATGGATTTGGCATTGTACATGATTTTGGCCAACTATGGTCACAGAGGGGTTTCATGACTTCCTCTGGTTCACCAGTGAAAAATGGAGAACAAATAAGAGATTTGTTACATGCGATTCAGTTACCTCTTGAAATTGCCGTGGTGAAGTGCAGTGCTCACACCAGATCACAAGACTTTGTGTCAATGGGAAATGGTTACGCAGATCAAGTTGCAAGATTTTGTGCATTGAACTGTATATCATTTAAAGAGCAGTGGGAATTGTTACCACAACCTGAGAATGACACAACCTTGAGTCTAGCTTTACGAGTGGTTGATACCTTAGATGAATTAAAGACATTACAAAATCGTGCTAGCAAAGAAGAAAAACGTTCCTGGCAGAAAATGCAGTGTGTACAAAGAGCAGATGACATATGGGTCTCAGATGAAGGGAAGTTGGTTCTGCCAAATAGTCTTCTGTCACAATTTGCTCGATTATATCATGGGCAGGCACATTTAGGAAGAGATGCCATGATCAGCTCTTTTAAAATTGATTGGTTTAATCCAAAATTCAGACATGCCACAGAAATTACTTGTCACAGGTGCGTCATCTGTCAGCAGATGAACGCTGGAAAAGGAACAGTAGTAACTTTGAGCCACATTGGAAGAGCTGGAGGTCCATTTAACAAAATGCAAATGGATTTCATTGAAATGCCTGTTTGCGGAGGATTGAAGTACGTGTTGGTGATTGTGTGTGTTTTCAGTCATTGGATTGAGGCATACCCTACACATAGGAATGACAGTCTTACAGTTGCAAAACTACTACTCAGAGAGTTAATACCAAGATTCGGGTTTCCGGTTTCTATAGAATCAGATAGGGGAAGACACTTCGACAATGAGGTTATCAAACTTCTGTGTGCAGCACTCAACATTGAGCAGAAGTTGCATTGTAGCTATCGCCCTGA
The DNA here is from genome assembly GCF_031143425.1 of Pleurodeles waltl. NCBI lineage: Eukaryota > Metazoa > Chordata > Amphibia > Caudata > Salamandridae > Pleurodeles > Pleurodeles waltl. The sequence goes on along the minus strand of NC_090439.1, from coordinate 415,162,650 downwards.
AGCATCAGGACTAGTTGAACAGATGAATGGTACCTTAAAATCAAGAATAGCAAAAATGTGTGCAGCAACAAACATGAAATGGCCAGATGCGTTACCTCTAGTACTAATGTCTATGAGAAACACGCCAGATAAGAAAACGGGACTGTCCCCCCATGAAATCTTCATGGGTAGAGCAATGAGGTTACCAGCAGTACCTGCAAATGCACTACTGAATATTACAGATGATATGGTGTTGGACTACTGCAAAGGTTTGGATGACGTGATTCACTCTTTCTCTCACCAGGTGGAAGCTAACACATTGCCGCCAATCGGCGAACCAGGACATTCTTTGCAAGCTGGCGATTGGGTGGTTGTCAAGAAGCACGTGAGGAAATCGTGTCTTGAACCACGTTGGAAAGGGCCATATCAAGTAATACTGACTACCACTACTGCTGTGAAGTGTGCCGGGATTCCCAACTGGATACATGCCAGTCACACAAAGAGGGTGACGTGTCCTGTCGAAGAAGAACTTGAAGAATCCGGTACAACAACTTCAGGAGGAGAGATCTCGGAGACAGAGATCAGTCAAGAAAGATCTTAGACTGCGGGAGAGCCCACTGAGAACGGCCTTGTCCCTCAAGCTGTCAGTGAGTTCGAGAGAAGTGACAAAGAGCCTATCTCAGTTGAGGCAGCAGGAGAACTAAGACAAGGAGAGGTTCTCCCAGAAGTAGACGAATACAATTCAGAGCCTGAGTACAGTGTAGAACCGGAAGACGACAGAGACGGAGAAGTTGAACCGGTTGCAAGTCCGTCAAGAGAAAACACCATATCACAAGAGGAGGGTGCTGTTCAACGTCCCAAAAGAAAACACTGAAACAAGACACGCAAAGGTGACAATTGGCCAGACGAGCCACATCTTAAAATAAGAGAAATAGTAAACAAGACAATAATAGAAGAAAGCGATACTTCACAGGCAGATGATCTGAGTGAAGGAGAACAACAAGGTGAACGAAGATTGAAAAGAAAGAGAATAGCAAACAGAAGATACACAGGTCCTGAATGGGCATATGCTACAACTTCTGAATGGCAACAAGAATTCTTAGCATTCTGCTTTGATCGAGAAGTGCCAGGTCAATACTACTGTACCTGAAGGTAATCTACGAAGAAAATTGGGTAAAATTAAAATCGTGAAAACTGAAAGGAAAGAGACTTTAGAAAATTATCGGAAAGAGACATTAAACCTGGATTTGACTTCAAGAAACCGAATTACGACAAACTGCTAACCTGAATTGACGAAAAGGGTCCTGAAGTGAGTGAAAACGCTGTAAATACGCAGAAAGAGTTTACCTTCTTGAGTTGATTGTTGATCTACTATTCTGATTCTATTCAAACATGGCTTATAGTAGCAAGGGTAGTAAAGTGTGTGGTTGGTTAGGTCTTATAATAGGTGTTGTATGTGCAATAATGATTGTAGGAGTGATTGTGGGAATGCCGTGGAAAGAAAAAGAAACTATTAATACAACTTCAAAACCTGAGACTACTACTACTGCTAATAAACTATCACCATGGGAGAAATTTGAACAAGATGCTAGACATCTACATGAGGGAACTAACGCAAAAGGGGAGCTCTCTTCTAATGTCTTTTACCGCTTACTAAACGAGTATGTAGAAACTATGGATGCAAAAGATTGTTATGTGTGCACTAAAATTCCTTCATCTGTGCAGGAAGGAGTTACTTATCATAGCCTCCCTCTTACTTATGGAATTAGTTGCAGCTTGCTATTAACAAGATTCTATAATCAAGAGCATGTGCAATATTTCTACTCAAATCTGGATGTTGTGTTTTCTTTTGTACCTGTGATTGAATTTTTGAATAAGCTAGCTAAAGAGCATGATATTAAAATAGTAAGAGGATTCTTTGAGCCAACCCTTACATTTGGAACTGCTTATGCACATCGCAATAATCTGACTTGCTTACTGTCTCCTGTAGAAAAAAGATTTTTAGATCACACAGATGATAGATGCAAAGCATTAAAAGAAAGGTTAGAAAAAGGCTTAGAAAAACGTACTTATGCAAATGATTATGCTTACACAGCCATTAAAACTCAAGGCAAATTAGCTATAGATGCATTACACGTAGGTAGGCTATGTATATATAGGCCAAAATCTGATCAGGACAATCTATTTGTAGGTACAAGTGTATGTAGACATGTGTTTCTGTTTCAGAGTAAATGGACCTTTATGTTAAATGGACAAGACCCAGCGATTCCTGGAATCTATTACATCTGTGGGTTAAATGCATATTACCGTCTCCCAAAGGGATGGTATGGGACATGTTATTTGGGAATAGTTTTCCCAAAGATATACCAGATTGATGACTTAACACAAATACCTAAAACTTCTGAAATACAACATACTAGACAAAAGCGAGAATCAGTAGCAGCTGTCATTGGTGACATATTTGGAGCTATAATCCCATCAGTTGGGGTTATTTTAAATTTTATGAAAATTCAAAAGTTGTCTACTATTGTGGATAACATGCTGACAAATTTTACAGGAGCTATACTTCTGATGGATACTGAACTTGCTGCAGAAAGAGCTATGACTCTTCAAAACCGGCTTACTTTAGACATTCTTTTAGCAAAGAGTGGACGTGTGTGCAAAATGCTTAATGAGCGTCATTGCTGTTCATTCATACCCGATAACAGTAAGAAAATTAGAAGCATGCTTACTAACCTTACTAGAGATAGTACAGATTTAAAGGACCTGAAAGAACCTGGTGTTTGGGAGGAATTTGGAAAAGGAATTGCCCGAGTGGGAAACTGGTTTACCAACATTTGGAATGGGGTACTTGCAAAAATTATGTTGAGTCTATTGATTGTCTTAGTTTGTTTATTAGGATTATGGGGAGCATGTAAAATTTATGATAAAATAAAAAGAAATTGGACTAAAAGAACCAGAAGAAATGAAGAAAGTGAAAGAGAGAAAATGTTCAATGAAATATGGGAAAGCTCACATAAAGGGCAAGATGTTGAAATGCGTATTATGCGCAAGGTGAAAAATTAAGATCAAAGGATTGTGTGATGACGATCGTCATCAGAGGAGGGACTGAGAGAGCGTAGTTTAAATATTACATGTTATAGACGTAAAATACTTATGTTTGACAATGCAGCATTAACAATTAATAATTGAAATGTATTAATAAACGTGGAGAATTATTCACCTGTGTAAACTAATGTCAACTAGAAGAAATAATCATTTATAAATGTTTGCATCATTACGTTTAAAACCGCATTCATTAGAACTCGTACATCTTAAGTTAGCATGAGTCGCGAATTAGCTGTGAAGCTCTCATATTAAAGCGTATTTTTCTGTTTCTCCAGTGTGCTGACTTGCAAAAGACCATGACCCAGCGATTGTTCTTTTCTTTACTTAGTCGTAACATTTTGAGATTCTCCCATTCGCATGCTAGTAGCTTTTAGTATGAATTATGAAGCTTCGAAACAAACATGGACACTTTCAAGGACAATAAAGCGAGGAAAAGAGAACTCTTGACCCGAGATGTGTGCCAAGGAGATGAAGTAACCCCGGATATGCCACCTACGAAAAACGTCAATTATGAAGACCAATTAGGTTTTATGGAGATATCGTGAAATGGCAAATGCATTACTTAATGTATAATTTGATTGGTTACCAATAGTGTGGAGTAGTGACTGACCAATAGAAACTTGGGGGAATGTATTTCGCAAAAGGGGATAAAAACCCATGACACGAGAGACAAAGGGCATTAGGTAGGGAATGATATGGATTGCATCCAGAAACTCTGTCACTCTATTTGGTGACTTGAGACTTAGACAACCATCCTTGCCCATAGACTGCCCCGTTACCTTTCCCCTTTAGGGAAAGTGTCCCTTACCCTTATTAGATAGATTGACGGTGATTCTAACTGATGTCCTGAAGACGAAGACTGATCCTGAATGCTGACTTATCCAGAGGAGGGTAATGATATTACTAATGAAATCTATCTTGCCTTTTCTTTCTAGGTACCAACTGCTGTATATTTTTGAATAGAGATCTTAGTTAGACGTTTTCCAAATTGATGTTCTAAATTGTTTTTACATGAAGTCCCACATGTTAATGCTAATTCGAGGTTAGATGAGGTACTCGTTAGACTGACAAGAATTGTCATGACTGACGAACAGCTATGCTGAACTGAGACCTTATGAAATATTATGTACTGTGTTCTATTCTTATCAATGCATCTATCTTATGTTTCTGATCTCTGCATTATTGAAAGCTTATTGTGGTTGTCACCTTGTGATTATGCTCTTATGCTTCTTGGTTTTGAGACTAATGCATTTATTATTATTAGATTGTAATCAATAGGGAATAAATTCACAAAATCTCTTTAAGTGTGGTTATTTGTGTCGAAAAACTAATGATTGCGCCGAAGGTTCATTTATGATTAAGGTGAAATATATTTTGATCCTAACTTTTAAAAATGTTATTGACTTATTGATTTGTTTATTGATTGGTTATCTCGTCTTACGGAGACTCATCACTGGGCCCAAAGATTCATCGACCTAAAACGAGTCCTGATGTGTATAAATTAACATAGACGGACGTGTTAACAAAGGCATCATGTAAGGGGTGACGGATGTCCTCCTGGATGGGTACACATTAAGTGCTATGCTATGCATGTGGCAGTAGTGGTGTAAACGGGTATGGTGGGCCATTTGTATAATTGTCTGAATCATTTGTCTGTATTGCCTCTGCAGGTCAGTGCCCATCAAAAGAAGGGTATATGACATGCCATCGCCAAGGAGGTGCAGACCTGGGGGTCTATAGCAGGTGGAGCACCCACTGTCGCAAACGGTGGGTGGACCTGAGACGCTGGGCATGGAAGACTACGGAGGCCCAGCTGGAGATAGCCTCCCAATGATAAAGGGCTGCCCGTCGAACCCTGATCCCCCTGATGGCCTGCATACTGGTGGTGACCTATCCAGAGCAGGATGGGCACTTGAGCGCAACACAGTAGCCACAAGGGGTGAGTACAGTGGCTATGATGACAACATACGCCTGGTGGGGTGGTATCCGGGTGGTGGGTGGCAGTCAGTAGGTGCCCTAGGCCAGGCCAAAAATAGCAGCATAGGTCCTCTGGTGACTAAGGGCCTGAAAGGGAAATACTGTCTACCTAGCTTGTTAGCATACACTACCGGCCAGGGCTGCATGGGTCCCAGGTGTTAGCAGCTGGCAATGTGTGCTCCTACTCATACCGTGGTGGCTAGCAATATCACTGGCAGTGCAATGCATAGTGCATAGGCCTGTACCCTGTGTGTGAGGGTGCTGTGTACTCCAACTGTGGTGTTGGTGCAGTCATTGACCCTGTGTATCCTTTGTCTCTCTCCCCCCTTTCTTGTTTTGTCATCCTGTCCTTATGTGCATTAGTATCACCGGGAGGAGGAGCACAGGCAGCACCGACAGCGGGAGCTGCATCCCACAGGTCCCTGGAGGCAGAATCCACTGACGCTGAGGGCACCAGTGGGACGAAGGACGAGGGGAGCACCGCGGCAGAGACTGGAGGGGAAAATACATATTCTAATACCTCCTCCAATGGAAGCTCCCTGGTGGTGGCGGACACCTCTGTGACCACCCCAGCTACAGGTACAGCTGCCAACCCCATACCAGCAACGTCGTCCCAGCAGCACCTCAGCGAGTTGTCCGTGCCTGCTCACCAAGGAGGGTGGGCATCTCCTTTACTCCTGGCACCTTAGGCCCTACCCCAGTCAGCCCTGCTGCCCTGAGTAAGGAGGCTATTGACCTCCTGAGATCCATCTCTGTAGGGAAAACAACCATTGTGAATGCCATCCAGCGGATGGCCGCCCAGATGCAACAATCTAATGCATTCCTGGAGGGCATTCACACTGGATTAGCGATCCAACAGAGATCGATTCAGGCTCTGGCCTCCTCTCTGATAGCATCCATTGTCCCTGTTTCTACCCTCCCACCTCCAACTTCCAACTCCCAGTTCCATTCTCCTCAACCCCAACCCATCCAAAGCACACAGCCAGACTTGCATGCACACAGGACAACACCCAAGAGTGTCACAGGCAAACACAAGCACCACACTACATCCCACAGGCACTCACACAAACACCATTCAGTTGCAGACACAACAACATCCACTATTTCCACTGTCTCCCCCTCATCCTCCACTTCCCACCTAGTTACGACCACACTCACACTTGCATGCACTACATCATCATCCAGTACCTGCATCATCACCCCACCATGCAGAACACACACCTTACTGGCAGACACCCCCACAACATCCATGCACATGTCCCATGTGTCCCCTCCCACCGTGTCTGTCCCCCCTCCTAGGGTACACAAATGCAAGCACTCAGCCACCCAACAGCCATCCACCTCACAAAAGCATACAACCCATGCACCTGCACCCAAATCCAGCAAACACCTCCAACAACCACTCCCTCATCATCCACTCGCATTACTTCTCTTCCCACCCCAATGTCCCTAAAAAGATTTTCCTTTCCACAATTGACCTCTTCCCTACCACCAGTCTTGCACATATTGTCAGGGTATCAGGAACCCACCCAAGCACCTCAGCCAAACAGTCCACGGGCTAAGTTCTATCAGCACCTACTCGTGGTGGAAAGGATTCCAGGCCACAAATACTGAAGGGGAAGGAGCCTGCACCAGCCATCAGCAAGGGGAAGGAGCCTGCACCAGCCAGCAGAAAGGGGAAGGAGCCTGCACCAGCCCGCAGACAGGGGAAGGAGCCTGCATCAGCAAGCAAGAAGTGGAAGGAGCCTGCACCAGCAAGCAAGAGGGACAAGGAGCCTGCACCAGCAAGCAAAATGGGGAAGGTGCCTGCACCAGCAGCTGTCACAGAGCCCCCTCTGCCAGCCATCAGTGAGTGTCTGTGATGAGCAGGAACCTCCCACTACCACCACCACCACAATGAAGCCATCACAGGGTGCAGGGGCTGAGCAGGAGCCTCCCACTACCACCTCCACCACAGTTCAGCCATCGCCGGGTGCAGGGGCTGAGCAGGAGCCTCCCACTACCACCACCACCACAGTGCAGCCATCACTGCCGGCGGACGCCATGTGATCCAACCTCCATGGGCTGCTGTGTGGTCTGTCCCCTCCAGAACCAGTGGGGTATTCACCCACCTGAGAGACTGTGGCCTTGCACTCCCCAGGACCAAGCACAGCGCATGTTGCCCCCTCCAGAACCAGTGGGCAAGTCACCCACTCCAGAAACTGTGGCCCATCACTCCCCAGAACCAAGCACTGGGCATGTTGCCCCCTCTAGAACCAGTGGGTAAACCACCCTCTCCAGAAACTGTGGTGTTGCACTCCCCAGGACCAAGCACAGGGCATGTTGCCCCCTCCAGTACCAGTGGGCAAGTCACCCACTCCAGAAACTGTGGCTTTGCACTCCCCAGGACCAAGCACAGGGCTTGTTGCCCCCTTCAGAGCCAGTGGTCTTGTTTCCGCATCCAGCTGAGGAGCCCCCCTCTCCCTGAGGTACCTGCCTATTTGCCAACTGATGCCCCTGCAGTGTTCTCTCTGTATTGGTGCAGGTAACGAGTGGGGTCTTGGACTTTGCCCTGTGGCCATGTGGCCCCTGTGAACTGAGAACTTGGCAGTGACTCTTTTTTGTACATTTGTACATATCTGTTTCATTGACAAATCATATTATTAATTTTGTGCTGATCTTATTACAATCACTTTAGTCAATTCCTATTGTCCTTGCATTATTCAGCCGATTTATTGGGGATAAATTGTTTTCTTGTGCAGCTGGTTGTGTGTATGGTGTGTGTGTGTGTGTGTTTGAGGTGTGTGTTGTGCGTGTGTGTGTCACTCACATTTCCCCCCCCCCCCCTTGTGTGCTAGGCGGCTGTACTCACCTTCGTATTCTTCGCCGGCGTTGGTGTTCGTGGTGGAGCATAACGAGAAGATCAGCAGGAATACTTGCAGAGCTGTAATTGCTCTACTAGCTTCAATGTTTAATTAAATGAACTATTTCCTACTTTGCCAGATGCCTCTTTTTTCTTGTTTTTTAAGATAAATCCTCATCTGAGCAACCACAGACATTGGAAACAGTTAATTCCTAAATGACATGTGGGAATGTGCTACATATTAGGGAGCAGTTAAACCTCTTTACTCCACAGATTTTGAGTGAAGTGGGAAAACAGAATAATGTGAAAAAGGGATGACTCCCTGGGACAAATGGAGGATATTGAGGCAATTCAAGTTAACACAAACTACCAAGGCACACTGCCATAATATATCATGCACTGTAGTAGGTATAAAGTGTGCATAATGGGCCTGATTGCTGCCTACACCTGCTGCCTGTTTTGAATTACATGAGCCTGTAGAAGATATTGATACACAGCTTTCGTTTTCTTGCAGACACATCCTCTACTAACTATATGACCAACCAGGGCATCTCCATTATGACCATGATAGAGCTACAGCTGTTCAGGTTACATTTACCTAACTACAAACTACATCAATCAAACAGTTTTCATGTCCACATAGATGCTCTCCCCGAATCCGTGCTAGAGAACAAGAAGAGAACAAGAAGAGATGAGATGTGGAAGGACCCGTAGCAGTCCTAAGGGCCAACAGAGAAGCGGAGCAGCCAGCCACGCTCAAGGAGGTGCCTGGCTCACCCAGGTACGCAATCATCTTCTGGGGTCTTTTTCAGCCGTGGCTCGCTGATTCACAAGGGGCGGGGGGTGTGATGCACTGGGTGGGAGGGGGACACATTTAAATAAAAATAAAAATAAAAACTTACCTGTTCTGCCGCCACACTGTGCCGCTCCTCTTTCCCTCGTCACTGCAGGCATGCACAGGCTGCCAGCCTGCCCCGTGACCAATCCTGAAGCTGCTCAGAGCAGCGATAGGCTTGGCTGGGAGAACCAAGTAAAGGCGCTCCCAGGCAGACTGGGACCTTGTGCCTCTTCTCTCCAGCCTGGCAACACAGTGTCAGGCTGGAGAGAGCACACTGTGCATTTGTGTTTGGCCGGCCTGAGATGGCCGGCTAAACACACATGCGCACTGAGGGGTGCGCACAGTGCCCCGCCCCTTTCACAACTAAAGGATAATAAACATAGTTTATTATCCTTTCCTTGTAAAAGCTTTGAAGCTTCTGCTGGTAAGGGGGGTGATGCTCCTCCACCCTAATGGGGGAGCTGCCAATGGCCTTTTTAATAAGGGAATTCTGGGATGGGAGGCAGGTGGTAAATTTGGGTCAAGCAGAGGAGGCTTACTTTCACAACGGTAAATGTAGGGAGCACTGATGTTGGGAATGTGTGCACCTGACTTTAATTTCCACTCTATTCCCTCTTGAACTAGTGAGGCAGGATGCCTCATCGACACTCTGACACCACGAAAAAATCGCTAAAAATTGCATGCGTGAAAGGGAGATGTACACAGGTAGCACAACAGGCTTGGTTTCAGGTGAGCATCACTTACTAACAATAAAAAGGGTAGGTGATAGTATGCAGATAAAAAAAACTTACCAGTGGCCTGTTTTCTTCTTTCGAGGCTGGTAATCAGTCCCCTGGGCCCTGTTGACAATTTACGTGAAGGGGAAAAGAAGTAGCCTTGATATACATCTGTGTCTTCCCTAGCAAAAATATCCAATGAAGCTACAAACATATATCAAGAATCTAGTGGCTCACATTGTATCCCGTACCAACAACAATTACATTCCCATGAGGACACTCTCAACCTGGTCTAGACAGTGAAGATTCAATGGGAAACTCATAAAGACATGAATGGGTGCACAATTGCAATGTTTCCCTCTCTCCTATGCTTCAAAGTCATACTACAATGGAGTATGGCTAGCGGGGCTAGCAAAACCTCCCAGAAAGGTGTTACTTTTTGCTTCACCGTCCTCTGTGGGACATGTTGGACTCTCTCTTACTCTCTCTGCACTCTCTGGAGCTGATGTCTCCGCTTCTCTCAAAGAAATTAGTCATATTTTTGTAGTTGAACAGACTTAAACTGAAACCCCTGAGGTGAGATTTCCTTGATCAACAGAGCTCAATACCTTCTCAGAAGGTATTTATTATCTCTGATTTTTACGACATTTTCGGTGAGATTTGCATAGCCACACAGAGGGGCATATTTATACTCCGTTTGCGCCGGAATTGCGTCGTTTTTTTTTACGCAATTCCGATGCAAAACTAACTCCATACTTATACTTTGGCGTTAGACGCGTCTAGCGCCAAAGTCCATGGAGTTTGCGTCATTTTTTAGCGTGGACACCTACTTTGCGTTAATGAGATGCAAGGTAGGCGTTCACGTCTAAAAAATCGACTCCGAGGCATGTGCGTCGGATTTATACTCCCGGGCAAAATTCACGCCCGGGAGTGGGCGGGTCAAAAAAAATGACGTACGGCCGCTTTTGCGCCGTTTTTTAGCGCCTGCAAAAGGCAGGCGTTAAGGGACCTGTGGGCTCTGAAGGAGCCCAGAGGTGCCCTCCCATGCCCCCAGGGACACCCCCTGTCACCCTTGCCCACCCCAGGAGGACACCCAAGGCTGGAGGGACCCATCCCAGGGACATTAAGGTAAGTTCAGGTAAGTCATTTTTTTTATTTTTTTTTGTGGCATAGGGGGGCCTGATTTGTGCCCCCCTACATGCCACTATGCCCAATGACCATGCCCAGGGGACAGAAGTCCCCTGGGCATGGCCATTGGGCAAGGGGGCATGACTCCTGTCTTTGCTAAGACAGGAGTCATTTCTATGGGGGTTGGGAGTGAAAAAAAATGGCGCAAATCGGGTTGAGGCGAAAAAATTGCCTCAACCTGACTTGCCCCATTTCTTGACGCCCAAGCCCCATATCCCCCTACGCCGGCGCTGCCTGGTGTACGTTGTTTTTTTCCACGCACACCAGGCAGCGCCGGCGGCTAACGCCGGCTAACGTCATTGATTAAATACGGCGCCCGCATGGCGCTTCAGAATGGCGTTAGCCGGCGCTAATTTTTTTGACGCAAAACTGCGTTAGCGCAGTTTTGCGTCAAAAAGTATAAATATGGGCCAGAATGTCTTGGGGAACTGAGATTGTGGCATAAATCTGAGAAGTAGTGGGACTCCAAAGAAATGGCTTGGAGGGCTTTAGGCGTACCCAGTTCAATCATGAAAAGGATAGATGAAGAATGAATAAACCATGTTTTCCCTGCATGAGAAAATACAAAGATGTTTCATAAATAGCTACATTCAAGAATGGTTACAGTGGTGTGAAACACAGTAGATGTGCAACTATGAATAGCACAGCAGCCACATTGGCACCAGTGTTAGGATTGTGAGGGGCCTAAATCACCCCAATTCTTATCATTTTTGTTCACCAAATAAGGTGGTGTGTGATGGTAATATCTTTGCTTGTATTAGGGCCCACAATGGCCTTGCTATGTCGCTGGAATACAGTCTGCTGAACATAGTTTCAGGATATTAGAATATTGCTCTGCTGTAGGACACTTATAGCCCGGATGTGGAGACTGAATCTGGAACCTAGAAGTGCTTGGAGCTGAAATGTCAGGTAGCAGAGGACAACTGATATTAGTGACTAATTCCTAGTTAATCATTGAAGTACTGTAGATAAGGTTGTATTAAGTGTATCTTTGTGTGGTCTGTGATATCACAGCCATTCTAATGTGACATGGCATTCTATCGCTGGCAAGGCATTGCATGGTTCCAGGCAAGACAGTTCTGAGTTGTGCCAGGATCGGTTGCAGTTTCAATCTTGAAAAACAAGACAACTTACTTTATGCCCAGGGGGTCCTAAAAGTAGCTACGGAGGATGAGATCCACCTTAAAAGACTCCAGATACCTGCCCCATTGAGTTAGTCAAATAGTGATTAACCAGCACTGGCAGATATTTTGCTGCAAAATTTGGGGCAGCAGAATTTGGAGTCAAAAGAAGATTATTGATTCAGGAAGTGCTGGGTTGGCAGAGCAAGGTAAAGTCTGGTTCTGCATATGTTTTAGTTTTTCATATAATTTCTTATATTCCCATTTTGTGATGCTATCCATCTTGCACTGTGGTGATCGTGTAATTGCAGCTCATGCTGCAGCATGATAAAACAATTAAACCGGTGATCTACACAAGCCTCACTGCATGCACTGCTGCATAAACAGACAACTGTGGCCGCAACTCTGCTTGAGCCTTGCTACATGTGTATTTTTAACTGTCCCATGCAATTGGAGCTGCGTTGATTTGGGAATTTGAATACTGCTGCCAGGGTTTAGGTGGAATGTTATTGGTGATATAATTTCAAGCAATGATAAATAAGGGTATTGAACCTGAGTGACTCTACCATTCATACAAGGGTGTTCTATCTTGGTGATTAAATTAAAAGGGAGGAAATAAATAAAGGTGAACTTACCAGCATTGGATTAAACTACAGCTAGACAGGCGCAAACTGTGGAGATGTTGTAAAAAAACATTGTGATTTGAGGTGATAAACAAGGAAGAAGGACTATGAGTCTAACTGTAAGAAGTCATGGAGATAGTAGAAAGAGGGCACTGAGATTCTAGTATGTTATTCTTTTATGTTCCTGGTTGAGCTAAAAGCACAAGCTGGTGACAACAGTGACTACTTGTGTTCTGTTATTTATTTGTGTTACCATTGATGATGGCTAATTTTGTTGTTTTATTCTTTTGTTTTCTTAGTATATTTTACTGTGACATTTTATATATTTACTGTAAGAATGGCAATGCAAATGATTACTGCTCCTCCAATGTTTCTACAGGATCCAGGGTCCCTTGTTATGCCATGGGATTATTGGAGGTTTTTCGATAGGCATTTAAAGTCCATAAGAAGGGATGATTTGCCCACAAAAAGAATATGTGCTTTATTGAAACATAGACTTGGAAAAGAGGGAAGGACATTTTTTGTGCTGCATACTGGTGAAAGTGGGATAGGTGATGGGTTAGATGTGGAGGAGGGACCCGGTGATGAATATACTGTGGCCCTGAAGGTGTTAGGGGAAAATTATGGGCAATAACCACGGATTGTGGTGGAAGACTACACATTTTTTTCACGTGCTCAGCAACAGCTGAGACAATAGAGCAAAATGTGGCTGTGTTGAGAATGTTATCAGTTTCTTATACATTTAAGAGCTTACAAGAAGAATTACACAAGATCAAATGACAAATAGACCAAACAATCTTATGATTCAAGAGAAGCTACTACAGTTGCAAAAACACATCTTTGGGAAGAACTACAGCCATAACACGATGCATAGAGAATACTATCCATTATATAAAAGAATTGAATGAGGATCAAGGGAAGGACAAGTTGGAGGAAAGTGACTTGAATTCAGTGCAGAACGGTGGTGATGTAAAGAAGGGAGGATTTAAAACAACAAGCAAGGAGGGTGGAGAGTGAACAAAGAGTCTCAAAGTGCTGTATCTAGGAAACAGTGTTAAAGATGTGGAAGCACACGCCATTTATCAGAGTCTAGAACATGTCAGGCAATAAATGCCATAAATGCCAAGTGCCATAAATGCAAGAACATGGGTCATTTCTCAAGGGTGTGTAAAATGGGAAGCAAAAACGCTAACAAAAGCAATGTGAATCTTGTTAGGGAACATTATAAAGAAGAAGAGGATGATGACGGACACTCTTAGTGATGACACTGAAGTATTGGTGGTGTGTGGGGTTGAAGAAAGTGAGACCATTGGAGAAGGAGCATATTCTCCTCCAAAGTGTGATATTGGTATTGATGGAGTGGAAGTGCTAGTGTGGGAGGATGTAATGTCCCCAAATGCTTTAGTCGACAAAGCTACTTGGATGAGTTTGGGCAAGTCAAGCAAATTGATTCCCAGTTATGTGGAACCACAATGATGTTGCAGAGTGAAGCTTCCTGTGGTAGGCTATTTTATAGCAGATTTAGCTTTCAAAAGTAGGAGTGCAAGTGAAAAAGTGTATGTCATCGAAAAAGGAAAAAACCTTGTTGGGGTGGAAACAACGAGCTTTGGGAATCATATTGGACCCAAATCCTCCTGATATTGTTAACAACTTAATCTGCTGTACAAAAGAGGAAAAATGTGTATCTTAAGTAATTTTCCCAGAAATGTGGATGTTTAAGGACATTTAAACATCGCATTATCTTGAAAGAAGGTGCACATCCAAGAGGCTAAGTCCTCTAATTTAGTCAAAGAAATTGAAAGGAAAGATTCAAATGTGTGTTAATCTTAGAGATGTGAATGAACATATTTGGCTGGATAGGCATCCCCTCCCCAAAATCAATGAGATGTTGATGAATGTAAGGAATGCCAAATAATTTACTACACTGGATCATTCCAGAGCCGGTCATCAGGTGCAATTCAATTCAGAATCTATGGGCGTAACACCTTTATTATACCTGAGGGAGCATACCAATTCAAACGCATGCCTTTCAGGCTGGCTTTGGCATCTGCCATGTTCTAAAGGGTCATGCGGAAAATGTTGTAGGGATTATCCATGGTGTTGGTGTTCCAACATAATATCTTGGTGTGGGGTGAAAATAAAGAACATCATGATGTGGTGCTGAGAAATGGCGGAAGAGGCAGGATCGAAACTAGATTTGGATAAATACAACTTCCATTATCTAAGGAAGAATAAAACCCACATTGCGGTTAATTGATGCTGTGGAGAATGTTTCTACACCAAGAAGTAAAGGACAATTGAGATCCTTTTTAGGACTTGCAGAGTATTATTCCAAGTTTGTGGCACATTTCTCTGATAAGGCACATACATTGCATACGTTGTTGAAGAAAGGGGCAAAGTTTGAATGGTCAGGAGGACGTCCACAAGCATTTGAAAGTATAAAATCTGCAATAGTGAATGCCAATGTACTGGTGCATTTTGATCCAGAGAAAAAGTCCATTGTTGTTATGGATGCTAGTTGTAATGGACTAAGTGCTATATTAATACAATAACATAAGTGAAGCAAACAAGTGATTGCATTTGCCTCAAGAACTCTGAAGGGAGCGGACGCCTTATATTCAGATGGCACAAAGGCCATGTGGTCAGAAACTCGTCTCTCAGCAGGCTGGCACAGACCAGTCAGTCCTGTACTGAAGGATTGGTTAAAATACAGGGGGCATCTCTAAGATGCCCTCTGTGTGCATTTTGTAATAAATCCAACACTGGCATCAGTGTGGGTTGATTATTCTGAGAAGTTTGATACCAAACTTCCCAGTATCCAGTGTAGCCATTATGAAGCTGTGGAGTCAGTTTTTGACAAACTCCCACACCATATTCTTAATATGGCCACACTGTACTTACAATGTCTAAGATTGAACTTAGACACTGTAGGGGCATATTGCTCTGGCAGCTATGCCCTCACCTGTGGTATAGTGCACCCTGCCTTAGGGCTGTAAGGCCTGCTAGAGGGGTGACTTACCTATGCTACAGAGAGTATTTTGTGTGCATAGCATCCTGAGGGGGATGCCATGTCGACTTTGCCTTTTTCTCCCCACCAACACACACAGGCGGTCATTCTGACCGCGGCGCCGCCCGCCATGCGGTCCCCGCCATTTGGCCGCTCCCCAGTCAAAAGACCGCGGAGGCCATTCTGGCTTTCCCGCTGGGCCGGTGGGTGCCCGCCAAAGGAACGCCCGCCGGCCCAGCGGGAAAGGCCCTGCAACACAGAGGCCGGCTCCGAATGGAGCCGGCGGAGTTGCAGGGGTGCGACGGGTGCAGTTGCACCCGTCGCGATTTTCACTGTCTGCTATGCAGACAGTGAAAATCATGCTGGGGCCCTGTTAGGGGGCCCCTGCACTGCCCATGCCAGTGGCATGGGCAGTGCAGGGGCCCCCAGGGGCCCCACGACACCCGTTCCCGCCATCCTGTTCCTGGCGGTAAAAAACACCAGAAACAGGATGGCGGGAAGGGGGTCGGAATCTCCATGGCGGCGCTGCAAGCAGCGCCGCCATGGAGATTCAGCCCAGCCAGGGGTGATCCCCTTTTCTGACCGCGGCTTTACCGCCGCGGTCAGAATGGGCACTGAAGCACCGCCAGCCTGTTGGCGGTGCTTCCGTGTCCATCCACCCTGGCGGTTCATGACCGCCAGGGTTGGAATGAGGGCCACAATCTGCAATGGCAGTGTGCCTGTGTTAGGTGAGGGGTCCCTTAAGGCGGCACAACACATGCTGAAACCCTTAGGGACCTTCCCTGGTCACAGGGCCCTTGTACCACTGGTACCTTTTACAAGGGACTTATCTGTGTGCCAGGGGTGTTCCAATTGTGGGAACACTGGTACATTTTTAGTGAAAGAACACTTGTGCTGGGGCCTGGTTAGCAGGGTCCAAGCACACTTCCCATTCAATTCAGCACCAATATCAGGCAAAAAGTGGGGGGTAACTGCAACAGGGAGCCATTTTCCTACAGTCACCAAGTGTCCTGAAGCTGAGATAGCAGAATGTAACAAGATCAACATTATTCCAAGGTGAAAAAACTAATAATGAAGGAAGCAGTCAAAGGCGAAGTGTCCGTTCTAGAATGAAACCAAAAAAATATGACGATTTAGTATAATTAAGTAATTAGTTCTGAATATTATTTTGCCACATAAGTTACATAGATGTCCAAGTGTGCAATAGTTGTGGTAAAATTATATTGTCTAACTAAAAACAATAATCATTTGGTTTCTTTAGAAGGTGAAATGTATTTAGTGTATCATTGAGTGTATATGTGTGGTATGTCATATCACATCCATTCCAATGTGTCTTGGCATTCTATTGTTGGTAAGACATTGTATGATTCCTGGTACAACAGTTGGTTGTGAGTGTGCCCGAGGTTGCTTGCAGTTTCTATTTTAAGAAATGAAACATCTTAAATTACACTTGTGTGGTTTTAAAATATATATACATGTTTTAAATCAATGCAGCACCAACCCATTAAGCAGAAATGTTTGTAAAAGGTAGCAGTTATTCATCCAGCTGCTGGGTAAAGAGTGATTTTTTTTTAATTTCATTTGTCCGCTAGCTAATTAGCAGAAATTATTTAGTATTTGGAATGCTCTCTTAAAATAGCAGAACCACTTCACTTTTTACCTGGCCACTGGCTAGAAAATGGAAATCGTACACTGTTTGACTGACAGCCGTGCAAATAGCAGAAAAGCTTCACTTTTTACCCAGCTGCAGCCTATGTAGTAGGGATTCTGCACTGATCAGCTGATGGTCATGCAAATAGCAGAAAAACTGCATTATTATCCGATCACTACTAAGCAGTAGAGATTCTGCACTGCGTGGCCAAAAGCCAAGCAAAGAGCAGAAAAATGTCATTATTTACCCAGCTGCTGAATAAATAGCAGTGATTGTACACTGTTTGGCTGGCGGCCGTGCAAGAAGCAGAAAAAAGGTTACTATTCACACAGCAGCTGGCTAAACAGTAAAGACTCAGAACTGTCCGATGGTGACCATGCAAAGAGAAGAAAATGCCACTGTTTAACCAGCTACTAATCACCTAGTAAAGATTCCACACTGTCTGGTTGACAGCCATACAAATAGCAGGAAATCTTAAATATTTTTCTGGATTCTGGCTAAATAGTAGACATTTTACACCGTGCAGCTGGCAGCCATGCAAATATCCGAAAAACTTCAGTATTTACCCAACCGCTGGTTTAAAAGTAAAGATGCTGCACTGTTCTTGCAATAGCTGTGCAAATAGCCCAAAAACTTAAATATTTACCCATATGCTGGCTGAAAAGTAGAGATTCGGTGAAGCTCAGCTGACAGCCGGGCACAAAGAGGATAACTTCACTATTTACCTGGTTTTTGTCGAATTAGTTGAGAATCTGCACTGTTTGAACAGCAGTTTGTAGAAAACTTCACCCTTCCCCAAAGTTGCCAACGTCGTGTCCTTGGGGAACCCTTTCCTCTTTGACAGTTAGTTACCACCCCAACTCAGGGGTTGTTAGATCATCAATGGTTTGTGATAACAATTACACTCAGAAATACCCAATAAATTCCTTTCCAAATTGAAAAAGAGGGGGAGGAAATTCATTTCAGGAACACTCCTATTTACAATTCAGAAACAGTTGCATAGGTCCTTTTACTAGTCTAAAGACATTTTCAAATAATAAAAAGGGTTTTGTGCATAATGTTAAGTACTTTGGTGGTCATAAAAATTGTGATTTTGCAACATGAGGTCCTTGGTACTAAGACTACCTTAGATGCAGGTACTAACATATAGGTCTAAAAGTCCCAAATGTTTGAATGTTTCTAAGATATTTTGACAGCCATGGCACAGAATGCTACTACATTTTACCATGTGCCAAGACTTTGCGACTTGGGAGGCCATTACGGATCTGTCTTGCGCTCAACAAATGCTCCTACTATTTTTCGTTTACCTGTAGATGTGACAAACAATAAATATGATTGGAACCTTTGATAGACCAGTTACAGCTGGTTCCTCTTCCAAGCTGTATACTCCTATGGCTCACTCTTACTTACAAAGCCATGAGAATGTACAAGGGCCAGATGTGTGATTACCAAACGGTTCTATGATATAAGAACAACTCTTTTTTCTGCAGCAAATCATTATATATTGGAAATATCAATTCTGTTTCAGTTCAATTAAACAAATCAAACTGTCAGGGAGACCAGATCCTTGGGGCCTGCGCACGTTCCCAACATGTCCGCCACTAGACAGCTCGAAAGCTCCGATAGATATACCACAGAGCCTGAGAGAGTCCAAGTGGAGGAAAAGGGGATTAGGAAGGGAACAGCTGGGAAGGAGACCTGTAGGAAGCATGAGGTTAAACAACACAATGTCAAGATATAATCACATTGACTTTCAATAGACTATGGTTCTAAGAGTTCTTATACTGTAATCATGGATAAATTAAGAAATGACTATAACTAGACCTCAAGAAATCTAGGTACCTGGAAAAATCAAGAATGGGTTAATACAATGTTTTATATGAGCTTTTCAGGAAATATCACATACTGTCTACAATACAAGAACCTTCATCAATAATGTTTCAGAATAAACATTGCATTTTTACATGAGGACAAAGGCTATCTGAACATTCCCTGGAAACAACAGGAACTGTATTAGGAACTTAATATGCATAAAGAATGTAGCACTTTGAATTAAGCATTTCAAAGAAATCCAAAAGCTCTGGATACATGTGTGCCCCTCAACAAAAACGGCACACCAAAGTTTTCAATGTCATGAAATGATCGCGCTCTGCCGATCTAAAAGCCAAGCGTTTTATGCCAGGGTTGAATCACGCACTGTGCCGATTCGAACAAGAATATGCAAATGCCATGAAAGGATCGTGCACACTGTTGCCGATCTGAATGGCAAGTTTACATGTTAGAAATTAATTGCGCACTCTGCCGATTCGAACAAGAATATGCAAATGCCATGAAACGATCGCACACACTGTTGCCGATCTGAATCCCAAGGTTTACATGTTAGAAATGAATCGCGCACTCTGCCGATTCGAACAAGAATATGCAAATGCCATGGAATGATCGCGCACACTGTTGCCGATCGGAACACCAAGGTTTACATGTTAGAAATGAATCGCGCACTCTGCCGATTCGAACAAGAATATGCAAATGCCATAAAATGATTGCGCACACTGGTGCCGATATGAATGCCAAGGTTTACATGTTAGAAATGAATCGTGCACTCTGCCGATTCGAACAAGAATATGCAAATGCCATGAAATCACACTCACGCACACAGATTTCACAACTAGGCCTAAAACTCAAATGTCTTTGAGAACGGGGGTCAGGGGCCCAGCCCGACCTCCGCCTTACTGCCCTGCTCAATTTGACAGTCATAAGGTCTATGAGGAGGCAAGGTTTTTGCTTCTCTTTCATGGAACACATTTTCATAGGATGAATACTGCGAGGGCAACCTTACTTCTTTCTCCGCCACAGTGGCTATGTGAGAGTTGCAATGTTTGGCGACTCGAGACGTCTGGAAACATTTCTCATTACATAAGGTGGAAGAGAACACGACTTTCCGTTCTGCCCAGTTAATCTTAGGATTGTGATGAGTTAACCATAACCAATGATATTCCATACTGAGGAGCATGGATAACATCAAAGATGATCTTCTCTTCATGTTTGGTTCTTTGATCTCCCCCATCACAGATCACCGACAAGGGGACAGTCTGAAGAGTTACTGGGCCTCCAGTCAAGAGTTTTCCATCTACTGCTTGTATTATCTCTGGGGTCTTCTTCTTGGTGCATGGGATCCCCCATGCGCAAACCAATTGGGCATCAACAAAGTTCCCGGTAGCCCCAGAATCTACGAGGGCGTTCTTGAAATAGTTATTTTTCTTTACTTGAACTTTAATGCCCAGCTTGAGATGCCTAGATTGTGAAGGGCCCACGGTGACACCCAAGAGCAAACCTTCTTTACATCTTGGGTGATCTAATTTTCCTGCTCGACTTGTACATTGGCTGCAATTTTCGGGACAGGACCTCGTTTGCTCTTTGGTTTGATTGGACAATCTTTGGCGAAGTGACCATTGCGCCCACAATAAAGACATTGTCCGTTCTTTCTACGTAGGTCCTTTTCGTCTTTGGTCAAAGCTCTCCTGATAGTTACGATTTCAATGGGTTCCGGGGTTCTCTCTTTCTGAGTTCTTGATTCTCTATGATTGTGAAGACGCCAGGAATATTTCTTAGTCTTTTTGGGTGTTCCCCGTTGTTCTGCAAGACGATGATCTAATCTCAAAACAAGGTTTATTAGATCTTGACAGTCTGTTGTCTGGGGATCTATCTAGGCAAGAATGTCCTTTTTAACTCATCCTTGAGTCCTTTGTAGAACCAGGCTGCTTGCTTTTCTTCAGGCCAGGATGTCTCTGCTACCAGATGATTAAAATTAGCTAAGTAGCAAACTAGAACTTGGTTACCTTGTCGCAAGTCTAATAGTTCACGAACTGCTGACAATGTCACTGTTCTTCGATCAAACACTCGTTCAAACTCACAGAAAAAAATTCTCCAATTGTAAAGCAGGGGACTGTCTTTACATACAAGAGGTATTGCCCAGGTGGCTGCGTCCCCAGTCAGGTAAGATAACAAGAAGGCCACCCTGGATTAAGCATCAGGGAAAGTGTTTGGTCAACAGGTATAATGTAATTCCACTTGAACCAAGAAAGATTGTGCTTTCAGGGGATCGCCTGAAAACCGTTCTGGAGGAGCCATGGGGATAGCCAAGGGAACGTTGAGGGAAATGTTTGTAGGAGGATTACCTCCTGAAGCTTGAGAAGGAGGACCAGGCCAAGCCACACCCACTTTGTTCCTTCTTTTCTACCCTTTCTTGCAACTGACTCACTCTCTCAGCTAAGTTGGCTGCTATATCCTTAGATGACACTACCACTGCTTGGAGCTGCGTGATAACTTTGACTAGCTCGTCTAATGTGGCCATGCTGAGAACACACGCAAACCAGGAGGATATTAAATTTGTGTGCTCATTATTCTCAATATGCACAAAGAATGATGCACTTTGAATTAAGCGTTTCAAAGAAATCCAAAAGCCCCGGATAAATGTGTGCACCTCAACAAACACGGCACACCAAAGTTTTTAATGTCATGAAATGATTGTGCACACTGCCGATCTAAAAGCCAATCGTTTTATGCCAGGGTTGAATTGCGTACTCTGCCGATTCGAACAAGAATATGCAAATGGCATGAAATGATCGCGCACACTGTTGCAGATCTGAATGCCAAGGTTTACATGTTAGAAATGAATCGCGCACTCTGCCGATTAGAACAAGAATATGCAAATGCCATGAAATCACACTCACACACACACAGAGTTTCACAATTAGGCCCAAAACTCAAATGTCTATGAGAACGGGGGTCAGGGGCCGAGACCGACCTCCGCCTTACCGCCCTGCTCAAGGATCACCAATATAATGAGGGCAGGCCTTGAATATCAAGGTAGGCCTCTGGAACAGGAGCTCAGGAAGTTGCTGCTGCTCTGCCCCGGGACTTCTGAATAGTGAGCATGTGGAGCTGGGCTGGCTCCCTTATATAGAGTCAAGCCCAGCCCACAAACCACACCCAGTCATGCTGCAGGGAAAGCTTCTAGAAGGTCCTAGAAAGGGACCACACCCTAACACACCCAGTAAGCCTGCAGCAATACCTTGCAAAGGAACAGTTATTGCAAACATCAATAATAGTGCTTTTCAAGGTTAAACTCTGCAATGCAAAAGGTTAACATACTGCATATGAACACAATGCATGAATTATGCTCTTGCATAATGACTGGGTTTTTGCATTTTTGTCGCCCGTAGAGCCCACACTGTCCTGATGTTGACACAAACTAAAATACCTGAAAACAATTATTTGTAAAAACGAAAACAAGAAATGGAAATGTTGTATCCCAGAGCCCTCCAAGGACTAGGGTAATTTAATCAAAATAGAAACAATTGCATAGGGCATCTTATGAAGAGACCAATATGCTATGATTGAAAGGCTTCATTCCAATCTCATGACGGAAGTAACAAAAAGTATGGGCCTAGTTTAGAATTTTGAGTACTGAATTAACTCTGTTAGGATGTTGGATGCCAATACTTCTGACATCCTGAAGGACCTTCGCCCACCAATTTCAGAGCTGTCCGCAGGCCCTGTATAGCTCTACAACTCTCTTCCTGTCTATGCATAAACAATTTGAAGGACAGTACAGTGAGACATTATGGTTGGCTACAAAACTTGTGTAAGTTGTTTATATTTAAAAAACAATTTTCCAAAGCAGGAGTTTGTTTTTGAAAACCAAAATAATGTATGACCACACAAACTGAGAGTTTTCTCCCTGGATGACAGGGTCATTATTCCATAACAGACAGGTTTTACTCTAACTAGGGTAGATGGTTTAAAATCTTTCCCATACTTTGTCAGGTCATCATCGTAAAATATTTTATCGAGAAGCCACATGCGAAGAAATGGAACTATTATTATTAATTGAACTGAATGTCAATGGAATATTGTTAGAAATTGTGTCTCTAGTTGGCAGAGGCATGCACTCTGTCAAAGTATGGACACAATCCTAGTCAGTGTAGTCACAACATAACACAAATTATCTTGTGCTCACCTTCTGGTACCTTGGCACAAAGTAGACAGGCATAAATTAGAAGGCAATGTGTACAGTATTTGTGCAATAACTCATGAAGCAACTCAGTGAAAACACCACAAAAAGTACTCCATACCAGTTCAGAAAAATAGATACTATTTATCTGAATAAAGAAAGACCAAAATGACAAGACACTGATATACACAAGTCAAGATATCACTTTTTAGAAGTTTAGGTAAGTCTTAATCCATACAAATAAGTGGTAGTATCTTTTAAAGACACAGTGCTTAGGATGCATCAAAAATAACGATGTAGAGGGCCACAGAGGAGGTGAGGCAGTGGAAAATAAAGCAATGAATCATTTCTTCCAGTGCGGTGGAGGTGATGCGTCGATTCTTTCCTTGCAGTCAATGTGATGTGTCGATTTCTGGGAGCACAGCCTTGCCTACTTACTGCGATGCGGGGATATTTTGATGCCCAGGGATGATGTGTGGAAAATTCAAAAAGCGCTAGGATGATGAAACAGGTACTGCATTGATCTGGGATGTGATGTACAGATTTTTCAGCCACAAACCAGGCACTTCATCAAATTTTGCAGGTGTTGTGTCCATTTTCCGATGCAGTGGATTTTCTCTCTCTGGTAAAGCCTTTGATGGCCCTGAGACTTCTTAAGAGGAGGCATGCTCAGTCCAAGCCCTCGGACATCACTTGTGGGCAAAAGCAGAGTCATTGAGGAGCGGACAGCAGGGCAACAAGCAGGAGGGCAGTCCTTCCAGAAAAGAAGTCCAGATGAGTCCTTTGGGCAGCACAGTAGTCCTTCTGACAGATCCCAGTTGTAGGTCCAGAAGTGTCTGATTTGAGGGTGCCACCGACCCACTATATATACCCAAATGAGCCTTTGAAGTGGAGGAGACCTCAAAGAGTGGTTTTTAAGTGCACCAGGTCCCCTTTCAACCCAGTTCTGCCTGCTTGGAGATCTGTGGAGGGTTATCAGTCCTTTGACTCAGGTGAGGCCACTAGCCTTTGAGGTGTAAGTGAGAGCCCTTCCACCCTTCCTCCCCAGGAAGACCCATCAGTATCCAGATGATTGCAGATGCAGCTGGGTGTTCTGTGTTTATAGCTGTCTGGGTGGAATGCACAAGGGATGTTGTCAGCCAAAACAGACCAGACATGTCTTGGAGACAGGCTGTAAGGCACAGAAAGCAGTAAGTGCAGAGAAATGCCTACTTTCTAAAAGTGGCATTTCTAAAATAGGAATGTCAAATCCAACTTCACGAGGAAGCAGCATTTCTCACTACCATTCCAACCATGACAATTCCTCTCCTTTTAGATAAGAAATTACCACTTAAAAGTATACAAAGGAATTTGCAATGCTGGGCTATGAGATGAACAAGCTTCACAGTAGTGAAAAATTACTTTGGTTGTTTTTCACTACCAGAACATGTACAACTTACAAGAACATGTCCTGTCTTTTACTTACATAGCACCCTGTCCTATGGGTTACCTAGGGCCTACCTTAGGCGTGACATATGAAATAAAAGGGGGATTTAAGGTTTGGCAAGTAGTTTTAAATGCCATGTTGACATGGCAGTGAAACTGCACACACAGGCGTTGCAATCACAGGTCTGAGACATGGTTAGGGGATACTTTTTTGGGTGGCACAATCAGTGCTGCAGGTCCACTCTTTGCATTTAATTTACAGGCCTTGGGCACATGTAGTGCACTTTACTAGGGACCTAAAGGTAAATAAAATATGCCAATAAGGTATGAGCCAATGTTATCATGTTTAGGGGAGAAACTACAAGCATTTTAGTACCAGTTAGCAGTGGTAAAGTGCATAGAATCTTAAACCCAGCAAAAACTAGATCAGAAAAATGGAGGGAGTTAGGCAAAACGTTGGAGGAAGATCGCCCTAAGGCTGTCAGGTCTAACAAATATGAATGACTTTTCCCATTAAATTAGAGAAGAGCATATATGCATCAAAGTCACAGAAGAAAAGAAACACACAAAGATCTTTTTTCATTGAGTTTCTTACAAACGTTATAAGAGATTAGATACAGACTAAAGAGAGACATTTTGTTGCCTCCATTCTTGTGATCTATTGATCAATCCGTTTAATATTCATTTTCCTGCCAGGGGATGTGAATCCACTGTAGAAGTTACACAACTGATTTGGGGTGTTTCTCTTTCAAGTATCATCTTCTATTTGTCGCTAAGCCCCAGCCTTTGTGGTAGGTGATGGTTTTCACAGCAGCAGCAATAGTGCTGGCCCCAAGCAGAAGTATTCAAAACATAGATACATTGAAGCATTAGATCTCATCAACTGGCTGTCTTCTGCCTTTCTGAGTAGTCATCAAGCACAGACAAAAGAGTAGTCCTGCTTAGAATCTTTGACACCTTTAGCAAGAGAAACCTATGACCTACCCTTACTCCTAGCATCTATACCATATTGTTCCTCAGGGAAAAGTAATTATCAGCCTTTTGCTAAAAAGGACATCACAGATTTTGTTTCGGGTAACCTTTTCACTATTCTCCCTTACTTCAGTTCAGGGCCTCCACCCTTTATGCACACGGTTGGAAGGTCAATACACCCCCACTGTGTCTGGAAGCTGGATCTACTCTCCATCACATCATGCAAAATGTTTTTCTCTGGTCCATGCATTAAGGCCCATATTTATACTTTTTTTTGCGCTGCATTTGCGTTTTTTTTTATGCAAAATCGACGCAAACTTACAAAATGCAATTGTATTTTGTAAGTTTGCGCTGCTTTTGCGTCAAAAAATTACGCAAATGTGGCGCTAAAAAAGTATAAATATGGGCCTAAGACTTTCATAACACAAGGTGTCTTACTACTACACACTCAGGGCATATTTACTAAGAGTTTGCATTGCCATTACAATCAAAAGGGTGACACAAAGCAAAACAATCCCTGAAATGGGATTTACTAAGGCTCTGCACAGCCTAATAAATAAAGAGTAACACAAGGCAGTGCAAATTGCAGCTTTGCATCACTCTGTGTTGAGAAAAAGTTCAATGGTTGGCGCTTAGACTTTCTCATGCATTCACCCATGGACTTTGATGCAGTTTGAGGATAAACCTTGAGACAAAATGGTATGTCTTGTCAAGTGAGGCCCAACAAGGAGAAGTATCTGAATTGCTCCTTGTTACTTCTTCTTTCTATGCATGCTGCATTCTGCAGCACACATAGAAAGAGGAAAATGCTTTAAAGGATTTTAATTGTGGGTTAAGGTGCCCTTTTCTACAAAAAAGCATAGAGGTCAGTATATAACAGTTCTATGTGTGGGCAGAAGTGGGGGTTTCTAGGGGTCGGCATAACAATAATCATGAACAAGAACCAGTTAGAAAAATTATCTTATAATACATGTGGCCTAGACTCAATTAGGTGTCATCTTGCTTCTGGTCTTTTTCCTTCAGTTTCAGGTCCTCCTTATCCTCATCCTGATCCTGCTGGATCCTTATCCACCTAGCCTGTTGTCCTGGTCCTCCTAAGGCTGGCACTCCTAATCTTCATGGTTCAGGTCATCCTGGTTCTTCTCGCCCTGGTCCTTGTTGTTCACCTGGTACTACTTGCACTGGTCCTCCTTATTAGGCCCTCTTGGGCTGGGCCTGGTCTTGTTGGTCCTGATCTGATCCCATTGATCCTCTGGCTTAGGTAGTCCTGATTGCCCTGATCCTCTCCATCCCGGTCCTAATATACCAGTTCCCAGTGCTCCTGCTCTATTTGCAACTTCAGTTCTGACCTCTCTGCTTCTCCTATCCCTGTTCCTGGTCCTTCTTATTCTGGTCCTCCTATCCACCTTATCATCCCTATCTGGTCCCAAGTGTTAATGCTCCTAGTTCACTCACTCCTGACGTGACTATTCTTCTGGGTACTCGTCAAACATATCACAATACTCTTGGCCCTTGTCCTCTTGCTTGTTTTTATTGTGGGCAAATATGTCCAATTTATCCTGATCCTCCTTGTTCAGGTCATCCTGATATTAGCTGTTCTTAGATACATAGCTTGGTCATCATGGCTCTGGCCATCCAGGCTTTCCTTGTCCTGGGACTCCATTTTCTCCTTATCCTGGTCCTGCATGTTCTGGATGCCAGGTTCTGACAGTCTGGATCTCTGTGAACCAGGCTTGCTTTTTACCTTGATTATGGTGACACTGGTTCTCATTGCCCTGGTCTTTTTAGCTCTTGTCCTGTTGGCTCTGGTTGCCTGGTTATCTCCTCTCTATTCTTTAGGGCCAGTTCTCCCAGTCTTCCTCACTCTCAGTCTTCTTTGCCTAACAATGGTCTTTTGATTCCTGGTCCTCACAGTGCTTGTTCTCTTCCTTGGTTTGTGCCTACTAGATGTGATCATTTTGTTTCTGATCCTCCTTGTTTGGGTTTTTATATGCCTAATCCTCTTGGGTCTGGTCCTTCTGGCCACTCTGATTCTTTCAGCCCCCCTTTTCCTAGCTCTTTCTTTTCTATCCTGATTCCCTTCAGCCTCATCCACTTAAAATGGTCCTTATTTGTGTTCTGGCCCTCTTAGGTCTTGCCCTCTTAGCTCTTGTCTTCCTGCTTTGGATCATCCTTGTGATTCCTGGCCCTGTACTTTGTCCTTATAGTCCTTCTGGCACTGCACACAATGGTCTGGGCCATCTTGGCCCCGGTTATCATTGTTTGGTTCCTTCTGAGCCTCATCATGTTGGTACTCGTCCTCCTGGACATCAAGGTCAAGTCCTCTTAGTTTTCCTGACTTTGGCTCTCTGGTCCTCTTGATCTTTCTCACCCTGGTTCTGCTACCCCTATGTCCTGGTCTTTCTACTTCACTTGGTACCTTGGGCCCTGGGTCTTCCAGGTACACAATGGACTGTTCCTGGTCCTATTAAACCTCCTAGTATTCTTGATACTGCCCCCCTTTTCTTCCCTGCTTCATCTGGCCCTCAGTTCTATTGGCCTGGAATTTGTCTTCCTGGATCTGGCCCTCTTGGCCCTAGTCTTCCTCCTGCTTGCCCTCATGCTGCTACACAGACTCATGATGACCCATCTTTATCTAGTCCTAGTGGGCCTGACAATCCTATTGCTCATCTTCCTAGTCATCCTGTTCTTAGCCCTGTGTGCTGGGCCTCCAGGCTTTGATCATCCTGACCTTGATGTTCCTACTTCTGATCCTCCTTTTCCCTCTCATCCTGGGCCTCCTAGTTCTGGTACTCAAAGTCCTGATCCTTTTTGCCCTGCTCTTCCTGGTCCACTTCGTCCTTTTCTTCCTGGTGCTAACAGAACTTTTCCTTCTGACTTTAGCTACCTGTGCCCGTGGTATCAGATACCTGGTACTCCTGGCCAAGATCATGCTATTCTTGTTTTTCATACTCTTTGCGCTTCTGGAGATTATATTCACATTGTCCCTGATCCTCTTGGACCTGTCCCTTATAGTTTGGGTTCTCCTGGACCTGATTCTCCTGGACTGACTAACTAGCTATCTTAGTCACCTTGTTCCTGGTCATTCTTGTCCTGTTGTTCTTGTCATCATAAACGTTGCCTTTGACCTTCATAGCCCTTCCTGGTTCTCCCAGTCTTGGCCCATCTGGCCATATTTCTTTGTGGTCCTCTTGGTCCTAGTCACAGTGTCCTGGTTCTCATCACCTGGTTCTCCTCACCATCAACCACCTATCCCAGGTTTCACAGATCCTTGTCCATCTTGCTCCTCATATCCTGGCACTCTTAGGTTTTGTCCACCTGGTTTGAGTTGTCCTTATTCTCCTGGAGCTTTTCCTTGTCCATTTAGCCTCACAGGTACTGCAGCCATTGAGCCAGGTCTGTTTGATCCAGGTTTCCTATGGTTAGATCCTCTTGAGCTTGGTCATTTAGGTAATTGTCCTCCTGCCCACCATTGTCCATTCCACTTGCTCTTCCAGATGCTGGTTGGTCTACTTACCTTAGATCCTCCTCACCCTTGTAATGATTGCTCTGTTCCACTTGGAAATTTGAGCCTTGGTGCCCTAGGGTCTGGGCTTTATGACACTCTTTGCCCTTTTTTGGTACTTCTGGTCATGATCCAGTTAGTTTATCCATTCCTCTTTCTCTGTTCGTCTGGGTGCCCTTTGTACTGCCCTCCTTGGGCTTCCTAATGTCTGCCCTGCTTATCCTAGTATCCTGGACATGCTGGCCATTTCCCTTCAGGTCCTGATCCTGATAGTTCTCTTCAATCTGGTCCTCATACTCCTGGCCCTTATCCTCCTGCTCCATGCCCGCATGGCTCTGCAATAACTTGCCCTGACACAGGATCCTATCTTTTCTTAGTTCTGATGTTCCTTGACCTCCAGTTCATGATAGTTTATGAACTTCTTTGCCCTCTAAATCTGGTCCTGGTTTGGCTGGCCAACATCCCCATGTACTCCTGCACCCAGTCAGTTGGATCTTGGGTCTCCTGTTATACATGCTCCCAGTCCTTCTCATCCTCATTCTTGTCCATCAGTCCTCCTCATCCCGCTCCCCTGGTTTATCTAATCTACTGTTTTGCCCGGTCCTAATTCTTCTGATCCTGGTCACCTTGATTCATGTATGCCTGGTATTAGGTCTGGTATTGATTTGTCTAGTCCTCATGTATGAGTTTTTCTGATGCTCATTCTCTGACCTTGGTTTCCCTAGTTCTCCTAGTCCCTGGTCCTCCTCCTTCATCCTATTCGTACTAGTCCTCCTAGTCTCCTGGCTTGCCTATTCTACCCTGTTTTTTTTTAATCTTATTATGGGCCCCTCTATCATGACCAGCATTGTAAAGGTCCAAACGAGTGATGTGCTCTACATTCCTATGGCACTGGTCCTCCTAGGTCCTATGATGTGATTCATTTAGTTTGTGTCATCCTTGTTTAAGACTGACATTGCTGGACCTTTTGACCCTGGTCCCACTGGACCTAGACATGCTTTATAACCTCCAGGTCATTCTAAACTTGGGTCTCTTGGTCCTGCTAGCCCTGGACCTTTCCAGTTGTTGTCTTCCTGGTCCTGTCATTTTGCTTCTGATCCTTTAGTCATCCTTGATCTCATGCCTGTGAATGTGGACCCCCTGCCCCTGGTCCATCTCTCCATAGGTCTCCCACTACTGGTCCTCTTTGGTCTGTCTACTTGGGACTGTTACTCCTGGCTCTGGTTGCCCTCATCCCTCTAGTCCTGGGTGGTGTGTACAAGCCCTCATAGCCCTTCTTGTCATTATGGTCTAGGGCAGCGGTCTTCAAACTGGGGGGTGGGCCCTAGGGGGGCCTCAAGTGATCCCAGAGGGGCGCCAGGCTCTGGCCAAAAGAAGCATTATGCAGATAACATTACCTTATTTTACCTTGTTTTAGACAACAATTTGTTGCACTTTTTTAAATGTAACAGAACTTAACTGCAATGTTTAAATAAGTCTAGACTTTTTTAAACATTGCCAACTTAAAAGAAAAATTGTGAAAAGGTCTGAGAGGGGCCCGATGATTTTTTTCCCCACAGGGGGGGGGGGGGGTGCAGCATTAAAAAGTTTGAAAACCACTGGTGTACGGCCTTCTGTTCCTTCTACCTCTGGCCCTTCTGTTTCTTTGGGCCCATGTCCACTGGTTACAGATCCCCCTGTCCCACATACTCCAGGCCCTCTTGAGCGTTCTCACACCTGTCTCAGTGCCTCTCATGCTGTTTTTCATTGTCCTGTCCCTAATCATCTATTTTTTCCTGGTCCCCTATAGCATTGCTAACACTGCTCCTCATAGATTGGGTTTCCCTGGGCCTAGATTTTGTCCTCGTCCTTGTGGCTTTGGTCATCGTAGCCATGCAAGTAGTCCACCTCTTGGCCATCATTCTCCTACTGTTCATTCTTCTTCATCAACTGCTTCATTCCCTAGCACCCCCTCCACAGTTGATTAAGTCAGGTACAGCCTCCAAGCCTGTCACACAGAGTTTTTTTAGCTTCCAGATTTGTTTTGCTTAGACGACACTGTCAAACACCGAAATGAGAGCCCAGTAGAGACAGGGCCTTGCTCACATAAAACACTGCTTGTCATGTTTAAAATAAAAACTACCACTCCTAAGATGCATTGTGGAGGTCACTAAAATGGCATGCTGTGTGAAGGGGCCTCTCATAATATGGTACCAGTAAGCATCAGTGCCCTAAACCTACTCTGCTGGGTGAACAGTATGAATAGTATGAAAAAGTGTGTTTTTATTCACAGGAAGCAGAGTGAACTCCTCCTTTGAATTGCCCAGATGCATTACATACCTGTCTCCTGCTTTCATCTTCCCATTCCACAGAAGTCCCAATGTCTCCATGCAAGTACCCCAAAACACTGTGCCCCCTAAACACTGATTACCTACTGGTCATGCCCCTCCTTCTTTTTGCTGCTGCTTGTTGACTGCTGCTGTATTGCCATATGTGAAATAGTAGGCAAGCACAATCCCCATTAAACTGAAGCCTAAGACTAGCACAAGGACTTCCAGAAGAAGTCCCATAAGAGCCCTAATGCAGCATAACGAACACTGGAACAAAAACACAATGTATTCTTATGAGTGATTAAAACATTTAGGTAACATGCTGTAAAATCATGCTCAGTAGTCTTTGCTGGCAGTTAAATTCTCTCTGACTGAAGCACAAAATAACTGTGTGCCATATCCTGACCTTCCCTGTGATTTCTAAATGTCTGGTTTAAAAACGTAAATAACATTCATTTATTTTTTTGTTCAAAATAGATTTTACTGTTTTTTATCTATAAACAGCTTACTTAATTCATGCACTGTAGGAACATATTTATGAGAGCCTTGCCTCATACTTGCACTATGCAATGAGGTACATGTGTAACACTAACCTCTCAGATCTTTGTAGCCATGTAAAGCCACCATGCATGGCTTTGAATGGCTTAAAAACTCTAGAGTAATGGAACGCAGACCAAATTGATGCATTGCATTACTCTGAGCAAGGGATGTGTTACAAAGAGGGTATTCCCATGCAACTCCCATGGATTATTACACATTCCCAGATTTACCAAACCAGGTAAACCTGGGAATGCGCCGAAAAGATGCGCATCCCTGGGAGACGCATAACAAGGAGAAATATCTTGCATTTTGCAGCACACATAGATAGATGAGTATGCCACTAAGGATTGCATTTGTGCAGGAAGGTGCACATTCCTGCACAAAAGCAATCCTGCATGAATGCAATCACCCTTGCACCATGGCAAAAGGGTGCCTGTGTTGGTGCTAGGTAGCCAATTCTGCGCCAGCGCAGGGAGAAAGGATAGACATGCCTTTATGCCTCAAATACAGCACATTCCTGCACTTTCCCAGTGATGCAGTGCAGAACAGCAAGATGACTTGCTACGCTACATTGTGCCACTTTGTCATAAATATGGGACTTATGGGCTCATTTATGAGCCCCTTCTGCCCTGTACCATAATTTTTTTAACTCTACGGCAGCGCAAACCGTCCCCTAACCAGCGCATGGTTTACAAACTGGTGCAACCAGTTTGTATAGCCTTGCACCACATCATACCTGCACCAGGTATAATGTACACAAGGTAGGCATTCCCCCACAAATAGGTCCACAGAAATGGCACAGTGAAATCTGCAATCTACAAGAACCATTCTGAGCTGTCACAGCATCATTTTTTTAGCACCTGCTCAGGGCAGGCTTTAAAGTGATTCTGTGCTGTTTTAAAAGGCCCCACCACTAGATTAGCTGTACTAGCATAAAAATGTTGACTCTAGCCCAGCACTGCTAGGGTTTAGCGTCACAACTGGACACTGTGAGCAACGGAGCAGTGTAGAGTAAATACAACGCACCGATGGCACCGTTAGGGGGGTACAGGGCAGGACAAGAAAACTGATGCATCGATCACGATACGCCAGCTTCTTGTAAATAAGGCCCTTAGCTTTCAACAAACTATTACACATTTGTGTATGCACTTACTTTCACTATTCATGATAATGTAACATTGTAGAGTGTTTTACAATAATTTCTGTGGCTACAATTTCCTTTTGATGCACTGGCTCACATTTTACTGACCTGAATATAGTTTGTTTGCCAGATATTCATAGCGCTGACATTGTATTGTCAGGTTCATGCTAGCGTTTGTAGAAAGAAACGGGCTTCTGAACCGAAGAGTGGTTACTTATTGACATACCGATAACAACAGTTTTAGATGATCTGTCTTCAGTAATGAAGGTCAGTGAGGGTTTAACACGGTGCAAATAAATCCACCTACTTTCAAAAGCTCCACTTGCAATATTTTATTAAATAGAAAATCATGGAAACGAGACATCGCGCTTATGTACACTACTGTAGTCATGTGTTAAAATGGGACTATTTATCACATCGAGAGTTGTTAGCGCATTCTCTGGTCTTGCTGCCATTGTGGCGGCATGAATTATGAGTGAGACGCAACACTGGTTTTCTAAGTAATGAAGATGGTTGGAATCAGAGCTGTATTAAATTAAAACATATTGCCACGACAATGGAAATGCGTTTGAAAAGGAAAACAGATCAAGTGAACTCTGGGTGGGTTTAATCATTCCAAACAGGGTGCTGGATGGAGAAGTTGGCATATTCCTATATTCCTTTCGCAGACACTTCTATCTGCTTTCATTGTGTTCAGGAGATATGGGCGATAACAGAACCCAGAAACTGTGATGTGCCTAATAAATAGCTTGCAAAATTCATTTTTCCAAGAAAATAATGCTTTCTTTGAAGGGAGAACGGATAATTCAGAAAACCTAAGATAACAAAAAAAAAAAATATATATATATATATATGTTTATATATAATCACTGAAAAAAACTAAAAAAAAGCAAAGGTTACAGTGACGTTATAGTTAGGCTGACGTTTTACCCATGCAAAACCATAGAAATTCAGCCGTTAGAGTCATTCCTATAGTTATACTTATGTTAAAAAAAACTATAATTTGTGGCCTAACGTTACTTAACGGAATGAGTTGTAGTTTCTTCGAATAAGTATAAGTATCACTAAAAATACTGAATTTCAATGCTTTTGTATACCTAAAACATCAACCCAACTATAATGTCTCTGTAACCGTTGTTTTTTCAGTGAATGTGTAAGGTTTATTTAAGGTAAAATGATATATAATTACTGTATATAGGATTTTTTTGGTTATGCAGGGCCATCGACAATCTTTTTGCCTCCTGCCTCTTATTTTTTCTGACCTATTGCTGTTGGCTTTTGAACTCTGAGCACTTTACCACTGCTAATCAGTGCTAAAGTGCATATGCTCTCTCTGTAAATT
Organism: Pleurodeles waltl; assembly: GCF_031143425.1. Classification (NCBI taxonomy): domain Eukaryota; kingdom Metazoa; phylum Chordata; class Amphibia; order Caudata; family Salamandridae; genus Pleurodeles; species Pleurodeles waltl. The sequence continues at coordinate 415,128,353 of NC_090439.1, read as the reverse complement.
GTATTGTTGATTGGTTTATCCATGATTGGCATATTTGATTTACTAGTAAGTCCCTAGTAAAGTGCAATAGAGGTGCCCAGGGCCTGTAAATCAAATACTACTAGTGGGCCTGCAGCACTGGTTGTCCCACTCCCGTAAGTAGCTCTGTAATCATGTCTCAGACCTGCCACTGCAGTGTCTGTGTGTACAGTTTAAGTGTAAATTCGACTTGGCAAGTGTACCCACTTGCCAGGCCTAAACCTTCCCTTTTCTTACATGTCAGACACCCCTAAGGTAGGCCCTAGTTAGCCCCAAGGGCAGGGTGCAGTGTATGGTTAAAGTAGGACATATAGTAATGTGTCTTATATGTATTGACAGTGAAATATTGCTAAATTTGTTTTTCACTGTTGCAAGGCCTATCCCTCTCATAGGTTATCATGGGGGCTACATTTAAATCTGATTAAAGTGTAGATTCCCTTTGGGAGCGGATGGACATGTGGAGTTTGGGGTCTCTGAGCTCACAATTTAAAAATGCATCTTTTAGTAAAGTTGATTTTAAGATTGTGTGTTTGAAAATGCCACTTTTAGAAAGTGTGCATTTTCTTGCTTATACCATTTCTTTGACTCTGCCTGTTTGTGGATTCCCTGTCTGGGTCAGTTTGACAGTTGGGCTGGCTGCACCTCACACTAGACAGTGACACAAAGGGAGCTGGGGTGTAGCCTGCATTTCCTGATGAACCATCTGTGCTAGGAGGCAGGGGAGGAGTGGTCTCTTACACCTGAAAGGGCTGTGCCTGTCCTCACACAATGCAGTCTCCGAACCCCTGGTGAGTGTCTGTGGCCTGGCCTGGGCAAGGCAGGATTTCACATTCAAAATAGACTTTACTTTGAAGTGGGCCTACTTCAAAGGAGAAATTGGGTATAAGAAGGGCACCCAAAACCACAGACTTTAGAACACTTCTGGAAACAAGAGGAACATCTGCCTGGAGAAGAGCTGAAGAGCTGAGGAAGAAGAGCTGCCCTGCCTGTGACTGTGCTTTGTGGAGCTATTCTTCAGTGGCTGCTTCTGCCAGAGTAAGAGGGCAAAGACTGGACTTTGTGTGCCTTCCATCTTGTGAAGAAATCTCCAAGGGCTTGATTTAGAGCTTGCCTCCTGTTGTTTGAAGTCTCAGGGACAGTATATACTTCTCTCAGCCAGCACCTGGAGTTTCTGGAGAGACTCCTGCTCTGACAAGTGGTGCCCTATCCAGTCCCTGGGCCCTTGAAAGGAAAATCTGGTGAAAATCCAAGGAATTCAACTTCGGACGACTCCTGACTGATGCCGCTGCTGAGTCCGGTGACGACACCTGCAACCGACTCCGTGATCTTTGCTGGAAAGCGACGACCTTCGCAGGCCCGACACCGCTGCAGCCCCGCCAAAGTCCACGACTCCGTGGAAGTCGCCACACCACGTCTTGACCGATGCCACTCGAAGTACGCGGATTCAACGTTTTGCACAGATGCCGCTATCCCCGACTTCACACAACGGTTTGTTTTCACTCTTCACCAAAGGTATTGTACCTGGGGGTCTACACAACGCCGTGTCCGGCGCAGTTGGTGTCGGATTGTTGGGAAGGACTCCGTCACAACGCCGTGTTAATACCTCATCGAAGCATTTTGTGTTTCTAAGTGCTATTTTTGAGTTTAATCTTGAAAAATTCATACCTTGACTTGTGTATGTCAGATTGTTGTCGTTTAGGTCTTGTTTTGTTTAGATAAATATTCCCTATTTTTCTAAACTGGCGTTGTGTCATTTTGTAGTGTTTTCATTGAGTTACTGTGTGTGTTGTTACAAATACTTTACACCTAGCACTCTGAAGTCAAGCCTACTGCTCTGCAAAGCTACCAAGGGGGTAAGCTGAGGTTAGCTGAGGGTGATTCACTTTTAGCCTGACTAGAGTGAGGGTCCTTGTTTGAACAGGGGGTAACCTGACTGTCAACCAAAGACCCCATTTCTAACACTGTACTTTAATACAAACACCACTGAAGCCGGTGCACAGCAGGGGTTGGTGGCACACCCAACCACATGCTGTGCACAGTAAGATATATATATTTTACCTACCGGCTACATCTATATATATTATATCTATGTATTATGCCTCCATTTGGAGTCTGTTTTCACTGCTTATATATGCCTTACAAGAGTAATGGCACTTTGAGAAAGTTTAAATACATGGACTGCAACTATTACGAACTGTGAGTACTGGTGTTCACGTGTTGAATCCAGAAACTGAAATTTTAAAATGTACAGTGGGAATTATAATAATAAGGAATATAACCGCAGAACCATGAATTATAAATATATATGATAATACGAGAAATGGAAGAATTGGAATAATGACTGCAGTTTATAGATGATTACTAGTACTTCCCTAGTGCATTATGGTATATGGAAGATTTGTGGACTACAGCATCATTTATCAGTTCATTCAAATGATTGCAGTGCTGACTCGCTGACTCTTACCAATGATTAAGGCTGTTGTTCAGCCGAAACGCGTCTGGAAGTAATTAAGCTAAACTATTCAATTTATAATAAAAGACGAATACCCACCACAGTCAGGCTTCAGTTGCTTTTGCTTCGTTGGAGATATATATATATATATGCATATATATATATATATCTTGAAAAAAGTAACTGACCATCTGTAAAGTTATGTGATCAAGCCCCTGGTGGTTTGAAACGCGTTACAACTGATTTACTAACAATGGGACCGGATTTACTAACAACGGGCCGCCCTCCCCCGTCTGATCTCAGATCCAGGGACTGCATTCCCTGGGACTATAAAGTATCTAAAGTATAGAAAACAAGAATTTACAACAGCAAGTAGCTAAAGTTGCAAAATGTGAGAAAGTATCCTCTTTCTAGCATGGTTACCCCCATTTTTGGCCTGTTTGTTAGTCTGCTTTGACTGTGTCACTGGGATCCTGCTAGCCAGGACCCCAGTGCGTATGTTTTGTGGCATACTTGTCAGTATGTTTCACTGTTTTTGTCAGTATGCTTGACTGAGTCAATGGAGTCTTGACAACCAAGACCCCAGTGCTTATCCTTTCTCTTGTTCCAAATTTGTCCTTACATACTGGTAACCCAGTATTTCACTCCAAATTGGCATACTGGACCCCCCTTATAAGTCCTTAGTATATGGTACCTAGGTACACAGGGCATTGGGGTTCCAGGGGATCCCTACGGGCTGCAGCATTTCTTTTGCCACCCACAGGGAGCCCATGCAAGGCTTCTACAGGACTGCCATTGAAGCCTGTGTGAAATAGTGCGTGCACTTTTTCACATCCATTTTCACTGCACCAGGCCACTTATAAGTCACCTATATGTCAGGCTTTCAGACCTTGAAGGCTGGATGCAGAGTACCTATGTGTGAAGGCACCCCTTCACTAGCAGAGGTGCCCCCACGTTGTCCAGTCCCATTTTCCCAGACTTCGTGAGTGCGGGGACACCATTTTAAGCGAGCACTGGACTAAGGTCCACACCTATGTACAGATTCACAATAGTAACTTAGAATATGGCCAAGTAAGGTGTCCAACAACTGGGAATTGTACCCCAATACTGATTCCAGTATTGGTTGCATAATCCCATGCACTCTGGGGGCTCCACAGTGGACCCCCAGTACTGCCATACCAGCCTTCTGAGGTTTTCCAGGCAACCCCAGCTTCTGCTACCACACAGACATGCTTCTGCCCTCCTGGGGCTTAAGCAGCTCAATCCCAGGAAGGCAGAACAATGCATTTCCTATAGGAGAGGGGTGTTACAACCTATCCCTTAGGAAATAGGTATTACAGGCATGGGAGGGGTGTTCTGGTGCAAAACTGGACAAAAGCAAAGCAAACACAAATGATGGACGGAATGCTGAACCAATCAAACATTCACCCCCAGTTACAGACCTGGGTTTAATCAATCAATTATTTTGCTCACCATGCCACCCCAGTTTGAACCCAGCCACATGCAAATCAGTCTTGACCCTGTTCCCCATGGGAACAGTCCAGCCCAAACTGCCAGGCCAGGTTCTCCCTGGACAGGAAACAAGCATCCTGGGACCGGTTTCAGGGTAGCCCAGAGCTCCTCAGAGTTTCCCTGGGTTTTGCCATTTTGGATTCCAAGGTGGTGGGGCACTCTGGGAGCATCTGAGTGGCCGGTGCCAGCAGGTGACATCAGAGACCTCTCCTGATAAATGCTTATCTGGTTAGGTGACCAATCCCCTCTCAGGGCTATTTATAGTCTCTCCTTTGGGTGTTTCTTCAGATTCGGATTGCAAGACTCCAGCAGGAGTCCTCTGCATCCTTTACTTCATCTTCTACCAAGGGATCACCCGCTGGCTGCTCCAGGAACTCTACAAAACTACAACAAAGAAGCAGAGATGACTTCCGCAACATTGTACCTTCAACTCCTGCCAGCAACTGCAACAGTTTCCAGATCATGCATCCTCCGAGGACTGCTTGTCTTCAGCCTGCACCAGGAGAACCCAAGGAATCTCCTGCGGAGTGACAGAGTCACTTTCTTGCTTCAGCAGGCACCTCTCTGCAGCGACGACCGGTGGCTTGGGTCCCCTCTCCAGATGACAGGCATGGATCCAGCAACACAGGGGGTGGACTAAAGTGACACTGACAGTCCCAACATCAGGCTCTCCAACTTTGGTGGAGGTAAGAGCTTGCCTCCCCACACAAAACAGTACCAATCTGCACAGCGTGACTTGCAGTTGCCAAGCCTAGTGTGCATCCTTCCACGACGTTCTTCATGCACACCAGAGCTCAGGCCCCCAGCACTCCATCCTGTGACACTCAGCTTCCTTAGTGGTTCTCTGATGGTGTGGGAATCCTTTGTGTTGTGCTGAGTGGGCCTCTATTGGCACCTCCTTTGTCCCCGAGCTGTGGGACTCTTGTGCATGTCGCCTGGTCTTCTGCGGGCTATCTAAGTTGCTGAGAGTCCCCTCTGTCTCCCCCTTATGGGTAGAGGCCACCAGGTCCCTCCTGGTCCTAGGCAGCGTCATTTTTCACCAACCACGTGTTTTGCGTGTGCCAAGGCTTGTTGGCGGAATCCAGCGACACAAACCAGGCTGCATTCATCCATCCAGCGTGGGACATATTCTTCACCAACCAGGAACCCGCATCTGTCTTCTTTGGTGCATTACTGACTTTGGCCCTCATTTTGACATTGGCGGGTGTCCTGTGCGGCCTGAACCCTGCCGGCCCTATAACGGCTTCCCCACTAGGCCGGGGGGGGGGACAGAGTTTCTGCCTGCTGACCCAGCGGGAAACAGGACCGTAACATTGCAGCCGGCTCCTAATGGAGTCGGGGGAAATGTAGCGGTGCAGCAGGCGCAGCAGCAAATAAAGGCAGTGGAAAGCGTAATGGGGCTGTACATTGGGGCCCCTGCACTGCCCATGCCAAGTGCATGGGCAGTGCAGGGGCCCCCAGGTGCCCCCGAGTTCCCCATTCCGTCAGCCTTCCCATGACAGTGTTTACTGCCATGGACAGGCTGGAAGATGGGGACTCGTAATCCCCAGGGCAGCGCTCTGCCCTAGCAGATTACAACCGCTGGGTCCAGGAATCCATAATTGGTGTCTTGCAGTCTCTTCTGGTTCTTGTTCTTGCATGATCTTCTATCACAACTTCTAGTGTGTTTTAGGAAACTTGCTGTGTTTTACTCCTGCTTTACTGGGCTCTAGGGTGGGTTCTATTACTTACCAAACTTAGCTTTGGTGTTTTCTTACACTTCCAGCACCCCTCTACACACTAGGTGGGAAACTGACTTTCGTATTCCACTATTTTAGTATATGATTTTGTTCCCTCTAGGCCCATTGCATCCTATTGTGATTTTCACTATTTGCACTATTTCCTGACTATTTACTTACCGGTTTTTGGTTACTAGTGTACATATTGTGTAATTTACTTACCTCCTAAGGGTGTATAGTCTCTAAAGTATTTTTGGCCTGTGTCACTAAAATAAAGTGCCTTTATTTTTGCAACACTGAGGCCCTCATTACAACCCTGGCAGTAAATGCTGCTTACTGCAATGCTGCTGGCCACCAACATACTGTGACCGCGGCGGTATTCCACTATGGGTATTATGACCCACACTGAGAAATCCGCCACTATACAGACACCCACACAAGTCCGCCAGCCCAAAGGTCAGTGATAAATAGGCGGTACCAAAACCCACACCGTTATGCCAACAGGAATATGCCCGCAGTATTAGGTCCCACGAATCACCGCGGCGGTCTTTCAACTGCGGTAAGCCATTTGCGGTACACACCGCTGCCTTCAAAATACACACCCACTTACAAAACTACACCACATTGGACAATTCAAACTACACACACCTGACACACATACACACACCACACCCACACACCCAATCCAACATAAAACACACACCCACATTACCCACAACCCCTTACAATGTAAAAAAAGATAGCAAACAGAGAGGGACAAGCCAGGAGCACCCACTCAATCAGAGCCACAAAACACCATCACCCATACACCATCCACTCACCTCACCCCACACACCCTCACACACCCTCACACATACCACTCACACCTCATCCATGGCACCCCAAAGACACCCCAGGTTTTCAGAGGAGGAGCTAAGGGTCGTGGTGGAGGAAATCATCCGGATAGAGCCACGGCTATTCAGATCACAGGTGCAGTAGACGTCCATTACAAGGAGGATGGACAGGGTCAATGCCATGGGACAGCACTCCAGAACAAGGGATGACATCAGGAAGAGGTGGAACGACCTACGGGGGAAGGTATGTTCCGTGGTTGCAGGACATCAGGTAGCAGTACAGAGGGCTGGCAGTGGACCCACACCTCCTATCCCACAACTAACAACATGGGAGGAGCACGTCTTGGCGATCATGAATCCTGAGGGCCTCGCAGGAGTAGCAAGAGGACTGGAATCTGGTAAGTCAAATCTTTACTACTATCACCCTCCAACCTGACTCCCATCACTCCACCACCTCACACATACCCGTCTATCACAACCCACCCATCCCAATACCAAGCCCTGCATACCACAACAATCCATGGACTCCCATCACAGACCTGCATGGACCATACAGGGCAACACACCCATGCATAAGATGGCACACGCAGATACAATAACACTGCATTTGCATCTCCACAGGACCCCTACTCAACGTCACTGGAGAGGAGTTGCCAGCAACATCCAATCACCCCAGAAGATGACCACAGTGACGACAGCAGCTCTGCACGCCTGGATCACGATGACCAACCTGTTCCATCAGGGACCTCTGGACAGTCGGTTACCCTGCCACAGTCCCAACCTACCACATAACCTCCCCCCTCAGGAAACACCAGCACAGCACCCACCCAGCGGGCCCATGCCACTGTCCCCAGGACACGTCAGCAGTGTGTCCACCACTACAGGGACCCCAGGCAACCCCACAAACACAAGACGATCAGGGACCTGGGGTCAGTGGCAGTGGGCACACGGTTCAGGGGACAGAGACACAGGACAACAGGGAAGCTGGGAGGACTGCTATGCGACAGGGGGAGGACAGGCCCAGGGAACCCACTCTCCAGAAGGCACTCCCCAACATACTGGGAGCATACCACCATTCCCAAGAGAGGAGGGGCCAGATACTGGCCAAGTTGCAGGAGCCCCAGTGGCTACATGATGGACAGTACCTGGGAATTAGGGAGGACATCAAACACATCTACACCATCCTGGTCACCATTGCAGGGGTGCTGGCAGACATGGCCAACACCATGAGAGGCAGTGGCACACCAACAGTCCCCTGACATTAGCCACACCGGTGAACAGCCCTCTACCTCCACCGGCGCTAGTGTACAGGAGGCCCCACCACTGGAACAACAGGCCACCAGCACCCCACCCCCTGCAGAAGGAGAACCACCCTGAAAACAGTCCCTGCGATCTAGGCAGAAGCTAGAGAATATTGCCAAGACCCCCACCAGGAAATAAGACTCTCTTGAATGTCACTCTTGTGTCCCACTCTGTCACCCTATCCACCTTGAACAGCCATTACTCCCCTTCCTATGCCCCATTGGACAATGCACCTGTGATACCAAGAGACTGGACTCTAACTGGACATTCCTCCCCCATCGCCTCAGCCCATTGCACATCCCCCTCTACTTCTTAGCACTTAAATAAACACCCTTGGAACAAATACAAATCTGGAGTGTGTCAAATGATTCAAATATGTATTAGTACAACATTATCAATGCATCGCAAGTCATATGTCCAGTTAAATTTACATTTGAATTACCTTTAGTGGGCAGCAGTAAACATACCAAGAACCAGAGTGGGCCACAGAGATCTGAAAATAGAGATGCCAAAGGGTACAGTAAGTGGCCATAGACATAGGGAAATCATGCTGCCATGTACAATATCCAACAGGAAACTGAAATGTAAAGTGAAGTTACAGTGTTTTACCTGTGTGTCACTGGAAGTGTTGCTCTATTATATTATTCCTGTTGTCCACATCTTCTTCTTCTGCCTCCTCCTCCTCACTGACCACAGGCTCCACTGCTGCCACAAGACCATCTCCAGGCGCATCCTCCTGCAGAAAAGGCACCTGGCTTCTCAAGGCCAGGTTGTGCAACATGCAACATGAAACGATGACCTGGCACACCTTCTTGGTTGAGTAGTACAGGGATCCACCTGTCAGATGGAGGTATCGGAATCTGGCCTTCAAGAGGCTAAGGTTCTTTCAATTATCCTCCTTGTTCGCCCATGTGCCTCATTGTAATGTTCCTCTGCCCTTGTCCTGGCATTCCTCACTGGGGTCAGTAGCAATGAAAGGTTGGGGTAACCAGAGTCACCTGTAAATATCGAGGGATACCTGTTAGGCACACACTAACCCCATACCCAGACACCAATTTATACTGGGTGGGGACGTGGGCTCACCTATTAGCCACACCTGGTGCATCTGGAGTTGGCCCATCACATATGGGGTGATGCTATTCCTCAAGATAAAGGCATCATGCACAGAGCCAGGATACTTGGCATTCACATGGGAGATGTACTGGTCTGCCAAACACACCATCTGCACATTCATAGAGTGATAGCTTTTTTGATTCCTGAACACTTGTTCATTTCTCCGAGGGGGGGCAAATGCCACATGTGTACCATCAATTGCACCAATGATGTTGGGGATATGTCCCAGGGCATAAAAGTCAGCTTTCACTGTGGCCAAATACTCCACCTGGGGGAATACGATGTAGCTGTGCATGTGTTTCAGCAGGGCTGACAACACTCTGGTCAACACGTTGGAGAACATTGGCTGAGACATGCCTGATGCCATGGCTACTGTTGTTTGGAAGAAACCACTTGCCAAGAAATGTAGCACTGACAGGACCTGCACTAGAGGGGGGATACCTTTGGGCTGGCGGATAGCTGACATCAGGTCTGGCTCCAATTGGGCACACAGTTCTTGGATTGTCGGCCGATCAAGTCTGTATATTAGGATAATGTATCTGTCATCCATTGTCGCAAGGTCCACCAGAGGTCTGTACACCGGAGGATGTCGCCATCTCATATTCATCCCCAGCGGTCGAAGCCTATGGAGGAAAACGGTGAGCAGAGGGTCATATTTACACATCAATTGAAATAATGATGCATCTTTTCCTTTAAAGAACCTATATGTGAATCCGAGAGTCAGTTGCTGTGCCAATGTCTGCTGTGATGTAGTTAGGTGCCATGCCATCTGCCCCCCTGAAATGGCGGCTGCCTGAATTCTGAGGAGGGACAAGTGGAAATGAGGTAATTCAGCTGGCGTTGTGCACCGTTGCGGTAGGCGGTTGATGACCGCCGCACAACTTCGCATTGATTATCATTGGGCCCTCTGGGTTCCAGGAGCCAATGGCGATGTACGCCGGTAATGACGGTACACACAGCCGCAAACATGACTGCCATTTTCTATCTATTCACTCACTTGCTACCTGTCCTTCAACAGGAGAGGACCTACATTGCAAGGCCTGCTGTGACCTGTGTCTGGAAGCAACAATGGCTCATGTGTCTGGGGAAAGGGCTCCTGCCTTCATTGCAGAGGAGTTGGAGAGACTGATGGATGGGGCCCTACCCCAGTACACGTTACTCTACGGTCCACCAGACAAACAGGTGAGTACACTGTGAGCATGATGCGTGGGCCATGAATGTAAGGAGTGATATGTGTGTAAGGCACATATAGGGGGGGGCTGAGGCGTCCTAGCCAGAATGCTGCATGTATGGTGGTCAATGTATGTGCGTCATGGGATGGGAGGGATCTGGTGGGCCATGAGTGTGATGGTCCGGACGGTTAACTAATTCCCTTTTCTGCTGTCTTATTCCTGCAGGTCAGCGCCAATCAGAAAAAGGGTATTTGGCATGCTATCACCAAGGAGGTGCGGACCCTGGGGGTCTTTGACAAGCAGAGCACCCACTGCCTCAAAAGGTGAGAGGACCTGCGTGGCTGGGCAAGGAAGACGGTGGAGGCGCAGCTGGGGCTTGCCTCCAACAAGGTAGGTGTGCCCGTCGTACCCTGACCCCCCTGATGTGCTGCATCCTGGTAGTGGCCTATCCGGAGTTGGATGGGCACTTGAAGGCATCACAGCAGCCACAAGGGGTGAGTACAGATTCAGAATCATGACTGTGCGTGCATTAAGGTTTACCTGGGTGGGGGATGTGGGCTGTGGGTGCCCCTAGGCCCAGCCGAAGATGGCAGGGTATGTCCCTCGTTGGGTAGGCTCTGAAGCACTCCACCCCAATAGTGTTAGTGGGCATCTACTACTGGGCAGGGTACTGTGGGTTTCAGGTGTGCAGCTAATGACGTTAGGCAATGTACCCCATGGGCTGGTGACTAGCTTAGTAACTGGTAGTGCATGGCCTAGTGCATAGGGCTGTTCACTGTGTGTTGTGTATGCCAACGGTAGTGGTGTTGCTGGCACTCACCAAGTGTATCCTCTGTCTCTTCCCCCCTTTTTGTTTTGTCACCCTGTCCTTGTGTGCATTAGCATCGTCTGGCGGAGGAGCAGAGGCACCGGCGACAGAGGGAGCTGAATCCCACATGGGCCTCGAGGCAGAATCCACCAACGGTGAGGGCACCAGTGGGACGGAGGGCAAGAGGAGCACCACGACAGGGACAGGAGGGGACACCACAGACAGTGACTCCTCCTTCGATGGCAGCTCCCTGGCGGTGGCAAACACCTCTGTGCCTACCCCAACAACAGGTACAGCCGCCAGTCCCCCTACCAGCACCGCCCTCCCAGTAGCTCCTCAGAGTGTTTCCCGTGCCTGCTCACCCAGGAGGGTGGGCATCTCCTTCGCCCCAGTCACCTCAGGCCCTGCCCCAGTCAGCCCTGCTGTTCTCAGTGAGGAGGCTATTGACCTCCTGAGTTCTCTCACTGTTGGGCAGTCAACCATACTGAATGCCATCCAGGGTGTTGAGAGGCATTTGCAAAAAACAAATGCATACCTGGAGGGCATTCACTCTAGTGTGGCGGCCCAACAGAGAGCATTTCAGGCTCTGGCCTCAGCACTGATGGCAGCCATTGTCCCTGTCTCTAGCCTCCTTCCTCCAACTTCCTCTACCCAGTCCCAATCTCCTCAACCTCAACCTATCCCAAGCACACATTCAGACCAGCATTCACTCAAATCAACACACAAAAGTGGCTCAGGCAAACACAAGCACCACACTTCGGGGCATATTTATACTCCGTTTGCGCCGGAATTGCGTCGTTTTTTTTTACGCAATTTCGACGCAAAACTAACTCCATATTTATACTTTGGCGTTAGACGCGTCTAGCGCCAAAGTCCATGGAGTAAGCGTCATTTTTTAGCGTGGACACCTACTTTGCGTTAATGAGATGCAAGGTAGGCGTTCACGTCTAAAAAATCGACTCCGAGGTATGTGCGTCAGATTTATACTCCCGGGCAAAAATCACGCCCGGGAGTGGGCGGGTCAAAAAAAATGACGTACGGCCGCTTTTGCGCCGTTTTTTAGCGCCTGCAAAAGGCAGGCGTTAAGGGACCTGTGGGCTCTGAAAGAGCCCAGAGGTGCCCTCCCATGCCCCCAGGGACCCCCCCTGTCACCCTTGCCCACCCCAGGAGGACACCCAAGGCTGGAGGGACCCATCCCAGGGACATTAAGGTAAGTTCAGGTAAGTAATTTTTTTTTTTTTTTTGTGCCATAGGGGGGCCTGATTTGTGCCCCCCTACATGCCACTATGCCCAATGACCATGCCCAGGGGACAGAAGTCCCCTGGGCATGGCCATTGGGCAAGGGGGCATGACTCCTGTCTTTGCTAAGACAGGAGTCATTTCTATGGGGGTTGGGAGTGAAAAAAAAATGGCGCAAATCGGGTTGAGGCGCAAAAATTGCCTCAACCTGACTTGCCCCATTTCTTGACGCCCAAGCTCCATTTTCCCCTACGCCGGCGCTGCCTGGTGTACGTCGTTTTTTTTAACGCACACCAGACGGCGCCGGCGGATAACGCCGGCTAACGTCATTCAATAAATACGGCGCCCGCATGGCGCTTCAGAATGGCGTTAGCCGGCGCTAATTTTTTTGACGCAAAACTGCGTTAGCGCAGTTTTGCGTCAAAAAGTATAAATATGGGCCTTCATATCACAGAAACTTACACAAGCACCATCCCCATGCAGACACACCAACATCCACTACCTCCACTGTGTCCTCCTCTTCCTCCTGGTCCACTTCCCTCCCAGTAGCATCTCCACTCACACCTGCATGATCCTCACCCACTACCTCCATCACTAGGACGCCCATCACAACACACCCCTCACTGGCAGTCACCACCTCCACATCAATGCACACATCCCCTGTGTCCTCACCCAGTGTGTCTGTGATCCCTCGTCCCAAAGTACACAAACGCAAGCACCCACCCACCCAACAGTCATCCCCCTCACAACAGCATCCAGCCCATGAACCTGCACCCAAACTCATCAGACAGACACCTCCTAGAACCACTCCCTCTTCCTCCACTCCCAAACCCTCTCCCTCTTCCTGGCCCAGTGTCCCTAAGAAGCTTTTCCTGGCAAACTTTGACCTCTTCCCTACCCCTACCCCCGTCCTTCCCCTCGAGCGAAGGTGGCCAGAACCCAGTCCAGCACCTCAGACACCAAGTCGACGTCTGCTGTGGTGTCTGCAGCTATCAGAAGCTCAAAGGGGGCACCCGTCAGCCCAGCGAGTGTGCCACCAACCCCGGCCAAGCCTAAAATCATTCCGCCACCTGGCGAGGTGGAAAGGGGGACAGCATCTGCCAAGGGGAAGGCCCAGCAAGGCCACCTCAAAGACTCCAGCTGCCACACCCAAGGTCAGAAAACCATTTGCCAAGGTGAGGAAAGGGCAAAAAACACCAGGCAAGGCACTTCAGTCGGCCGAGGCTGCAGGTGAAGGCCTGGTGGCTACCAACACAAGCGTTAGCACCACCACCTGCACCGCGGCCAGCACTGCCAGCAGCCACGCCGCTAGCACCACTGCAAGCACCGCCACCTGCACCTCCGCAAGCACGACTACTATTAGCAGCAGCAGCCTCAGTGGGTAGCCGTCCGAGGCTGCAGGAGAAGGGCTGGAGCCTCCCTCCACCACTGGCAGCACAGGCACCTGCACCACGGCCAGCACCGCCATGTGCACCACCGCTAGCACTGCCGCAAGCACCGCTGCAAGCACCGCCACCTGCACCGCCACCTGCACCGCTGACAGTAGCACCACTACCAGCAGTAGCAGCCCCAGTGGGCAGCTGTCCAAGGTTGCAGGAGAAGGGCTGGAGCCTCCCTCCACCATTGGCAACACCACCACCAGCACCAGCACTACCACCAGTTTGCAGCCATAGCTGTCACAGGATGGAGTCTAGTCCTGCCTCCATGGACTATCATGCAACCTGGTCCCTACAAATCTTGTGCCTCAGAAACCCAGGTGAGGGACTGTGAACTGCCACACCCCAAGTGTTGCATCACTGGGCACAAAGCCCCCGCCAGAACCAGTGGAGATATGCATCCACTCACCCTATCCTTGGCAGGATGGAGCACACTGGGCACAAAGCCCCCTTCAGAACCATTGGAGATATGCATCCACTCACCCTATCCTTGGCAGGATGAAGCACACTGGGCACAAAGCCCCCTCCAGAACCAGTGGAAGAAGGCATCCACCCACCCTATCCTTAGCAGGATGAAGCACACTGGGCACAAAGCCCCCTCCAGAACCAGTGGAGATAAGCATCCACTCACCCTATCCTTGGCAGGCTGAAGCACACTGGGAACAAAGCCCCTCCAGAACCAGTGAAAGAGGACATCCACTCACCCCATCCTTGGCAGGATGAAGCACACTGGGCACAAAGCCCCCTCCAGAACCATTGGAAGAAGGCATCCACTCACCCCATCCTTGGCAGGATGAAGCACATTGGGCACAAAACCCCCTCCAGAACCAGTGGAGATATGCATCCACTCACCCTATCCTTACCAGGATGAAGCCCACTGAGCACAAAGCCCCCTCCAGAACCAGTGGAGATATGCATCCACTTGAGAGATTGTAGCCTTGCATTCCCCAGGACTAAGCAGTGAGCAAACCACCCACTTGAGAGACTGTGCCTTCGCAATCCACAAGACCAAGCAGTGGGCAAACCATCCACTTGAGAAATTGTGGCCTTGCACTCCCCAGGACCAAGCTGTGGGCAAACCACCCACTTGAGAGACTGTGGCTTTGCACTCCCCAGGACCAAGCAGTGGGAAAACCACCCACTTGAGAGACTGTGCCTTTGCACTCCCTAGGACATCGCTGTGGGTATGGAGCCCCTCGAGGAGCAGTGGTGTTTTACCATCTTCCGGCTGATGTGCCCCCCCTTCACCCTGCCCCTGAGGTGCCTGTGTGTTTTCAACCTGATGCCCCTGCAGTGTTCTCTCCATATTGAGGCAGGAGTCAAGTGTGGGCTTGGCCTATGAGTTTTGGCATAGTGGCCCACGAACCTTTTGAGTGGACAATGTACGGCCTTATGTACATATTGTATATTTTTGTAAATACTGTTTTTAAAATGATTACATATATCTGACTATTTCTAATATATCACTGATTTGACTCTATTCCTTTTGTCCTTGCGTTCTTCCTAGGGGTTACGTGGTGTAAATGTAATGTTGTTGCATGTGTTTGTGTGTATGGTGTTGTGGGTGAGGGTGGGGTGGGGGTGTTGCATGTTGCGTGTGTGTGTCACTCTCTTTTTCCTCCCCCCTCCCCTGTGTACTAAGTGTCGCCATTCGTACTCCTGGTAGAAGAGGAGGTAGACCAGCATGGGCAGGACCTGAAACTCGGGCTCCATGGCGTCCTGGTTCTTCATTGATAATCAAGAGGTGAGTGGTTTCCCTTCCAAGTCCTGTTTCCGCCGTGCTTTTGATGGCGTTGGTACCGCCCCGGAAAAGCTGGCGGATGGGGGGGTTGTGATGGGGTGGGAGGTACATTGACTTCCGCCTGTCTATTGGCGGTTACCGCTGCGGTGTTTGTTGCTACTGCCGTGGCAGTCAGAGTATTAAAGTGGCTGTCTGTGTTGTCGGTTTCTGCCGTGGACTGTGTGACTTCAGTGGTATTGCAAGAGCTTTGCATGTCTCCTAATTCAGCCTTGGCTGCTCTGCCTACAGCTACCTCTAGACAGCCTGGCTTCTAGACACTGATTACATTTCACTAATAAGGGATAACTAGACCTGGTATAAGGTGTAAGTACCTTAGGTACCCACTACAAACCAGGCCAGCCTCCTACACAAAATAACACAGCACATTATTTGCAAAAGCAAATATACCATCTATGTAATTGAATGCACATGTGGGTTGAAATACATTGGTAGCTGTGAGAAAACTGGGCTTGTTGCAGAAGCCTCTTTACTTTTTGCCCTCATCTGAAACAGAGACAGGTGTTTTCTGCCTCTGATTAAGCCCTGCTAACCAGGCCCAGGCCCTGTTCTCTAATTAAAATGGTTTATGCAAATTAGGCATACTTAGATTTGGCTATGACAACCTACCTGGAATGTAAGCCGTTGCCACCTGGATGAGAGAAAGCTAACCTTTCACCTCGTCGCCATCCCTCACTTCCGCAAAACCACCGTCAGAGGATGACCCTTCACCTACATTGCAGCACAGAGCTGGAGCAACCTCCCCCTGCACCTCTGACAACGCCCGTTGCTCACCATCTTCAGGAAGAACCTCATGATGTGGCTCTTCAGATGAAGCCCCTCACTTCCCCCCCAGCACCTTGAGACCCCACGGGTGAGTAGCTGCGCTTTACAAAACTGATTGATTGATTGATTGACCTGTAGGTTCCTAGTATAGGGTAGGGCATGTAGGTTTAGGGACCCCAGTGAAGTTAGTGCACCCCAGATTACACTGCTGTGGTGTCTGGTGTCATTTTAAAGGCAGGCCTGCCTTGCTGGTTGCTTTCAAAATAAAATTAACCTCAAATTTGATTTTTGAAATAAAAGAACTTCTAAAGTCTTAAACTACTTTATTGTTACATATAAGTCTACCATAGGTGCCCCAAGGGTTGGGTGCAGTGTAAATATAAACAAGGACATTATAAAACCTGTTTTATAAGCTCTGTTAAGTGAAAAATGGCCGTATTTGTTTTTTCCCATTGTAAAGCATTAGCTTCCTAGGCTAACATTGGAAGGCTTTATTATAAAATAATAAAGTCTAATTTCACATAGAAAAGATCTAAATGTGTCATGTTTGATATCGAATTGTTAGTTAGATTAAATCAAATAATTTGCCAATGTTAGATTTATTATAACCATTACAGGGAAAGAGTTTTAGAACTCTTTCTGAAAGTTACCGAAATCAGCCGTGTAGTGACCTTTCCTGATTGGTCAGCCTCTGGAAGCCTGAAACAAGCTACAATAATGAGGTGTAAAGTTGCCTGGGTTCAAACAAAGGGAGCATCTGGTGGAAGAAGAACTGCCGCAGCCTATGGCAGAGCAGGAATGGGGGAGGGTGGCCAAACTGGTCTTAAAAAAGAAGGGAGTGCCACCTGGGACACAAACAAGACCTCCTCCATTTCCTGTTATCCCAGTCAGATGGGAGGCCCAGTAATTAGATTAGAAGAAGGGTGAAGGGGGTGTTAAGGAAACTGAACCACAACAGTAGGTGGACTCAGCCAGATCTAACCTCCAGAGATAGATTGTCTCCATCTTGGATTTTTGAAGGATGTTGCTTTCTGGAATTGATTTTTGCCACACTTCGCATCAGATCTGGAATCCCCCTTGATTGTGAACCCATTAGCACTCAGCAACTCAGATCCCTGATTGATGAAATTCTGAAGAAGAAGGGCTGTCTTGCTGAACCCATGGTCTGCACCTAATGGACTGCACCCACAAGGACTGCACTAGCTGCATTCCATGGGCTTCACCACATAAAGGACTTCCATTTACTTCTGATGAGCCAGGAGTTGACTTCATGTAAGCATCAGGTACAAAGGTGCTACCAAGAGTTCACTGCATCAAGTCCTGCAAGAAGAGCCCAGCTTACCAGCCTCCAGGGGCCTTTTGAGTTTTCTGACCAGGTGCATTCTGGGAATTGTAGTCCCAACTCCCAAGAAGCAACTCAGGGCTTCTGGAACCTTGGACCATATTTGTGGACACTTCAAGACCCCAAAAAGGACTGGAAGAAAATCCAGAAGTGTGTAGAACTTTGGAGCAATTTTGAAAGAAATCCCCACAGGGTGACCGACCCGTCAACGACAGTCAAGCCACTGACATCGAACCGTGACCTGGCCTGAATTTCAAGTTCGTTCCTCTGAAGCTCTCAATCATCACCTCCCAGGGGGCAAAACAAATTATGTGGGGGGCTGTGAAGACCCCAAGGCCCCTGGGACCGTCACTTCCCCATGGCTACAAATAGAAAATAATGTGGGGGCCACATGGACCCCCCTGGACCACAGGGATCCCCAGCTCCCCAGGACAATAATGAAACTAAAATGTTGGAGGGCCCCACAGAAGTCCCCAGAGACCAGCACCTTCCCAGGGCTAAAAATGTAATTACAGCCCAAGAGACCAGCATCTCCATGGGGCCACCCGTGAAGATTAAAGCTACGTGGCCAAACTCAAGGGGCCATATTTGCCCCAGGTACTGCCACCCCCCCAGGCTTAGCTCCTTCTCCCTCCTGAGGTTCCCACTGTCACGAGGTAGGTTTTTGATTTTTCTTGGTGGGAACTGTAACAGCTCCTGCCAAACAAAAGTACACTCTGCTTTCAGCAAGCTGGAGCTTTAAAAGTGCTCCTGCTTGCTGAAAGTGGAGATTTCATCTCTTTCCTTGCATGCTAACGTGAAGACAGGGAAAGAGATGATAGTAATTCTCCTGCACACAGGGAGCTGCATTTACAGCAGCTCCCTGCATGCTGGAGCAGTGGCCACTCCCCCAAGAGGCAGGGAGCCGACATGGACCATGGGGCCTGGAGGCCTGGAGGCTTCCCCCTCGGTCCCTTTAAATAAAAATTACAAATGATGAAGACTCTCGAGGAAGAAGCATAATGGCAAGGTAACAAACACACAACGTCACTGGAGATATTAACTCAGCATACTTTACATAGCTGTAGTGTAGGAGATCTACTATACTTTTAATCAACGAGGTAGCACTTACTAATTAGCAATTATAATTGGGTAGGCATTCTTTACAAGATGCTGGCCTCTTCTTGGATACATAAGAAGGGCATGAGTCATTGTGGCACAATGCTTATTTCACAGAAATAAAACCTAAACTGGAAGCATTTACAAATATAAAAAAAGCAGGTGATCAAGTTGAAGCTCCTCTCTTGTAAAGTGCTAATCATCAAACTTCTTACGCATAGTGAAGGCAAAGCAAGTGTTTTTTTCTCTGTTTTTTTACATTGCAAAGATGTTTGCATCCTTGCTTTTTATAACTGCAATATCTCATGTAGTGACTGTGATGAGTGGGTTCTTTCTTGTCAACTGCTGGTGAGACCCAAACCCAGCTGCGCATGGCCAGAGGTCATACGTGGCATGGACTTGGGTGGTTATAGGGGGCTGCTGTAGGGCCTGGCCACATGCCAGGCCCTGTTGTTAACCTATTAAAATGAATTACATTTCCTTTACTTTAAAAAACATAGAACATAGATATTACTTGTTAATATGCCCACCTTTCACACATAACTGTGTGTTAAAGGGGTGTTCCATGGGTGTTGCTGTAGATGTAGCCACACAACACCTATGGAACCTGACTTATTTCTAGGTTTACAAGGTTGGGAATGCATCAGATTCTTACGCTACCTCAGGGGTGGCATTAAAGTGGTGCAACGGGGAGAAACATCATTTCTCCCTGTCTTTCCCTCATTCTTCAGCACACATAGAAAGAGGAAAACACCATTAAACATTGTTTATGTGCAGCAAGGTGTCCCTTCCTGCACATAAACAATTATCCCTGCAACACAGACATTCTTGCACAATGGCTAAAGGGTGCCTGCATTGGCGCTAGTCAGCAGTTGGTGCAACTGTGAAGATGAAAGGACATGGATACACCATATTTCTCCAAATACCATGCATTCCTGCACTTTCAAAATGACATAGTGCCGCACAGCAAGTTGTCTTGCAGCACCAAGCTCCGTCATTTCTTTGAAAATTAGCCACCATGACCCACAAGCTGTACGCTGACCATTTTGGAGGCAGGCAGAAGTAGCACATAGGAGAAGGCTGCTGGTGAATGAGGAGTTTTGAAGACAAAAGGCATATTTGATTGAATGGTGAAGATGCACAGGGAAGTAAATTAGGTAGTGAATTTAAGAAAAAAGTGAATAACTCTGTGATTGGCTTTTGATAAATAAAACAAAGTGGTATGGTGTTTGGGATATGCTTACAATTGCAAACAGTCAACCACACCTGCTGCGCTTTAATTTGAAGCTAGTATGCTAGTCAAAGAAAGTGTTCTGAACCTTTGACATACTGCTACCATAGAGCTTTTCAAGCATGGTCACTATGATAACTGGGCTAAAAGAGTGTGTGAGGGTAACTAAAATAATGTACTGTGAAAGTAAAAGGAGAGGGGTGTAGACACACTGTTTATTATGGAGTGTTTGCCTTCTAATTCACTAGTTTAGTACAAAATTAAATGTACATTGAAAACTTAACAGTTCAATGTTAATGTATTAACAGGATCCCGTATGGATCTGTGGATCTACTGAAAATTTACTTGAGGGCCCAAAAACTCTACCAAAGTGGTCTTCTTAGCAGGAGTCTTTAAAAAGATTAATAAAGACTGACCATTCAAAAGTGGGATAACAAAAGCAAAATATCATTTGAAGGTTATGATTTGCTAACTACACCAGTATCACTGAAAGCAGAGTGGGAAGGGTTGCCATTATTGATTCTTTTATACTGAGAGTGGTACACAATTCCTGTAATTCAACTTGATATTTTCACTGACAAGCAATTCTAAGTTATGCTTGGATAACAATTGGAGAACAGCAAAGAGATTTCACAGGTATGTCAATAAGGGTGTACTTTTAAAACGTATATATGTATCAAACATTATGAGTGCATTTGAAGTAAAAGAAAGTTTGTAGGTTGTACACAACAGTAGAAGAGAAAATAAAAGGGAGGATAGAAGATGACATTAAGGGAAAGCAGATTGAGCAGCAAAAGAGAGTGAAAAATGTCTGAAGACAAAGTATGGTTATTTTCTTAAGCTACTAATAATTAATGATTTGGAAGTAGATGCGGGTGATTAATTACAGTAAATAGAGTAATAATATATTAAGTGTACCCGCCCACAGAGACAGGCAGGTTCTCACACACCCAGTTACAGACTCAAAGCACTTATTAACCCAAAATGGGTAATGCCACAGAGAAAATGACAGACTTAGAAAAACACTAATTAAACCATTCACACACCTATTTACTCACCTATACTTACATTAACAAAATCATTCACACGGGAATGCAGGCATTGTCAGATTTACCCAGATACATGTACAGCCATTTATGTATTCATGAATCACTCTGTTACAGACAGAAGTAGTCAGCCATACACCCAGGTATACAACTAGTCGCCCACTTATACAGCCACTGACATACCTATTTACAAAACCATAGGGCCACTCGCACATCCAGTCAGAGAGCAACAGAGGCACTTACACATCAATTCACACATCTACACAGTACGTATGTATCCAGTACAAACAAAGGCATTTGCATACACAGTTACATCCCTAAACACTCACTAACACAGGCAGTGAGCAATGCATACAGACTCTTACACACCCATTTAGAGATCCATGGAGATACAATGTCAGTCACACACTGACATAGTTACTTCCATATCCAGTGACACACATCCAGACCCACTGATACAGTCACTCAAATATCTACTCACGTACTGGCACAACTGCTAACTAATAAACACGCTCATACATCCAAACTGACAGACTTACACTGCCAGTTACACACTGCATAACCACTGCACTTATACACTAAGGCCCTCATTATGACACTGGTGGCAAACACTGCCTACCGCCATAGCATCGGCCGCCAACAAACTGTCGCCGTGGCTAACGACCGTCCATCGAATTATGACCCCAGCCGGAATTCTGCCAGAAGGCTGGTAGAATTCTGGCTATGGTCATGGCAACGGACAGCGGTAAGGTGGTTCTGCTGCCACAGCAGCGCCATGCCAGCAAAACACCACCTACCATATCATGTTCCATGAAACTGCCTGGCGGTGTTTTGCTGCTGGATGCTGCTGCTGGCAGCAGCACCGCATCCCATCTCCTGCCGGAGGACCCCCTGCAAGCAGGTAAGTCAGGTTCTCCGACAGGAGAGGGGTGTGTTGTGTGTGAGTGTGGGGGTGTGCGTGATTGTGTTTTAATGTGTGCATGTATGTCTAATGTACGTGTGCATGAGTAGGTGTGTGTGTACATGCATGTTGTGTTGTGTGATTGTGTGTGTGCCTGGATGTATGTTCGTGAGTGTTGCGGTGAGTGTTTATGAATGTATGCATGCGTGGGTGAATGTGTGTATGCATGTGTGTATGGGTGTGTATGTATGTGCGTGTAGGTGTATATATGTTGGGGAGGGTTGGGAGGGGGAGGACGCTGGGGAGGGGGAAGGGGTGTGGAGACCCCTATCAGTGTCAGGGAAGGAATTCCCTGGCACTAACAGTGCCTACCATCATGGTTTCCGTGGCGGTACAGAAACCACGGAAACCATGGCAGTGGGTGGGGTCAAAATGCCATGGGTGTCCTAGTGACTGTAGTCCCCAGCGGTCATTACCGCTGTGGCGGTCAGTGTGTTAACTCTGCGGTTTGGCCAATGTCATAAT